>NC_044563.1:1559480-1871376 GCF_007565055.1 Rhinopithecus roxellana | reverse complement strand
ACTAGTGATGTCATATAGGCCTGGGGTTTTCTTTGAAGGAAGGATTTTATCTACACATTTAATTTACTGAATAAATATGGTACTATTCTGGTTATTTAATTCTTCTTAAGTAACTACTATTAGTTTGTGTCTTAAAAAGATTTTGTCTATTTCATCTAAGTTGGTGAATTTATTGGTATAAAGTTGTTCCTAATACTCTTTTATTATACTTTTAATATCTGTAGGATCTGTAATGATGACATCTCACTCATTCATGATATTGGCAAATAGCATCTTTTCCCTTTTCCTCCCGACCAGTCTGGCTTTTATTGATGTGATTGACCTTCTCAATGAACCAGCTTTTTGTTTCACTGATAGCTCTATTGTTTTCTGTTTCACTGTTGCTACTCTGATTCTTATTTTTGTACTCTTTGTACTTACATTGGGTTTGTATTCCTGGTTTCTGAGGAAGCTGGGGTCATTGATTTCAGGCCTTTATTCTATTCTAATATATGTGTTTAGCTGTCTAAATCTCCCTCCAAGTACTGCATTGCATAAATTTTGAAATGCTGTGTTTTCATTTTTACTTGGTTTAAAATAGTTTCTAATTTCTCTTTTAATTTATTTGTTAAACCATGGGTTATTTAGATCTATTTTATTTATTTCCAAATATTTGGGCATTTTTCATATATTTCTGTTATGAGCAGAATTTAACTTCATTATGGTCAGAGAATATACTTTGTATGACTTGAATCCTCTTTTACATTTTTCAAGACTTGTTTTATGGCCCATAAGACAATTTACCTTGGTAAATACTTCATGTGCACTTTAAAAGAATGTGTATTTTGCTGTTAACAGGTGGGATTTTCTATTAATGTCAATTAAGTCAAGTAAGTTGATAGTGTTGTTTACCTTTTCTGTATTTTTATGATGTTCTGTCTATTTATTCTATCAAGTATCTAGAGAGGAGTGTTGAAGACCCTGACTATAATTGTGAGTTAATCTGCTTCTCCTTGCAGGTCTATCAGCTTTTGCTATATTCATTAACATTTGGGATTGCTATGCTCTCTTGAATGACCCCTTAATTGTTATGAAATGACCTTCTTAATGCCTGGTAATATTCTTTATCCTGAAATCTTTTAAAATGGCCACTCCTGCTTTCTTTTGATTAGTTTTGACACAGAATCCTGAACTTCGTACTATCTACTGCTGTCTAACAAATACCCCCAAACGTAGTGGCTTAAACCAACAGATACTTATCTCACAGACTCCCGTGGGCCAGGAAACTAAGCACAGTTTAGCTTGGTGCCTCCGAATCAGGGCTTCTCAGAAGGCTGAATTTTGCCTTTTGCTTCATGCTCCAACAGAGGCTCAGCATGGTATGGTACTGTTACTCATCCTGTCTTTATTTAAAATTCTGATAATTTGGTCTTCATATATTTTTGCATTAATTTGTATTTTTAAAAATATTGCATTAAAATATGATTTGTCTTGATTACTGAATTTTCTGGTCCTTCTTTGAATTTCATGACTGAGGCAAGTGGCTTATTTGCCTCCCCCTAGTCCCAGCCACGGGTGTGAATACTAAGATACTTGGGGCCTCCTTAAAAGCCTCTTACCATAGCACCATCTTACATTAAACATATTTCTATAATTACATTTGAAGCGTGTTTCTTGAAGGGAGCAGAGAGTTAGGTATTACTTTGTTATCCAACCTATGAGGTTTTAACTGGGTATTTAGACCATTGACATTTAATGTGTTTGTTGTTGTGGTTAGGCCTGAGTATATAAAACAGTCATTTCTATTTGTTCTATCTGTCTTGGTCCCATTTCCTCTCTTTTTCTGTTTTTCTTTTCTTTTCTTTTTTTTCTGGTGGTGGTGGGAATTAATTGAATAATTTGTTAATGATTCCATTAATTTTTAATTACTGTAATTCTTTGTTTTTAATTTAGTGCTTCCTGTAGGGTATATAGCTTACATCTTCAACTTATCACAGTCAACCTTAAAGTTAATTGATACAACTTCACATATAGTATAAGAACTTTAAAATAGTATACCTCCATTTCTTCCCTCCTCGCCTTTGTGGTATTGCCATACGATCTATTTTTACATATGGTATCAATTCCCTATCAGTTACTGTTTTTGTTTAAGTAGTCACTATTTTAAAAAATATTTAAATAACAACAAAATTTATATGTATTTATCCGTATAGTTACCATTTCTGGTGCTCTTCATCTGTTTGCATAATTCTATAATTCTATTTCATATAATTTTCCTTCTTCCTGAAAGATTTCCTTTAATATTTTTGTAGTGCAGGTCTGCTGGGGGTGAATTCTTGCAGCTTTTGAATGTCTGAACAAACTATTTCATCTGTACTTTTGAGAGATATTTTCACTGGGTATAGAATTCTAGGTTGACAGTATTTTTTAGTTGTTTAAAGATGTTGCTCCATTGTCTTCTCCTTGCATTGTTTCCAGTGAGAAATCTGTATCATCCTTTTATATTTTTGTATTTTGTCTAATTTTTTAATTGTGGTAAAATATACATGACATACAAATTTACTACCTTAATCATTTTTAAGTGTATAACTCAATGGTATTAAGTACATTCATATTGTTGTGCAGCCATTATCACCATCCATCTCCAAAACTTTTTCATCCTTCCAAACTGAATCTCAATCCCATTAATCACTAACTCCTATGCCCTGGCATCCACCATTCTACTTTCTGCCTTTATGGATTTAATGACGCTACCTCACGTAAGTGGAACCGTACAATATTTGTGTCTGGCTTATTCAACTCAGCATAATGTCCTCCACGTTCATCTATGTTGTGACATGTGTCAGAATTCCCGTGCTTTTCAAGGCTGAATAATATTTCACTGCATGGATGGACCACATTTTGTTTATTCATTCATCATCAATGGATAGTTGGTTGCTTTCACCTTTTGGCTATTGTGAATAGTGCTGCTATCAACACAGGCGTACAAATATTGTTTCATCCTTATTTCTATTCCTCTGTACATAAGTCGTTCTTTTGTGCATATGTAAATGTATTGTTTTTCCTCTGGTTGCTTTTAAGGTTTTATTTATTTATTTATTTATTTATTTATTATTTATTTAGTTTTTGCTTTACTACTGGTTTCAAGCAATTTGATTAAGATGTGTCTTCCTGTAATCCCAGCAGTTTAGGAGGCCAAGGCGAGAGGTTGGGAATTCGAGACCAGCCTGACCAACATGGAGAAACCCCGTCTCTACTGAAAATACAAAACTAACTGGGTGTGGTGATGCATGCCTGTAATCCCAGTTACTCAGGAGGCTGAGGCAGGAGAATTGCTTGAACCCAGGAGGCAGAGGTTGCGGTGAGCCGAGATCGCACCACTGCACTCCAGCCTGGGCAACAAGAGTGAAACTCCATCTCAGGAAAAAAAAAAAAAAAAAAAAAAAAAAAGGTGTGTCTTGATGCTGTCATTTTCTTCAAGTTCCTCCTTACCACAATTTGTTGAGTTTTGTGGATCTGTGTGTTATAATTTTCATCAACTTTGGAAATTTTGCCATCATTTTTTTCTCCAAATACTTTTTCTGTCTCTTCTGTCCTTTCATTCAGGGACTTTGATTACATATATATTAGACCACTTGAATTTTTCCATAGCTCACTAATGTTCTCTTTGCTTTTAAACAATTCTCTTTTCTCTCTATGCTTAATTTTGAATATCATCTATTGCAATGTCTTCAAGTTCATTGACCTTTTCTTTCATAATATCCTTACTGTTTTTCCAGCTCAGTGTATTCTTTATCTCAGACATTGTAGCTATGATCTCTAAATAAATAAATAAATCGTCCCAAACGAACCTGTCCTGTTCTGAGTGTATGGCCACTTTCTCCATGATCTCATATCCAGACAGCTTCTGGTTGCATGGGAGAATGACATGAGGTTGACAGAGGGGCAGCCTCTCCTCTTCCAGCAGGCTGGGGATGCTGCCCTCTTGCCAGGGATTGGCCAGTCCTTGGAGTGCAGCCATAGAATCCACCTAAGTAGAGACATAGAAGGTACATATGTGTATATATATATACATCTCTTCCATGTCTCCACTTGGCTTTCAACATAGGAAATACAGTCATAACACCTGTTTTAATGTTCTTTTCTTGTTAATGCATTTGTCAGCTCTGGATATTTATTTACTTTGTATCTATATCTTTATTAGATGGCATATTTTCCTGCTTTGTGCATGCTTGGCATTTTTTATTAACTATCATACATTGTAATCTTTATCTTTTTAGGTGCTAGATATTTTATCTTTTTAGGTGCTAGATATTTTTGTATTTCTATTTTTTAGTGTTGCCTGGGGCATAGTTGAGTTACTTAGAAACACTTGATTTTTGGTGAGGCGGGATTGGAACAGTGTCCAGTCTAGGGCAAATGATCCCCGCCAGTGAGGCAAGAGCCTGCTGTAGACTCTGTCCATGGTCTCATGAACTATGCGTTTCCCATGTTGGCTGGTTAGGACAGCCCTCCTCCAGTCCTGAGTGAGAGCGGGGCACTTCTCTCTGATCCTTCAGGACGATTCCTTCCCTAGCCTCTGGCTCTTCACACGCATCCCTGATCAGTTCTCTGCTGAGTCCTTGGAGGAACTTTCTGCAGGTCTCTGGGGTTCTCCCTCTATGCAGCTCTCTCCAGTCCACTGCTCTGTCCTGAGAACCCAGCTGCCTGGGCCTCCGTGGCTCTGAGCTCTGTCTCCTCCTCCAAGCACTCCACTGGGCTCTGCCTGGGTGCCTCCTTCTGGGCCATGGCTGAGAAACTCAGGGGAGCCGCTGGGAAGCTGTAGGGCCCCTCCACCTGTTGGCCATCTCTTGGGGGCTACTGTCCTTTGTTGCCATCTGTCCCGCGTCTTGAAAACTGTTGTTTCCTGAATTTGATCCTTTTGTTGTTATTGTTGTTTTGGATGGGAGAAGAGAAATAAATTCAGTTCCTGTTTCTCCATCGTGGTCACAAATGAACATCCTTAGTTTTTAATCTTTTCCATGTTTGTACTTAAGTCACCTTTCACCTTTCTGTTATTTTAAATGTGTGTCTTCCTTCTTGTTTAAATGTGCCTATTTTGTTGGTCTTTTTAAAAATAGCAGGTTTTCATTATATTAACTCAGTTACAGTTCACTTTTCTGCCTTGTTAATTTGTCTCCTCATCATCATTAATTCGCCCTTATTACTGCTGTTGCACATAGTTTGGGTTTTCTTTTCCTGATGTCCTAGAGTTGAATGCTTTGTTTGCTTGTGTTCAGAGTTTCTTGTTTTGAAGGAATTTGCTTGAGGTCATCAAGTTGTTTTGGCTGTTGACTTTCGAAAGGCCCATCACCACTGTTTCGAATCTTCTTTAACCTAAGAGCTATTTAGAAGACTATTCTTTTCTTCATGCATTTGCCATGTTAGAGCGGGGACTCTGAGGTTTTCTTTCTAGCCTTATTGTACTGTGGTTAGGAAACATGGCCCAGAGGATAAGACCTGTCTTCTCCATGGTCTCATATCCGGACAGCTTTCGGTTTCATGGGGGAATGGCATGAACTTGACAGACAAGCAGCCTCTTCTCTTCCAGCCAGCTGGGAGCACCGCCTCCTGCCTGGAATTGGCCAGCCCTTGGAGTGCAGCCACAGAATTCCCTTCTCAACCCCAAGTCTCCACGGTGGGGTACGGAGACGGATGTTAAGGAAGCTGAACTGAGGGAGCCCCGTGATGGGCTCCCAAGTCTCTGCCTCTCACTCACTGGCCAGCCTTGAGCACGTGGCTTCTCCTCTCTGGGCCCCAACTTTCTGGTCCGTCTCGCGAGGCAATGGCTTTCTAGAATGTAGGTTGTGTTATTATTCAGGTATGGTGAGGCTAACAGATCAAGAGTCAATTGCCATAGAAAAGATTACTGTTAACTCCCCGTTCTCAAAGCAGGTGGCATGCCATGCCACAGGCAGGGAGGTGGGCACAGGGTCAGTCAGAAGGTGGGGGAGCCACAGGGGGACCTGGGCAAGAACCTTTCTTGTGGTTTCTGTAGAAGGAATGGGCAAGGCAGGGTACAATGGGTTTAGGATTGATCAGGTTGAATAAGTTCAGAGTTCTGGGGCCTCGGGGCTGCTTCTTGCCTTGGGGTAACAAGGGCAGGGGTAGTGCTCTCGAGCGTATAAGACCCTGATAGAGGAGGGGGCTGGAGCTGGGCTCTGCAGTGATGGGTTTGCCTATGAAAGGGTCTCCTTCACTGTCTCTAGGAATTAGTTTATCCTGGGAGGGGAGGCCCTTCACAGTCAGCAAGTCCCCAAGATGTCACACTGTCAGATACAGAGACTAGAAAACTGGTATCACAGGGGAGCTGAGGCTCTCCCAGTCCAGATCTGTGTTGTCCAAGACGGGAGCCACCAGCCCTGGGTGCCACTGAGCATTGAGATGTGGCCGGTCCACACTGAGATGTGCTGTGAATGTAAAAAGACGCACGCCTGATTTCAAAAACCTTGGTATGAAAAGAAAATGTGAAACAGCTCTCAAGTAATTTTATGCTGATTACATGTTGAAATGCTAATATTTTGGGTATGATGTTAAAGTTCATTCCACCCGTCCCTCTTCAGGTATTTTTTAAGTGTCACTACCAAACAATCTGAAGTTACTGATGATACCTCCCAGTCCACAGCCCACATTGGTGTCCCCCAGATTCCCCCGTGTCCTGCCGCATCTCCCCAACTCCCACCACACATCCACCTGCCAATCAGTCAGGTTTTGTGATTCCCCAGGGTGCCCCACACTTCCAGCTCCTGCACCCCAGTTCCAAACAGCCTGTGGGTGACTTCAAAGTCAACATGAGCCTTGCTCACAGACAGCAGGACTGTGGGCTGCAGCTCGCGGCTGGCCAACCACAGAGCTGTTTTTGGACGCTCTAGGCTCATCTTATGTGAGTCAGGCTCACGTTGACTTTGAAGTCACCCTTGGTCACCAGGAGCTCTGACCAACCAGGCCGAAAGCTTTCCCTGGGCCATCGCCAGCCCTGGTGCTGCCTGCTCCTGCCCCTCTTTGCTGAGCCTGGGCTCCCCAACATTCCCCCAGGTCATTAACACACATGAGCAGCACCTCAGATGTCATAGGAGCAGGTCAGGTTAGCCCATTGGACAGAGCAGATCTGGGCAGCCACAGCTCCCTGTGGAGCACAGGGGCAAGGAGGCTCCAGGAGGCCACTGGGATCAGGGAAGGCTTCCAGGTGATATGACATCCAAGCTGGACAGGAGGCGTGAGTGATGGCACGCGAAGGTGCTGGGCCTGAACCCTGAAGGCCCGGACATGATCTAGCTGGGCTGGATGCTGGGTAAGGCCCCCCACTTCCAGGCGGTACACAGACAGAAGCAGCAAACTGAGAACCCAGGAGAACAGGGCAGAGGCAGGGGCAGTGTCCAAGGGGCAAGATGGGGACCTGGCTGGAGAAGTGGCTGTGCTGACGGACAGCAGAGGACAGGGGAGAGGAAGGGCAGCACCCACACTGCCAACCTGGTGTTCTCTGCAGAGGGATCTTTCCTTAGAGGAAAGGAGGCCAAGTTCAACCTGCAACAAACTGAGTTTGAGGAGCTGCAGGAGGATGAGGGTCAGCCCAAGTGTCACATGGACATTCCAGTCCTCTGGAGCAGCTGTCAGCAGACCAAGGCCCACAGGCCAGATCCAGCCCCTGGCCTGCTTTTGTATTGCCCCAAAGCTAGGAACTTTCTTTCAATTCTTAAGTGGTTAAAAAATTAAAATCCATACCCATTCGCTATCATCAAAAAACTATTATCACCTCAGCCAGCCTGGGCAGCATAGTCAGACTCCATCTCTACAAAAAATAAAAATTTGGCCGGGCATGGTGGCAGGTATCTGCAGTCTCAGCTACTCGGGAGGCTGAAACTAGAGAATGGCTGAAACTCAGGAGGCAGAGGTTGCAGTGAGCCAAGATTGTGCCACTGCACTCCAGCCTAGGAGACAGAGCGAAACTCCGTCTCGAAAACAAACAGAAACAAAACAAACCCAGAAAGCACCAAGTGTTGGCGGGGATGTGGAGACGTTAGAACCTTGTGTGCAGCAGGAATGTGGAAAACGACATGGCAGTTCCTCAAAAGGTTAAACAGAGGTTTGCCGTATGACCTGGCAACTGCACTTCTCGTTCTATCCCCAAAAGAATCGAAAGCAGGGTCTCAGAGAGATATTTGCACCCCCGTGTCCATAGTACCATCATTGATAACAGCCCAAGGGTGGACGCCACCCAAGTACCCACTGACGGAGGAACGGATCAACATCGTGGTCTACCCATACAGTGGAAGAGTATTCACCCATAAAAAGGAAGGAAATCCTTATGCAGGCTACAATATGGATGCAGCCGAGGGCATCACCATCAGTGTAAGAAGCCAGTCCACAAAAAGACAGATGCTGCAGGATTCCACTTACATGAGGTCTCCGGAGTAGTCAAATCTATACAGACAGAGAGTGGATGGTGGGTGCCAGGGGCTGGGGGAAGGGTCATGGGGAGCTGGTGTTTAATGGGGACAGACTTTCGGTTTGGGAAAATGAGAAACTTCTGGAGATGGATGGTGGTGATGACTGCACAGCCACACGAATACACTTAATTCCACAGAACCGTGCACTTACAAATGGTTAAGAAGGTCCATTTTATGTCATGTGTATTGAACCACAGTCTGAAAATTCAGAGTATTCTGTAACAGTGAGTGTGACCTGGACTTCAAGTTTCAGTGACCAGGAAGCATGTTGTTATTTCTTCCCTGCCCATGCCTGCATTTGCTCCCCAAGGCAGAGGACTCGTGGCAGAGACATGTGACCGGCAAGGCCAAAAATACTTACCATGTGGTCCTTTGCAGAAAAAGTTTGCCTACCCCTGTTCAAGAGCTCAGGGATGAAGAGCTGGAGGTAGGTAGAGCCTGGGAGAGGTGCCAGGGTGCCCAGGCAAAGGCCTCATGAGGCCGCAAGCTTATGTTCGAAGATCTTCTAACTGCTTTATTAAGATACAGTTCACATTCCATAAAGTGTACATTTCAATGGTTTTTGTGTGTGTGTGAAGCCAACAGGACAGGCCATGTTAGAACATTCTCATGCTCTGGGAAAGAAACGACGTACCCTTTCACGGTCACCCCCATCCCTCTGTTCTCACTCCCCAGTCCCTGGTAACCATGAATCTCCTGTCTCTGTGAATCTATCCACTCCGCACATTTCATAGACTGAGAGTCACATGCTATGTGGTCCTCGGTGTCTGACTTCATTCACACGACCTCATGTTCTCGAGGTTCACCTACATCATGGCAAGAAACAGCTTCGTCTCTTTTTAGCACTGAATAACCTTCCATTATTCTAGACCACGTTTTGTTTATCCACTCATCTGTTGATAGACATTGGGCTATTTTGAATTGTGCTTCTCAGGATGGACTGAGAGACCAAGAGTGCTAGAGAAGACGGCCCAGATGGCATGGAGACCCACCAGTCCAGGAGACAGCCTGCTTCCAAAGTAAGGGAGGGTGCTGCAGCGTCAAAAGCTGCACAGCCGGTGGCACCCAGGAATGAAGCAGGGGCCGATGGAGGGAGAGACACAGGTCTCTAGGGAATTATTATTTCAAAGCTAGGCGTTGGGGGCAGACGGGGTTTCCACAGTGGTGGGAGGACCAGATGGGGAAGAGGATGAAGGTGGAGAGAGGTGTGGGCGGTGGTGGGGGACTGGCCTGGCCGTGGCACAGCAGGCGCAGGTGAGTGCAGGACTGTGCCTGGGGGCAGGGTAGCAAGAAGCCATGCCTGGGCGCTGAGAGGCTTGAGTTTTTAGACAGAATGTTCTGGGGTGATCTGGAGAGGCCTTACAGGTCCTGCTCCGGAGATCTTACCAGCTGTGGAGGCACTCGGGTGAAGACGGGACAGAGAGCAACCTAGTCGCTGTACCCCTCGTTCCTGTTGACCCCCAGGGTGTATGCAGCCATACCCAGAGCAGCAGAGGGCCCACCCGTCAAGCCACAGAATCCTGAGAAATAATAAATCGTTGTTCAGACCGTTAAAATCCTGGTGGCTGCTTACACAGCAACAGATGACTGAGGGGCTCCCAGCCCAGGAGGTGAAAGTCCAGGAGGGATTTCCAAGGCCCAGTTTGCAGGGTTCCAGGATCGTTCCTGGATTCTTATCTTGCAGCCTTGACAAGGGGAAGGAGGGAGGCAGCGGAAGGAGGGCAGGACAATCCATGACAGGCTGTGATTTGCCAAGTGACCGTCTGGGATGAATGGGGTCTCAGACCAGGGACAGGGAGTAGAGGAAAGCCCGCCTCTGCCCTGGTTGGAGAACCCGGATTCAGACCCAGGGCCCCGATTTCTGCCTGGATCGCTCCACTGGGCGGAGGAATGACAGTGGACACATCCGGGGTTCTCTCCAAGTCGGCTTCCTCCTCTGCTAAATAGAGACTGCAGCCCACCAGCTCCCAAATAGGTGCCACTTTTCCGGCCCCTCCCAAGGCAGGAGGGCCAGGCGTGCTCAGGGCACAGGTGTGCTGGGGCCCAGGTGGGCCAGTCAGCAGCATCCTGCAGGGTAATCGGAGCAGGTGGGCACCCCGAGGCTGGCAGTAAACAGTCGCTATCTGCTCCCAGGTTCCCAAGAGGGGTCCTGGGCCTCACCTCCTCCAGTCGGAACAGGAAAGCAGCTCCAGGCAGCTGGGTGCACAAAAAGCTCCATTCCCTGAGGTCTCAAGCAGTGGCCCAGGAGCATCTGGTCACCTTCGGGAAAAACCGGCTTGGCAAAGGCTTCCCCGAGGGCACGCGTTTCCCGGACAGTGAGGTAGGACCTAAACTCTTCCGTTAACACTACATTTTTCGCATTTCTGCAGTGCTTGCACTCTCATACTCCACCGTTTCCCCGCATCTCTTAGGGAGAAGCTCTCGACGTCCCACCTCCCCTGGAAGGGTGCTGCTCCCAGAGACCTTTCCGCCAATGGCCCAATCTCAGTGCCCTCAGGGGAGAGGTGGGTGCAGAAAAACAGCCTGGGTCACAGAAAGAGGAGCTAGGGCTGTGAAATCCCAGAGGCACCGACGGGAAGCGCGACAGAGAACAGGAGGGCAGAACGGGGTGGAAGTGAGGGATACTGCAAATGTAGAGAGCCAAGCTGGGGGAGGGCGTGGACCCGACCGCCGTCCTGGCACAAGGCGGTCAGGTGCAAACCTTCAGGCTCTCCAAAGCCCTCAGGCCCGGGGCGCACGGAAACCACAGGTAGAGTGCGCATGGAGGGACGGGGAATGTGGGGCGGGTAGCGGAAGGCGCCCCGGGAACCTGAACCTCCTACCCGGCCTCAGTCGCGACCGCTCCTTAAGCCCCGCCCCGCCTCAGGTAAGGCGCAGTCCACCCCCATTCCCAGTAGATTAACGCACAGGTGGGGGCGCGCTCGGGACATAGGTGCGCCTGGGGACAGCTCGCCCAGCCCAGTCGCGGGGGCGAGGAGTAGGGCGGGGCCCAGTATGCACCGAGCTTTGTTAGCGATGCTCCCCGCGAGCCACGCGCCGCGCGTACGCGCTTCCTTAATGGGGCCGGGCGTGGAGCCGCGCCCTGCGCGATTGGCCAAACGGGTGGCCCACGATTGGCTGAGACCCTGGCCCCCGCCTCCTCGGCCCCAGGAGGGCGGGGCGCGGGTGTGGACTGCTCCGCGCGTGCTGCCCCGGGGGGTCTAGCGCGCCTTCCAGACAACCGTGTTGTCGCCAGGGCCACGCCTTCCCTCCCACAGCGCGCGCTGCGCGTGCGGAGGTCTGGCAGCTCTTGGGACTTGCGGGGCTGCGCGCGGGATTAGGGTAGGGGTACGGGAAGGCTCAATTCAGGGCCTGCGTACCTTGCTTTGGGGGCGCACTGAGCACCTGCCGGGAGCAGGGGGCGCACCCGCAGGTTTCGCCAGTTGGGCTCACTGGGGATCTGTGGACTGCGCCCAGGGGATGGGCTGGGGGACACGCGCAGGCTTTGGGCTTTACAGAATGTGATCGCGCGAGGGGGAGGGCGAAGCGTGGCAGGAGGGCGAGGCAAAGAAGGAGGGCGTGAGAAAGGAGGTGGCGGCGGCGCGGAGGAGGGTTATCTATACATTTAAAAACGAGCCGCCTGCGCCCCGCCTGCGGAGACCGGGGAGAGTCCAGCCGCACGCGCGGGACACGAGCGTCCCACGCTCCCTGGCGCGTACGGCCCGCCACCACTAGGCCTCCTGTCCCCAGGCTCCAGAAGACCTTGGACACGTGCCCTGGGGAGTCTCCTGGCGGCGCCGTGCCAGAAGCCCCCCTGGGGCGCCACCGTTTTCCCCTTCGCCTCTGGCTCTTCTGCCTGCACGTTCCTGCGGCGCGCCGGGACCCAGAGCGGGCGGGTGGATGCAGGCGCAATGGACGGCGGCGCACTGCCCAGGTCCGCGCCCCCTGCGCCCCGCATCCCTGGCAGCTGCGCTGCCCGACGGAGACCCGCGTCCCCGGAACTGTTGCGCTGCAGCCGGCGGCGGCGACCGGCCACCGCAGAGACCGGGGGCAGCGCCGCGGCCGTAGCGCGGCGCAATGAGCGCGAGCGCAACCGCGTGAAGCTGGTGAACTTGGGCTTCCAGGCGCTGCGGCAGCACGTGCCGCACGGCGGCGCCAGCAAGAAGCTGAGCAAGGTGGAGACGCTGCGCTCGGCCGTGGAGTACATCCGCGCGCTGCAGCGCCTGCTGGCCGAGCACGACGCCGTACGCAACGCGCTGGCGGGAGGGCTGCGGCCGCCGGCTGTGCGGCCGTCTGCGCCCCGCGGGCAGCCTGGGACCACCGCGGTCGCCGCCTCGCCCTCCCGCGCTTCTTCGTCCCCGGGCCGCGGGGGCAGCTCGGAGCCCGGCTCCCCGCGTTCCGCCTACTCGTCGGACGACAGCGGCTGCGAGGGCGCGCTGAGTCCCGCGGAGCGCGAGCTGCTCGACTTCTCCAGCTGGTTAGGGGGCTACTGAGCGCCCTCGACCTATGAGGTAACAGCCGGGCGGCAGTGAGGGGGGAGGGTCGGGGGCCGGGGTGGAGGGACGGGGGGGTGTGGGGGGCAAGCCCGGCGGGTCGCGTCCCCAGGAGCCCGCGAAGCCGAGCGCCATGCCCCAGCGAGGGCTGCGATTTCGCTCACTCTTCATTTCCCCCAAACGTTTTCAAGCCTGTGCAAGACCGGCGTTTGTTTGTCCGGGATTGCAAAACTTCCCCTCGCGGCTCAGCCGCCGACGAGGGAGGGGTAGACGAGGGGAGGGGAGCGGCCGTCGGGCCGTTGAGGTCTCGAGTGCTGGCGGATCCTGGGGCAGATTGGGGTGCTGGAGGCGGGGTGACTTTGCATTGCAAATCGCGCTCCCGGGCCGGGGCGGCAGAAATGAGTCGGCGGGCGCGGGGCCCTGACTCACCGCGGTTCCGAGCGCCCGCCCCGCCCCCGCCTGTCTCAGACCGAGTCGCGGCACCCACGGACTCAGGACTCCAAAACCAACCGAGCAAACGAAACTGCCGACTTCGCTTGGGGGAGGTGGGGGCAGGGCCGGCCCGGGCGGTGTCTGCCCCGGGCCAGCGCCCGCGTTGACGCGCGTTCGGTTCCCCACCTTCCCCCTGCAGCCTCAGCCCCGGAAGCCGAGCGAGCGGCCGGCGCGCTCATCGCCGGGGAGCCCGCCAGGTGGACCGGTCCGCGCTCCGCCCCCAGCGAGCCGGGGACCCCGCCCCCGCGCCACCACCGTCGACGCAGCCTCGACCGTCCGGCCCAGCCTGACCAATGCCCGGTGGAAACAAGCCTCGAGCTGGCCCTGTGAGAGCTGGCGGCTTCCTCCGATGCCGCCCCTCCCCACACTTCTCGACTGCAGTGGGGCGGGGGGCACCAACACTTGCAGATTTTTCCGGAGGGGAGAGGATTTTCTAAGGGCACAGAGAATCTATTTTCTACACATTAACTTGAGCTGCTGGAGGGACACTGCTGGCAAACTGAGACCTATTTTTGTACAAAGAACTCTTGACTTGGGGCACAATAAAGATGACCTGGACCCCCGCCCCCACTATCTGGAATTTTCCATGCAGGCCAAGATCTGGACAGGAGTGGTCCCTGAGGGGCGGGGTCCCTGGCGTGAGGCTCCCGTGACAGCTAGGGAGAAGCGTGTGTGGGGCACAGCCTCTTTAAGGGAGCGTGAACTTTATAAATAAATCAGTTCTGTTTACCAGTGGCTCCTGTCACCTACACTTCCCAGGTGACAGCCACACTTCTGTGGTCACTACTCCCTGAACCCTGCTGCCTCCTCTGTAGGGTGGGTCTGGGTGAGATCTGGAGTCCAGCCAGGCTGTTGATAACGGAGCCATCGGGACACCTTGTGAGGCTGGGGGCGTCCTCCAGGAGGTGGTGGGCTGGTGGATTGTCCAGGCAGGGCTACTTGCTGGCTTGGAAGCGGCAGGCTGGAGGCTGCTGACCCACCCCGAGGGCTGGGTAAGTGCTGGGTGTGGGTCTAGGCTGAGGTGGTCTGACCAGAGAGCTCCTGCTGTGGGGCTGAGGGCATGGGCTCCTGCGCAGGCCACACGCTCAGATCTCCACTGCTGTGGCAGCTGGGCAGCCCAGGGCAAGTGGCTTAACTTGCAAATGGGACTGACCAGACCCACCTCAGGGGCCTCTGGGAGGAGTTAGTGAGAGGTGTCTGGAGGCTGCCCTCTCGCTGGCTTTGGGTTTTGCCCACACTGGGGAGGCCCCGCAGGCCTCTGCTCACCTGAATCCTGAGAGCGGCTCTTGAAAGGAACAAGGAAGGCTTGAAAGCTTTGCGCCAGGCTCCCCCAGTCAGAGAGCTGGCACCGGGATATCACACGGCTCTACCTTTGACTCAGGGCCTATGAGGCTTTGAAATCTCCCTGTGCCCAAAGCTCCCTTTTAGTGCCCTGGTGGGGGAGGGGTTGTGGGGCTCCCCTGGTTGCCCTAGGGCGCAGAGGCACTCCTTCCTTCAGAAAGGAGTGGTTGGGACAGAGCCATGGGAGCCCTGCGAGGTGGGAGCAGCTGGTGTTGTCCCAGAGCAGCTGGCTCCCGAATAACCATGGGAACACAGGCTGCCGGTGTGCATGGGTCTCAGACGTCAGGCTGGCCAGGTCCCCTGTTACCAGAGGAGCTCAGGGCTCCTCTCTCGCCAGCTGCAGCCTCAGTCTGGGTGGGGGCTCCTCAGCCAGCAGCCAAGGTCAAAGCCGAGTCTGTAGCGGGGGTCAGGGGTCACCTGGTCTGATGAGGACCAGGCTCAGCTGGGGTCAGTAGACCAGCTGTGGCTTGGGGCTGCAGGGCTCAGGCAACTGGCCTTGGCCAAGGGACAGGAGGGGGTACATTGCCATGGCCACCCATGGAGGGCCCTCCCACAGCATTCTCCCAGAATCCACACCCGGGTCGGTGGCCTCCCTGAGTCACAGGACCTGAGCTCTCCCTAGGGCTCCACACCTTGACCTCAAGGAAAGGTCCACAGCTGCCAGAACCACAGGGGGCTGTTGGGTAGGTGGGAAACCATGGAAGGCCAAGGCAGAGGAAAGGACTGCCACCCACTGGCACGAAGTGGACAAAACTCTGCAAGGGGTAAGTAGTGCTGCCATTTTGTTTTCCCATTTTCCATTTTATTATGGAAAATTTCAAACATATGCAAAAGCACCGAGGCCTTTGTTGAGCAGTCTCTGTGCCAGGACTTAGGATGCATCCGTGTGCCACACAAGCCCGTGCTCGTGGAGCCTGGGTCCTAGTGGTGGACACAGAATCCAACCATTGTACAGTCTGGCTGGAGGAGGACGCACTGGGCCCCAGGTGGGCCCTGGGAAGCCTGCAGCACCAGTTTCAAGGCTCTTCCTGCCCCATCCATCCCCCACCCCATCCCTGCATGACTTTGGAGCAAATCCCAGACTTTGAATCCTTTCACCCATAATGTTTCATGTGTGCCTCTAAAGGAAACCCCCAAAACATCACCCCTTCAAATGAACCACCGTTCTTTCATATCATCGGGGACCCAGCCAAGGGCACAGTCCTCACTGGGGTCTCGTGGTTTTGTACAGTTGGCTTTATAGAATCGGGATGCACCGCAGGTCCACACATCAAGTTTGCTTAATAGGTCTCTTAAGCATCTTGTAAGCAATTTTCCCCCAGTGTCTGCATTGAAGAAGCGGAGATGTTTGTTCCACTGAGCCGCCGTGTGCATGGTATTGATGGCACCGTTCTGGCTGTTGCTATTGGGAACCTGTCCCTGTATTTCCTGTAGGACAGGGTATGGGGGGCCAGACGTGGACCTTTGATCAAGTTTGGGGTCACCTGCAAATGGGGTTGACACCAGGCCCACCTAAAGAGTGTGACAGAGATACCAAGACAGATCCGTTCCAGGGAAACAAGGGACTCCCTTTCTGAGTTTGCCTCGAGAACTACCCAGCAAGCTTGTGGAATCTTCCATAGACCTCACAGCAATCTAGGTCCAGGCTATCCCCTCGCCTTCACTGGGGCAGAGCGCATCGTGGTCTAGTGGCTTCCCCCCGCCGGTTGCCAGCTCCTTCCTGTGTATTTCCTTTCACACAGGCATTTCCCCGAATGCAGTCCTTTTCCAGTTCATCCCACTTGGCACATGCTGCTCAGAGGATGTAGTGCTGCTGGACTGCATCTCACCAGGAGACAGGACTTGTAGCAACCATGTAACTTGCTGTCCCAGCGGGGACATTTTTGAGAGTGGAAAGCTGTGGTTGATAACCAGGACCACAGGCGAGTCTCCTGGGCACACTGGGCTGCTGATTGCTGCGTTATGAAGACCCTACCCCACACGGCCACTCACCCAGTGCCCACGAGAGATGAAGTGCCTGAAGTCGTAGACAAGCTTGTCTAACTCACCTTCTTTTGCTGTCGTTTTGTTTTAGGCTCTCAGCAACCTAAAGCCAAGGTTTTAGTTTCTGTCTCTAATGATAAGTAGAAAAGAGGGATAAGGAACGGACCTTGCTGGCTCAACCAGAAACAGAAACTAAGAATCCATGGTTGTCTTCTCTCCCTTGGACACCATACTGCTCGAAAATGATGAGAATTGAGATTTAAACCCTGGACTCTTTCACTTCCACATTCTTGCAATTTTCACACCTTCCAGGAAGGGAGGCTGAGCCTGGTGCCTCCTTTGGGGACATGACATCCTTAGCAGTTCAGCATTTGAGATCAGTGAGCCTGGACAGAGCCTCACCTGGCCCAGGTGCCAGCCTGTCCTGGGCTCTGCTGTGGGGGCAGCAGGGCTCTGCCAGGAGCTCATGGTCCAGGGCTAGTCCCCACCTGGAAGTCAGAAACTGATTCCAGGGAGAAGGTGATTGTGATGTGGTGCTAAAGATGCTAAAATATAAAACCTTTTTCTTTATTCTATGGTCAACCTCTTGACTTACTATTTTATGCTTACTTATACTCACTATTTAATGCCATTCTGAGTAAGAAAGATTAGGAATTTAAACGGCTAGCGTGAATTTAGTCATCCATCTTTATATTATGTGATGCCAGTTTAAAATGCAAGCAGAAGAGCATTTAACTTCTGTACGGAATCGCTGGAATGACACAATGTGTGTTCTGTCCTGGTACAGGCGTCTGTATTTCATTGCCACTAAAACAGTGGAAACTGCACAAAAGTGAAATCAGTTGTCTTGGTTTCACTCCTTGATGCAGGCTGGTTCCACCAGCACCCTCCACCTCCTGCTTGCTGATGAGCGAGGAAGGAAGGAAGGGACGAGTTCAGAGACAAAAGGCGCGGTGGGTAGATCCACCAGCAAGAGAGCTCGGCGAACACGGAGAAGTCGCACAAGGAAGAAAGGACATGACAGATTCCCTGCACGTGTCCTGCATGTTCGTTAGAACACCACTGACTTCCTTCTGTGTCCTTAGCAAGTTTGGATTTAAATGGAAAACGTGGCTGCTCCGTGGCCAGCAGCACCCCCGGCTTGCTTTTGCATAAGTGTGACATGCTGCCTTGCACTGCCGTGGGTTCCTGGCACCTTTTCTGTGTGGCCCGGTGTCTGTGGGCATCGTGGATGCACTACTCGAGTGGGGGAACGAGTGAAGGTGGACGTACATGTGGCACCTTGTGCATGCTTTCCTTTGCTTATGTTAGTGTTGCTGTATGCCATTGGCCTGCACCCGCAAAACAAGTTAGAAGATAAAAGTAGTCAGAATTCCAAAGGCCAAGCGAGATGGCTCACACCTGTCATCCCAGTGTTTAAACCCACAGTACAGAGCTTGAATCCTCCAGCTGAGGCTGGAGGATTGCTTGAGCCCAGGAGTTCAAGACCAGCCTGGGCAACACTGGGAGACCCCATCTCTAATAAAAAAATAAAGCAAAATGAGAAATGGAAAAGGAACTTTAAGATGGCAGTAGCAGAGCATTAAACCAAGGTTGGGGCCCTGTTCATGGCGGGGCTTGCGTGTCCTGCGCTGGTGAAACCTGCTCTGGTGCTGTCCCTCAGAGCTGGGGCAGGGCTGCCATGTGGAGAAGGCCCTCCACATCACCGAATCTCCGCCCCACCCCAAGACAAGCGGAATAGTCAGATGGCGATCCCCCAAATGAAAGCAAGCTTGTCCCACTCAATGCAGAAAGGGATGGGGCAGGGAGACTCGCTGTGAGCAGGGTCCCTGGTGTCCATGCACCTTCGCTCCTCCCAAAGTGGCCTTCAAAGACCTTCAGTCGTCCCCGAGACCTCAGCAGCACAGCTGTGCCCGGAAGTGATCAGCCAGCTGGAGAGAGCCTTGGACAGAGCTAGACAGGGCAAGGTGGACGGGGTTGGAGGGGGCCTGCCCCTCAACCCCATGTCCTCAGCTGTAGCATGCACAGCCCAGAGGGCTTGTAGGGGAGACCCAAACTCTGCTGACCCTTTTCCCAGCAGTGAGGGCACTGGAGGAGAGGTGGTTCCTTTGGGGCCACACCTTCAGTCTTTGTTTCCATAAAAATGGGGAGTGGGACCAGGTGGGCCCAGAGGCCTGCCCAATGCTGTCCCTGAGCCTGTGGGCTGTGAGCTGGCCTTGAGCTCTCAGGGGTGGCCCAGGTCCACCTGGGAGCCCACAGAAGCTGGGGAGGACCCTGAAGGCTGGGACGGCAGGGCAGCAGGTGGAGGGTGGGGGCTGCCCAGCAAGAGGGGCCACTCCTCCTCCCCGCCCCCTCTGAGGGGACTCACCCCAACTTCCAGATGCAGGGAGGCTCAGTGATCTGCCTGAGGCCCACAGGTATCCAGAGGTGCAAGGTTTAAACCCACAGTACAGAGCTTAAGCCCCTCACACCGATGCCTCCCTTGGGTCTGCCTGGAGGGGGCACCATTCTTGCTGCTTTTCCACTGAAATGCAGGGTCTTGTCTGCAAGCCAGTGAGACAGTCAGCCCAGGCCTCCTGACATCCCAGCCTCCCAAAAGTTGGGGAAAGTATTCTGTGCCCTGGGGCCTGCGGAGGTGCAAGTGGAGCAGAGTCCTGGGGATTGTGGGAGGGGCTCCCTGAGAGCTGGGGAGGGGTTGAGAACTGAGTCCTTTGCACCCCTTGCTCTGGCCCCTCCGAAAGGAGGGAAGAGGAGTGGGCTCGAGTGCTGGCTGCAGGCAGGTGCAGACCTCTGCCAACCTCCCAGAGCCTCCCGGCTGTGGGCTCCTCTTCCTTTCACCCCCTTCCTACCCCCTCCCCAGCTGCTGGCTGTGATTAATTGGGTGAATCAATCAACAGGAGGCCCCACTGCCACAGAAACCTCCCCACCCACCCACTGGCCTTGCCCCCAGCGATGTCTCCCGCTGAGGATAAGACCTTGCTCCCACTTACCTATTGAAAGAGGCCATTTCCAGGGGCTCCCATGGAGGTGGATTCCTAGGCCAGAGGCAGGGAGAGGCCTCCTGTGGGGGGTCACCTGTCAGCTCCCCCAGAGCAGCCCCTGTCCAAGGCCACAGATCAGCAGAGGGAGAGACAGGTGCCTGCTCAGCTGTCCTGCCTGTTGCGATCCAGGCAGGGGCAGAGTCACAGCCTTCAGCCCCAGACCCGCTGTCCTGTGAGAAGGACAGGGCGGATTGGGGGTTCCCAACCCGGCCTGCATCCGGGTCCCCGTTCTGCCTAAGACGTGACGCCATCAGGATAAAAAGTTCCTAGAGTTAATTAATGTCCCTGAGGATGGACTTGGAGTCCTAACAGCAGGAGAGGCCACGATGGGTTGACCTGTACTGCGTGCAAAAGCACCACAGACTCAGGGGCCTACACAGCAGAAATTAGTCTCTCACTATTCTGCAGTCCCCCACTCCGAAGGCCTCTCTCCTTGGCTTGTAGATGCCGCCTTCTCCACGTGTCTTCACGTGGCCATCCCTCTGCGTGTGTCTGTGTCTTCACCTCCTCTTAGTAAGGACATCGGTCATATGGGATTAGGATCCCCCCGATGACCTCAGTTTAACTTAACTACCTCTTTAAAGGCGCTGGCTCCAAAAACAGCCACATATGAGTCTGGAGGGCATAAAATTCAACCCGTAAAGGGCAGGAACAAAAGGGCTTCCTAAAACTCCAGCCCTCAGGGCCCCACTCCCAACCTCTCCATAGTCACAGCCTCTTCTCCGGTCAAGCACTGCCCCTCTGGACCTCTCTTGCAGAGGGTGGAGTAGACAGGGCTGATGATGGAAAGGCCTAGGGCTCCATGTGGCCTGGGATGAGGCGTCTCCTGGGACCAGGACACCCTGGGATGCCGAGAGGGTGGACCAGAGGGTCCCTGAGAAAATCTTCCGAGAGCCTGCCCGCCAAGGTTCCGAGCGCCTCGGTGAGCACACGGGCCTGCCCACAGGCTGCAGGGCTGTCTGGGGGAGCAGGTGGGGGGGGCATATGTCATGTGACAGGGACCCCAGGGCTGCCCTGATTGACCATGGAGGGGCTGCAGTCCCCGGCGGGGAGCTGGGGGCTGGTGTTAGGGAGAAGTTGGCCTGGGAGCCCTGTTTTTGGGATCCACGTTCTTCTCTCTGCTTGTCCTGTTGTCCTGCCCAGGTCCACGTGGATGCCAGGTCGTGGGCCAGGGCCCACGCTGATGGCCTACAGCCCAGCCCAGGCTTGCTCTCCTGATGCCATTTGGGAGGCTCCTGGTTCCTCTGCCCACCCCCTCCTCCTGGCATTTGCCTACGAGCCTTGGGATTCTGTCCAGGCTGGCCGGACAGAATCACCCGCATGATAAGCATGCAAATCTCTAAACGAAATGCAATTCATACCCAAATAAGGGCCTGGGAGCAGCTTGGGCTGGGCCTGAGAGACTAGGCTGGGCTCAACCTTGGGGCCCCAAATATTTGTCTCTCATTTGAATGTCTTGTGGGCTGGCAGGCAGGGCCTTGAAAAGGGGCCTCAACAGCTCTCACAGGCACACCAGGTTTCAGGAGCTCTGGACCATTTGGTGCTCACTCGACACTTGCCCCGGTCCCGCCTGGACCACCTTGCAAGGCCTTATGGGCCCCAGAGCCTGGCTCCTCCCTGAGCACCCCTTCCAGAGTCCCCAGCCCCCACCAGGCTGGCTCTGTGCTGCCCACACCGCCATGCAGGGTGGACAGAGCAGAGAGCTTGAGACCCATTTGTCGAAAGTGGGGACTGAGGCTTGAGGCAGGATGAATTTGTGGGAGGACCCAGGGCATTGAGGGGAAAGCTGGATGGGTCTGGGCTCCCTGTGTCCCGGGCCAGAGCCGAGCTTTGTGGGAGAGGTGTGGCAGCTGGCAGGCTGGCATGGGACAGCCCCTCAGGGCCTACGGCTTTCCCTGGTGTGGGTGTGGGTGTGCGTGTGCACTGACGTGCGTGTGCACTACTGTGGGGCAGGCGTCCACTGCCACTCCAGTGCCACTACACAGGTATGCACAGGTATGCAGCCCTGGGGCATCCCCCAGAGGTGACGGCCTCTTCATCCGTGGAGGGCATGAGCCTGGCACTTCTGCAGTTAATTGTCCTCTGTATAGGTGGCTCCCTGCATCACCCCGGCCGGAATCCCATCGTGGGGCCCATCTGGCACTTGTGTGTGCTTCGGTCCCTGTCGACCTCCAGTGACTGTGGAACCATCCCCGTCACAGCCCTTGCTGTGACACCAGGCCAGGGGCTGCTTTCCTGGCCCCCTCTTCTGTTCATCCTGGAGTGAGTGCTGTGCCCATTTTACAGGCATGGAAACTGAGACTCCAGGGCTGCTGGATGAGCTTCCAAAGCCACGGGCTGGTCGGGGGCAGAGCAGGATTCCCAAGCAAGGAAAGCTCTTCTCCGTGCGGGACACATGGGCAGCTCTGCTTGGGGGAGCAGGGTCTGCGGGCTGGGATGCTCTTCCCCTGGCAGCCACCCCCTCAGCCCTGACAGACCTCTCTAGTTGGCCTGTATCTAGTTGGGCTGAGCCTTTAGGGCTGAGCTAGGAAAACCTATAGAGGCTCCAGATAGGGGCAGGGGCTTTCTGCAGCCTGGTAGGGTAAGGTGGGGTCAACTGAGCTGCCCAGGGCCGCCTGTCAGGTCTCCCGACATCCCTCTGCATCTTTGGGGGAAGGGAGTCCAGCTTCACAGTGCCTTCGCCCCTCGGCCAGGGCTGCCTTTGTGCCAACACAAGTTCACGCTGACCTCCCTGGAGCCCCTCCCTCATGAGAGAGAGGCACTCGTCTTCCTCCAGGAAGCCTTCCGAGATACCCCTCCCCCCAGACCTCAGGCAGCATCCTGGGGGAAGACGCATGGGCAGAGAGGATAGGTTCAGTCTGCCCCTCACCCCTCAGCCCTCCATGTCCTCTCTGCTCCAGTTTCTGCTGGGCTGCCCACTCCCCCCTCCCCCACCTCCCCGGGGGTGTGAGAAGCACCAGGAGAGCAGCAGGTGGCTGTTGGAGGCTGGCAGAGGGATTCCAGAGGAGAGAGAGGACCATGGGTTTTAGGGTCAGGGCTCAGATTGAACACCTGGGTCTTCTGGGGGCAGCAGGATCCTGCTGTCAGAAGGGGCAGTCCTTGAGGGACTCATGTCTTGGCCATGGCCCCAGGGCTGGCCAGGCCCACACAGAGCTGGGACCTGCAGATGGCAGGGTCCTGCAAGGTGAAGGAAGGACTGGCCGGGCCCGGCTGTGGCAAATACAGGCACGGGTTGCCGGCTTGCAGCAAGGGACCTGACCCCGGCACATCTCCCGTCCCACTGCCTGGGGTGGGGGTGACCCCAGCCCTGCCTGCCTCTCTGAAGCACAAGCTGCATTTCCTGACTGCCTCCATGGCCAAAAAGAAGAGGTGGGATTGAGAGGGGTCAGCAGAGGTTATGCAGCCTAGGAGGTGAGGGTTGGCTGGGGGAACGAGACTTCATACTTGGCCTTGGGAGCGCTGGGCCAGGACGCCCTATCACAGAGGCTCCCAGGCTCATAACTTACGGCAGAGGCTCCAAGGCTCTCTACGGAGGGGACTGTCTGGGTGGGCAATGGTTGAACAGCTCCATTCGTCATCTTTCCACTGGGGCACAGGCACCTCAAATGCAGGAATCTGGAGTGCATGCTGACAAGTGTGCACGGGTGACACTCCCAGAATCTCCGCCCGAACCCCCATGCAGAATGTTTCCTGCAGCAGCAGCAGGCATCCCTGAGATCCAGCTCCAGCTGACATCCCCTCCCTCCCTCACCCTTTGCCCCTCCTGACATCTGTCGCCATAGGTAGGGTTTGTCCCTGAGCTGCAGGTGAACATCACTGCACTGCATGGACCCCCCGTCTCTGTGTCTGTGAGTCATCCATGTTCCTCTTTGCTGTGGTCACATGGACGGCCATGGTGCCCGTGGCAGGATTCATCTCTTGTGCTCCCATGGATGGTCCTGGGGCTGCTCCAGGGTTTGGCCACCATTAAGGTATTCTTGGGGCTTTCTTGTGTCTGGTTTTTCTTATGTCTGGACATAAGCTCTCTGCTCTGCCCTGAGTTTGTGTGCAGGAGGGGACAGGCTGGTCCTGACCATTACCCATGTTTGCATCCAGGGTGGCCACTGAGGGCCCCATGGGCAGGCCTTGTCCTGCCGCTGAGGAGCTGTGGTCAGCAGGGCAGGCTGGGCAGGTGGGGGACCTCAATCCTTGTCCTTTAGCCCTTGCTGCGGTGCACCATATGCCATTGGCTTCTCCCTGTGCCCTCTGAGCAGGCATCCTCATCCTTGTGGTGGGACAAAGACAGGCGTTCAGGAAGGGCCTTTTCTGCTCACCCACCTGACATCCCTTTTGGAGTGAGGCAGGGTGGTGAGAAGGATGCTTGTGACAAGGATCCCGCACATCCTGCACTGGTACCCCTGAACTTCAAATACGAGCTGGAGATAAAAATAAATAAAATAAACCAGACAGAGGCCAGGTCATTCTCTGAGGTCGCAGGGCAGGTAAGTGGCTGTGGGAATTCACAGGCCGCCTGAGTGCTCTGCACACCCACCCCGTGGAGCTGGCCTGGATCGGGCTTGGGATAAGGATGGGGACCTGAGGACCTTTTGCGACCACCACAGTCACCCCCTCCCAGTCTCCCTCAGTCCTCCATTCCTGCCTGTGCAGAAGTCAGGGAGGTGGGTGGGTGGAGGGTCTCTGGGACCCCATCCTGTCAGATGTCTGGGATTCCGGGACTCTCTGAAGCCCCCATAGACGTGGGAGGTGACCTGTGTCGGGGCTGCAGAACTCAGCCAAACACCCTTGCTGGGCAGGCAGGGAGGCATTCCGGAGTGGGAGGGGGAGTCCCGGGGAGGGAGGAGAACCTTCCGGAGGGCAGCGCACCCAGGGTGGCACGTGCTGCAGGCTGGGCAGAGAGCAGCGACCCTGCCACTGCTGCCTGAGGCGGGTATCCTGACGTGGGCCTCGGGGTGCCCTGGAGGAGGCAGGCGGCAACAGGGTCAAGACTGTGGGGAGGGTGCGGGGGACCCTGGGCTCCAGTGATGAAAAACCCCGGGAGTGGGCCCAGCGAAACCTGGGCCAGCAGAACCACAGCGGGTGGGGCGGGGGTCTCGGCAGGGGCAGTCGTTGAGGGCAGGTGGCTCTGCCAGCGCCCAGGCCCCCACCCCCACCCTCTGACTTTCCCTCCCTGTCTCAGCCTCTCTAGCCCCAGGGCAGCCAGGCAGCGCTGGCTCAGGTCGAACCTGTTCTGGGCAGGGCCAGTGCTGCTGCTGCTGCTGCTGGGGCTGGATTCCAGCTTCTGTTTCTGCTCCACTTCACCTGAGCTCTTGAAACCACCCTTGCACCAGCCTCAGCCTCACTGCCCTCTGCTCCCAGAGCCCCAGGGACTCTGCTTAGGCCTGAGCCCTCCCTCCCTACTGCACATAAGCATGCACACATGCACAGACACAGTAACACACTGGGACACATACGGACACAGGCACATATACACGTGTAGACCCACAGACACAGAGCACATACACAGACCCACAGACACAGAGCACATACACAGACAGACAGACACAGAGCACATACACAGACCCACAGACACAGAGCACATACACAGACAGACACAGAGCATATACACAGACAGACACACAGACACAGACCACCTAGACAGACACACAGACACAGAGCACATACACAGACCCACAGACACAGAGCACATACACAGACAGACAGACACAGAGCACATACACAGACAGACAGACACAGAGCACATACACAGACACACAGACACAGAGCACATACACAGACCCACAGATACAGAGCACATACACAGAGAGACCCACAGACACAGAGCACATACACAGACAGACCCACAGACACAGAGCACATACGCAGACAGACACAGACAGACGTAGACATATGCACACATAGACACACACACATGCAAATACAGCACATATATTCATAGACACATGCAGTGGACACACACACACATACACACACACACACACATGCAGAAACGCACATGCCCCTGGAGCAGGTTGAGACTCGCCGTCTCGGGCAGCACTGGTGCAGGCCCAGGCCACCCTGGCTGAGTGAGGAAGTCCAGCACCAGGAGGCTGTTCTGCCATCTCTGCCCACGTCTTGTTTGACCCCCATCACCCACAGGTCCCCCAACCACACACAGGGGCTGTGCCATAGTCCACTCTGCAGCAGGGCGTGAGGCCCACTTGCTCCCCATCCTCGCTGGCGCTAGGTCATGTCCTGTGTGTTTCTGCTGTTTTGCTTCGTTTTACCCTTCGCAGCAGGAGCACACAGGAGTACACAGGAGCACGCAGGAGCACGCAGGAGTACGCAGGAGTACGCAGGAGCACACAGGAATACACAGGAGCACACAGGAATACACAGGAGCACGCAGGAGCACACAGGAATACAGAGGAGCACGCAGGAATACACAGGAGTACGCAGGAGTACACAGGAGCACGCAGGAGCACACAGGAGCACGCAGGAGCACGCAGGAGTACACAGGAGCACGCAGGAGCACGCAGGAATACACAGGAGCACGCAGGAGCACACAGGAATACACAGGAGCACACAGGAATACACAGGAGCACGCAGGAGCATACAGGAATACACAGGAGCACGCAGGAGTACACAGGAGTACACAGGAGCACGCAGGAGCACACAGGAATACACAGGAGCACGCAGGAGCACGCAGGAATACACAGGAGCACGCAGGAGCACACAGGAGTACACAGGAGCACGCAGGAGTACACAGGAGTACACAGGAGTACACAGGAGCACGCAGGAGCACACAGGAATACACAGGAGCACGCAGGAGCACGCAGGAATACACAGGAGCACGCAGGAATACACAGGAACACGCAGGAATACACAGGAGCACGCAGGAGCACACAGGAATACACAGGAGCACGCAGGAGTACACAGGAGCACGCAGGAGCACACAGGAGCACGCAGGAGCACGCAGGAGTACACAGGAGCACGCAGGAGCACACAGGAGCACGCAGGAGCATACAGGAATACACAGGAGCACACAGGAATACACAGGAGCACGCAGGAGCACACAGGAATACACAGGAGCACGCAGGAATACACAGGAGTACGCAGGAGTACACAGGAGCACGCAGGAGTACACAGGAGCACGCAGGAGCACGCAGGAGTACACAGGAGCACGCAGGAGCACACAGGAATACACAGGAGCATGCAGGAATACACAGGAGTATGCAGGAGTACACAGGAGCACGCAGGAGTACACAGGAGCACGCAGGAGCACACAGGAATACACAGGAGCACGCAGGAGCACGCAGGAATACACAGGAGCACGCAGGAGTACACAGGAGCACGCAGGAGCACACAGGAGCACGCAGGAGCATACAGGAATACACAGGAGCACACAGGAATACACAGGAGCACGCAGGAGCACACAGGAATACACAGGAGCACGCAGGAATACACAGGAGTACGCAGGAGTACACAGGAGCACGCAGGAGTACACAGGAGCACGCAGGAGCACGCAGGAGTACACAGGAGCACGCAGGAGCACACAGGAATACACAGGAGCACGCAGGAATACACAGGAGTATGCAGGAGTACACAGGAGCACGCAGGAGTACACAGGAGCACGCAGGAGCACACAGGAATACACAGGAGCACGCAGGAGCACGCAGGAATACACAGGAGCATGTAGGAGTACACAGGAGCACGCAGGAGCACACAGGAATACACAGGAGCACGCAGGAGCACGCAGGAATACACAGGAGCACGCAGGAGTACACAGGAGCACGCAGGAGCACGCAGGAATACACAGGAGCACGCAGGAGCACGCAGGAATACACAGGAGCACACAGGAGTACACAGGAGCACACAGGAGTACACAGGAGCACGCAGGAGTACACAGGAGCACGCAGGAGCACGCAGGAATACACAGGAGCACACAGGAGTACGCAGGAGCACACAGGAGTACACAGGAGCACGCAGGAGCACGCAGGAGTACACAGGAGCACGCAGGAGTACACAGGAGCACACAGGAGCACGCAGGAGCACGCAGGAGCACACAGGAGCACGCAGGAGCACACAGGAATACACAGGAGTACACAGGAGCACGCAGGAGTACACAGGAGCACGCAGGAGTACACAGGAGCAGTCAGGAGCATGCATGAGCATGCAGGAGCACACAGAAATACACAGGAGCACGCAGGAGCACACAGGAATACACAGGAGCACGCAGGAGCACACAGGAGCACGCAGGAGTACACAGGAGCACGCAGGAGTACACAGGAGCAGTCAGGAGCACGCATGAGCATGCAGGAGCACACAGAAATACACAGGAGCACGCAGGAGCACACAGGAATACACAGGAGCACGCAGGAGTACACAGGAATACACAGGAGCACGCAGGAGCACACAGGAGCACGCAGGAGCACGCAGGAGCACACAGGAGCACACAGGAATACACAGGAGCACGCAGGAATACACAGGAGCATGCAGGAGCACACAGGAATACACAGGAGCATGCAGGAGTACACAGGAGCACGCAGGAGTACACAGGTCTCTCATGGTTTGCAATTTCCCTGAAACTAACCCTGTGACACATCTTTTGGGGCTTCTTTGTCATCTGCCTCCCTTCTTTGGTGACACGTCTGTCAAGCCCATTGCCGATTTTTTAAATTGGGCTGTTTGTTTTCTTATTGTTGAGCTCTTTGTGTATTCTGAATACAAATTCTGCATCTGATAATGTGATCGCAAATATTTTCTCCCAGCCTGTGGTTTGTCTTTTCAATGTCTTAACATGGCCATTTACAGAAGAAAAGTTTTACGTTTAACAAAGTCCCATGTATTAACTTTTTTTTTCCTGATATGAGTTATGCTTCCGTGTCACAGCTGAGAACTTTCCCAGAGAGTCTCAATTCAGGCCTGTTTTGCCTCCAAAGGACATTTGGCAGTGTCTGGGGACATTGTTAGTTGTCACAACTGGAGAATGCCGCTGCTAAACTTCCCCTGGTGCACAGACCAGCCCCCACACAGGAGTTACGTCCCCAAATGGCAACAGTACCGAGGTTGAAGGCCCTGGCTATCCTAAGGGCACAAAGATTTTCTCTGTTTTCTTCTAGAAGTGTTATAGTTGTATATTTTGCATTAAGGTCTATGATTCATTTAGAGTTAATTTTTGTGTAAGGTGTGAGATATGTGGGCCAAGGTTCATTTTTTGCATATGGACATCCAATAGATCCAGTTCCATTTGTTGAAAAGACTGCCCTTTCTCTATTGATTTCCCTTTGCATCTTTGCCAAAATTCACTTGACTATATTTTTATGGGTCCACTTCTGGGCTCGCTATTCAATCCCACTGAGCTGAGTCTATGCCTTCACCGATACCTCAATGTCTTGATTGTTATAGCTTTATAGCCAAATCAGGTAGTAAATAGTAAATATATAGTAACATATCAGGGAAATCAGATTGTGATCAGACAGTAATTTTCCTAAATTATTTTGACTATCTTAGAGCATTTTAATTTCCATCTGAATTTTTTAATCAACTTGTCAACATCTACAAAACATTCTGCTGGGAAAATTATTGGGATGTATGAATATTTAGATCAATTTGGGGAGAACTGACATCTTAACAATATTGACTCATCTAATCCATGAACATAGTATATTTTTCTGTTTGTTTAGGTCAGAATACCTTTTTTGTTACATCTGTGCCCAAGATTTTCATTTGAGGAGCACTATTGTAAGTGGATCTATTTTGAAAATGTAAAATTCGAATTGCTTGTTGCTAGCAAACAGAAATATTAATACAACTCACTTTTGTATATTGACTTTACACTGAGATCTTGCTCAATTCTCCTGCTCATTTGAGGAGTTTTCTCTAGCTGTTTGGGGAATTTTCTATACAACATTCATGTCATTGTGAATTGAGTTTTTTATTTCTGCCTTTCAAATTTGTATACCATTTCTTTCTTTCTCTTGCCTTAATATCTTGGCTAGGCCTTCCTGTAAAATATGGAATAGAAGTGTAGGAGGGGATATCATACTTTCTTTACAATCTTAGGGGTAAACTACTCAGCCTTTCACCATTTAGTATGTTAGCTTTTTTTTTTTTTTTTTTTTGTATTTCAGCTTTGCCTTTTATTAGGTTCAGTTCTCTTACATTCCTAGTTTGTTGAAAGTTTTTTTTTTTAAATCATGAATGAATGTTGCATTTTTATTTTATCATTTTTTGCTTTCTGTATTTTCAACCCTTGTTGGTAGGTGCCTACACATTGAGGATTATTTTCTCAGAAAATGGAACTCCTTTCTTGTTACGTGAGGTCTCACTTATCCCGTGTAATCATCCTTGTTCTGAAGCCTACTTTGTCTGAGATGAATGTGGCTGCTGTAGCTTTATTTTGACATGATTCTATGTTACATATGTTCCATCCTTTTACTTTAACCTTATTTATGCCTTTATATTTAAAGTGGGTTTCATATAGATAGCATATAGTTGGGTCTTCTGTTTATTCAAATTGATAATCTGTTTTCATTGATGTGTTGAGATTGTTTAATATAATTATTTATTTATATATGTGGAGTATTTTTGTTTTTTTAGAGATGGGATCTCATTCTGTTGTCCAGGCTGGAGTGCGGTGCTATGATCATAGTTCATTGTAGCCTCTGAACTCCTGGGCTTAAGCAATCCTCCCACCTTGGCCTCCTAAAATGTTGGGATTACATGTCTGAGCCACTGCTTCTGGCCATATGCTTGGATTTAATTTACCATCTTGCTAGCTCTTTTCTATTTATTCCATCTGTTGTCCCCCCACTACCTTTTCTGCCTTCTTTTGGATTAACTGAGTACTTTTTTTTATTCCATTTTATTTCCACTGTTGAAGTATCATTTATATCTTATTTTTTAAATTAATAGTTGTCTTAGTTTTCATAATATACATCTTTAAATAATCAGTGTCTACCAAATGATACTACCTTGCTCTATGTATTATGTAATAAATTTACAACTGCATATTCTCAATTCCTTCCTCCCACCGTTTGTGCTATTATCGTCATACATTCTGTCTTACATTATACTATAGACATATAATACGTGACCACGATTTTTTTCTTTAGTCAGTTATCTTTTAGAGCAATTAAAAATAAGAAAGAAAGAATTCTATTCGTACTTTCATTTACTCCATTTCTAGTGCACTTTGCCTCTTTGTGTAGATCCAAGTCTGTCGTGTATGATGTTTTTTGCCTGAAGAACTTCCTTTAACATTTCTTATGGTGAAGATCTTTCAGTAATAAATTCCGGTTTTTGTTTGTCTGAGAAAGACTTTATTTCTCCTTTTATAAAAAAGATATTTGTACTGGATATAGAATTCTGGATCAACAGTTTTGCTGCTGTTTTTCTTTCATCCCTGGCTAACTTTGTTTCTGACAAGAAGTTTAGAAGTCTGCTACCATATTTCTGTTTTTCCTGTGTCTGTATGGAATGTACCTGTATTCTCTGGTTGCTTTCAAGATTTTTGCTTTTGTCTTGGGTTTTCAGCAGTTTAAATGTGATAAACCTTCAGTGTTTAAAAACTGGTACTTATCGGCCAGGCACGGTGACTCACAACTGTAATCCCAGCACTTTGGGAGGCTGAGGTGAGTGGATCACCTGAGGTCAGGGGTTCCAGACCAGCCTGGCCAACATGGTGAAACTCCATCTCTACTCCAGGCCTGGTAGCAGACACCTGTAATCCCAGCTACTTGGGAGGCTGAGGCAGGAGAATCACTTGGACCCAGGAGGCGGAGATTGCAGTGAGCCGAGATCACGCCGTTGCACTCCAGCCTGGGCGACAAGCGAGACTCCATCTCAATAAATAAATAAATAATAAATAGATAATGTACTATCAAGACAAAGCAAGCAAAATAATGAGACCGAAAGGCTGGTCTCAGTGGCTCACATCTGGAATCCCAGCACTTTGGGAGACTGAGGCGACAGGATCGCTTGAGCCCAGGAGGTCAAGGCTATAGCGAGTTATGATTGTGCCTCTGCACTCCAGCTAATTTTTGTATTTTTAGTAGAGTTGGGGTTTCACCATATTGGCCAGGATGGTCTCAAGCTCTTGAACTCGTGATCCACCCACCTCGGTCTCCCAAAGTGCTGGGATTACAGGCATGAGCCAGAGATCCTGGACTATTTATTTTTTTAATAGGCCTCATCAATTTGTTGAAATTCGGGCATCATGTGGAGGACCGTAGAGACTGAAATAATTAGTTTTGTGCTTTGGAAACGAGCGTGCCCTTCTTTTTTTTTTTTTTTTTTTTTTGAAAAATTCAATCTTCTTTTCTTTTTCTTTTTTTCTTTTTTGAGATGCAGTCTGTCACCCAGGCTGGAGTGCAGTGGCGTGATCTCAGCTTACCACAACTTCTGTCTTCTGGGTTTAAGCGATTGTCCTGTCTCAGCCTCCTGAGCAGCTGGGATTACAGGCATGCGCCACCACAACCAGCTAATTTGTGTGCGTGTGTGTGTGTGTATATATATACACACACACACATAATTATACTTTAAGTTCTAGGGTACATGTGCACAACGTGCAGGTTTGTTACATACGTATACACGTGGCATGCCCTGCTTTTTGCTGTTCCTTTACTGCGGGGCTTGGGACTAATCTCATCCGGAGTTGAGCTGGGTTTGAGTTTTGTGTTGTCATGGTTATCCCTGGAGCACCTCAGTCATCAAATCTCTCTGGCACCTACTTTGTGTTTACCACAGAGAGGGTTTTTCCCAGTGTCCAACCCGCCTTCACCTGTAAGCTTACCTTGGAGAGGGCGTCCACACTCTGCAGCCTCTCCCAGGCCACACTCTGCGGCCTCTCCCACTCCAAGGTCACTTGTTACATGCTGCTTGTCAGCAGGAGCTGGAGGTAGGGGACTGTTCGGTTTTTTCTGATTAACCTTATGTCCTTGGGTCTTGTGGGTGAAGGCTTCTTGGGACCCCTGCCTTACACTCAGCTGTAGCTCTGGGCCCAGATGTAGCTTATCCCTCCCCAGGGCACAGGGCATTTAGGATTCCCCCAGTTTCAGTGGTTTCTACTAGTGTCCTAAGTGTGACAGTGTTTTTTTGTCTTTCCTCCAGCAATCTAAGGGTTTTGTTCCTTTGAGGAGAATAACCTATGTAGGTTTTGTACTTTCAGGAGAGTGGCTGTTTTTCCCCTCTGCCTGGCCTACACCACAAAGAGAGCACCCAGTGAAATCCATGGGGACCGGCCGGTGGGTGTGGATTTCCCTTCCCTCCGCAGCCCCTGGGGTTTTTATGCTCTCCCGTTACCCCACACTGACCTTTGCCAACTCATTGAACATTTTGGCTGTGTTCTTCTTGCTGGTGTCCTGCCTCGTCTGTCTCGGCGACAGCCTGCATGCCGTCTCCTCCTGCAGGCGCCCGCCTTCCCTTTATTTTGTGTTAGTTGGTTGCCCTGTGACCTCAGCTCTCTGGCAGTTTGGAGAAAAGTTGTGACTTTTCAGGTTGCTTGGGGCCTTTTGTTGCGGTTGCAGTTTAAGGATGGGAGCCCGGCTCTTTCCAGCTCTCTGCGTCCTAAGTAGAAGCTGGGAGTCACCTCTGACCTTCACTTTCCCCAGAGTTTTGCAAGCACCTTCACACTGGGTTCCTGCTAGGTCCTCCTGAGTGGGCAGCAGGCGTCTTTAGTTCCTGTACAAGTGGGGCAGATGGGGACCCAAGGGAGGGGACTAACCCAGCCGCTGCATGAGACTGTGGTGGAGACAGTCCAGGGGCCTTTCTCAACTTGGTGGTGCTGGTGCTGGCTGGTGTTTCAGGCGTGTTTTGAAGGGGGTGGGGAATCTGGAGCTTCCCCAGCCCTCTCCACAGCTCCTTGGCCTGGAGGTCTCTTGGGGTCACCTTTTAGGCCTATCCCTGCGAGCTTCTGATACTACCTGGGCCACAGCACTCCAGACCCACACCTGGAAATGGAGGGTGACTGGGAGGTTGACTTTGACATATGAGGCGTTTCTGGCAGCCTGGGAGTCAGTCAGGCAGGTGTGGGAGGGTGGGAGGAGGTCAGGTTTCTGACTCTCTTGGGGGCCCCTTGTTTCACTGATGGTCTCAGGGTGTGTCTGCAGGTGAAGGAACATGATGTGTTGTCTGACTAGTGCAGCCTGGAGCCCTCAGCCTCCTCCCTCTAGTGGGCTGTCTGCATTTTGGGGGGGATCATAATGGGGTGGGGCGCTGGGACTTGGGAGCCTGGGGAGGAGAAAGGGAGGCAGCTCAGGGCATCGCTGAGTCATGGCTCGCTGAGCTTGAATGGAGGTGGGTCTGTTTTAATTTCATCGCTGTCCCCCAGCCCCTGCCGTGGAGGTCCAGCAGGGACCCACTGAAGGACCTGCAGCCAGTCCCGCCCTCACCAGCCCCACGCACTCCCACACAAAGAACACCAAGAGCTTAGCAAGCCCAGCCTGCTGGTTTGCCCACCCCAGGACTGGGGGCTGTGCTGGGGCCTTGTCCTGGTCTCCTTTCCCAGCCTGGTGGGAGAATGGTGCCAGGGTCCAAGGTGAACCACACAGCTGTCTTCACACCAGGGTCCATGCCCACCAGAGCCTACCCCCTCATGCTCTTGAAGCTCAGGCACTGGCATCTCAGGGCACACTCCCTAGAAACAGAGCCTGGGCTGGAATTCTTGTACAGGAGACACAGATAAGCCAGGAGGCGGGGCTTCAGCACGGTCTCTCAGGACTGGAAGCAAGAGGCTGCCTTCTGTTCCTCTTTGTCAGTCATTTGCTGTGTGTCCCCCCCCAGGGCACACACCTCCCGGATGTGGGGCTTCCCTTTAGCTAAACAGCTCTTCATTGAGCCATTAGTTGTCAACACTCAACAGCTGGGGGATAGGCACACAGTCCAGATAAAAGGGATTGGGGAGGACACCAGTAGTACCCATGACCAACCACGCCTTAGCCCACCCCCAACCCCCGCACAGCCCACCTGTGTAGAAGGTTTGCTTCCTCCAGGAGAGCTTCTCCAGGATCAAGTTGGCCCCAGTACCTGGGGAAATTGATGCTAACAGGCTGAGTGGGATGAACGCTGGTGCCCACTCCTGCCATCGCCACTGTCATTGCCTGGGGCCCTGACTGATACCCACCGTCCCTTCCTCCTCCATCCATGCCAGATGGCCGGGACCTCGAGCAGCCCGTGGCTGCCATGGCCTTATCATGCTCACCCTGTGGCACTTGCTACTTGCGGGAAGATCTGTGCATGGCAGCACCAAGAGATGCCCCTGGTGGGTCACCTGCCCGCCCCCATTGATGATACCTTCTCATGATGCTCCCAGCCAGTTACCCCTGCCAGTATAGGAACCTCCTTCTCTCTGCCAGATTGTTGATACCAGAAGCCCGAAGTGACCAGGTGGAAGCTGTGTCTTAACAGTGTCTTCCGGTGGAAGCATCCCGCTCTGGGAACGGCCCTGTCAAGCAACAGAGCCTAAAACTGCTGGAAATAGAACCACAGATTTGGTCCACTTCTTTCCCTATGAGTGCATGACCAGGTCCTGCACTCAAAGCTCACCCCCCTGGAAGGGTTTCCCCAACGCCACCATCATCACCACCTGAGTGGGCTGAGGTGCAAGAACAGTCCTTTGGGGGCTCACTAACGTTTCTAGCTAGCCTGCCAATGAGTGACACTCAGGCCCCTTCCTCCTCCATTGGCCGGTGAGAGGGAGCTCTGCAGGAGGCCACAGGTGTGGACTGAAAAAGAGGTGTCAGTGCAACACTGGTAGATGATGTGGGGGTTCTGATCCCCGGATTACATAGTTTTCTTTTGCCCTCTGCTTGTTCCCAGTCCCAGGTTCTATCTTTTCCCATGTATGCTGGATGCTGCTGGGCTGGCCTGATCTGATTTGGTGGGTCTAACAGATCCTAGCTCAAGATGGGCATCTCTGACCACATGGTCACTTTGGTCCATGACAAGAAACTCTTTTTCTAGAGGGTCCCGCAGGAGGGCAGGAACCTCTTTCTGCATGATATCGTTCTCGGCAGGGCCTTCCTCCAGAACCCAGGGAGTCTGGGCCATGACTCTTATTTGAAGCTCTCCAGGGGCTCTGTGTGTGCAGTGTCTTTCTCCATTGCAGATACTACTTGTACCATGGGATTCGCCAGATTTTATGGCAATAACTTCATGGTAATGGTAATAAGATCATGATGTAGCAGGCCCCTAAACCTTCGTGGAATTTATCTTCCAGCCTGGCTCATGTGCCTTACTTGGGGCATCCAGAGTACTTGCCCCTGCTTGCTCGTCGGATCCAGTTAACATACTACCATCAATATAGTGAACAAACTCGATCATCTGTGGAATGTCCAGAGGGCCTTTTCCCTTTGGACTATACTGTGACAAAGAGCAGGAGAATTAACCTATCCCTGGGGCAAAACTGCGACTGTATACTGTTGTCCATCCCGTGTGAATGCAAATTGCTTCTCACACTCCCTCCTGATGAGACGGAAGAGAACTCATTCACACAGTCGGTAGCTACTGATACCAGGTACCAGGGGTGGTGTTAATTCAATCTTAGACTAAGTGAATCTAATCTAGTGCAAGATTAAACGAAGATACCACATCTGGCCTGGCAGCCCATTTGGTGTTGCTACTTGGTTGAGTCTGAGGTCTGCAATCATCCATTCTGATTCAGCCAGTCTGCAGAGAGGCCGGAGAGAGGAATCAGGAGAGAGAGGATGGTGGTTACTACCTAGGCCTTCTTTAACTCTTGCTGGGGTCCTGATTGAATCCATAGATGAATTTGTCAGAAACTGACATCCTGATAATAATTCTGAGTCTTTCAATCTAGGACTCAGTATATTTCTTAATTTATTTGGGCATGACTTGTTTTTCTCAGGCATGTTTTCAGTTTTCGGTACACCAGACTTGCACATATTTTTTCAGATTTCTCTCTCAGTATTTCGCATTTTTACGCTATTAAAATTTCAATTTCTGATTGTTCTTTGTGTGTTGCATGTAGATTCTGTTTGACCGTCTACCTAGACAATCATTTCTGTATAAATTAGGAGAGTTTTTCTTTCTTCTTCCATTCCAATCTGGATGCATTTTTTTCTTTTTCTTTCCTTATTACACTGGGTAGAACAGATATCCTCACCTTGTTTCTCATCTCAGGAAGAAAGCTTTCAATCGTTTACCATTAAATATGTTAGCTATAAGTTTTTCATAGATACTCCTTATGAGGTTGAAGAAATTCCCGTTTATTCCTAATTTGCTGAGAGTTTTTTTAATCAGGAAAGGATACTGGATATTGTTTGTTAGATAATTTTTCTTAGCATTGTGGTGGTTAATTTTATGTGTCAAATTGGATAGACTATGGTGCCCAGATGTTTGGTCAAATATTATTCTGGATGCTTCAGCTAAGGTAATTTTCGGATGAGATTAACGTTAAATTGGTGAACTCTGGGTAGGGCAGATTAACCTCCACAATGTGCAGGGTCCTTGTCTTAGTTCCTTTTGTGTTGCTGTAAAGGAATACCTGAGACTGGATATCTATACAGAAAAAAGATCTATTTGGCTCATGATTCTGGTGGCTGAAAAGTTCAAGATTGGGCATCTGAATCATGGTTAGGGAGGAAACAAGAGTGAGCAAGGAAGGGGAGATGCCAGGCTTTTTTTTAATAACCAGCTCTCTTGGAAACTAGTAAAGAACTGACTCATCACTGAGGGAGGACATTGATCTATTCAGGAGGGATCTGGCCCCATCACACAAACACCTCCCATTAGGCCTCACCTCTAACATCAGGGATCAAACTTCAGTGTGAAGTTTGGAGGGGACAAACATCTAAACCAGGGCTGTCCAATCTTTTGGCTTTCCTGGGCCACACTGGGAAAAGAAGAATTGTCTTGGGCTACACATAAAATATACTAACACAAATGATAGCTAATGAGATAAAAAAAAAATTGCAAAAAAGTCTAATGTTTTAAAAAAGTTTACTAATGTGTGTTGGGCTGCACTAAAGCAGTCCTGCTACATGTGGCCCATGGGCCACAAGTTGGACAAGCTTGAACCATAGTCCTCATCTAAGCAGTTGAGGAAGGCCTTAAAAAAACGAAGACTGACTTTCTCTAAGCCAGAAGGAATTCTGCCAGCTGACTGCTTTTGGATTTAGGCTTTAGCTTTTTCCTGGGGCTCCAGTCTGCCACATACTCGGCCGATTTTGGACTTTCTTTCTCTGTGTGTGTGTATCTCTCTCTCTCTACACACACATACACACGCACACACACACACACACCCCTCCTGTTGGTTCTGTGGACTTTCTCTTTCTCTCTGTGTCTCTCTTTACACACACACACACACACACACACACACACACACATCCTATCGGTTCTGTTTCTCTGGAGAACCCTAACCAGTACACATATGTATATTGAGAATAATATGCTTTTCCTTTTCTAGTTTCATTGATATGAAAATTTATGTTGATTGATTTTTGAGCGTTAAACCAACCTTGTATTCTGAAACCACACTTGAGCACTTGAGCATGAGGTATTATCCTTTTCATATATTTTCAGGCTTGATTTGATAAAATTTTGTTTAGAATTCTTGCATCTATTTTTATGACAGGTTTTAGCCTTAGTTTTCTCTTCTTGTAATGTCTTTGTCTACTTTTCGTATCTGGGTAGTCCTGCTGGTCTCATAGAAATGGCGAGGGACTATTCCCTCCTCTTTAATTTTTAGAAAGAATGTTTCCAGAATTGGTATCATTTTTCTTTAAATGTTTGGTAAAATTTACCAGTGAAGCTGTGATGTTTTCTTTGTGAATAGAATTTTTACTACCAATTTAATTTGTGTTTGTGAGTGTATTTAGGTTATCTGTTTTTTCTTGTATGAGTTTTGGTAATTTCAGTCTTTCATTGAATTTGTTCATTTCATTTAAGATGTCAAATTCATCAGAATAAAGTTATTTGTAATAGCCCCTATTATCCTTTGGATATCTGTAGAATCTGTAAATGATATCATCTCTCTTACTTCCTAATATTGGCAGTTTCTGCCTTTTTTTCCTGATTAATCTTGGTAGAAGTTCAGCAATTTGATTGATTTTCTCAAAAAGAATCCATTTTTGGTTTATTGATTTTTTTTTCTCGTTTTTCCCTGTGCTTTGTTTCCTTGATTTACTTCTTGACTTTTATTATTTCCTTCTTTCTGTTAACTTTGAATTTAATTTGAATTGTAATTCAATTTCATTTTGGTCAGAGAGCATCCTTTGTATTGCTTGAATCCTTTTGAAATTACTGAGACTTGTTTATGGCCCATAGTAAGGTCTGTCTCAGTAAATGCTCCTTGTGCACTTGAAAAGAATGTGGATTGTGTTGTTATCAGGTGGAGTGTCCTATCAGTGTCAGCTACATCAAGTTGATGGTTTTGTTCAAGTCTCTTATATCCTTGCCAATTTTCTGTCTACTTGTTCTGTTGTTGAAATAGGAATATTGAATTTCCCATTGTAATGTGAATTTGTCTATTTCTTCCAGTAATTTGGTCAGTTTTCTGCTTTATTTGTTTTAAAGCTCTGTTACTGGGTGTATAAACATTTTGATTGCTAAATCCTCTTGTTGGACTGACTCTTGTATCATTATGAAATGACCTTCTTGGTCCCAGTAATATTCTTTGCTTTTAAATCTGCTTCCCTTATATTGCCATAGCAATTCTGGCTTTCTTTTGATTGGTGCTAGTTTTGCTTATGCTTTTTAAAATTCTTTTACTTTTAACCTACTGTGTCTTTATAATTAAAGTGTATTTTTGGTAGGCAACATATAGTTGGGTCTTGCTTTTTTTATATGACCCAACAATCTATGTATATTAATGAAGGCGTTTAGATCATTTATATTTAATGTAATTGTTGATATAATTGGAATTAAATCCATTATGTTATAATTTGTTTTATATTTGCTTCATCTGCTTTTTTTCTTCAGATTGAATATTTTTCATGATATCATTTTCTTTCCTTTGTTGACTTATTATCTATAGCCATTTGTTTTATTATTTTAGTGGTTGCTTTAGGATTTCTAATACGTATATTTATCTTATTAGTCTTTCTTCAAGTGATATTTGACCACATCATACATAGCATAAAACTTCGCAATAGTATATTTCCGTTTCTTCCCTCCTCACTTCTATGCTATTGCTGTCCTGCATTTTACATACATATTATAAACCTCACACTATATTGTTATTCATTATTAAGTTAAGATTTAAATAATTTTTTTATTTTAGAATAGTTTTAACTTTTCAGAAAATGTGTAAAGTTAGTACAGAGAGTTCCCAGTCTACGCCACACTCAGTTTCCTCTACTGTTAACATCTTGAATTATTTTGGTATTGTTACAACTATAATTATCTTTTAAAGATATTTAAATCGCAAGATAAAAAGTACATATCTACCCATGTAGTTATCATTTCTGTGCTCTTTATTGCTTTGAGATCCGTATATTTATTTGATATCACTTTCCTTCTGCCTGAAGAAGTTCCGTCAACACTTCCTATAGTGCAAGTCAGTTGATGATTAATTCTTAGAGCTTTTGTATATCTGAAAAAGTCGATTTCACTTTCATTTTGGAAAGATATTTTTGCTGAATAGGAAATTCCAGTTCGCAATTTATTTGCTTTCGCTGTTTTACAGATGTTACTCACCCTTTCATTCTTTGATTTATTTCTGGTAATAAATGTACTGTCACTCTTATCTTTCTTTCTTTGTATGTAATGGGTCTTTTTCCCCCCTCTGGCTGCTTTTAAGATTTATTTTTAATACTGATTTTGAGAAATATTATCTTCCCCAGTATAGTTTTCTTAGTGATAGTGATTCTTATGCTGGGGTTCATTAAAATTTTTGGGTCTGTGAGTTTATAGGTTTTCTCAAATTTGGATTTTTTTTTTTGCCTATTATGCCAGTTTCAAGAAAGTTTTAAATTTTAGAACAGTTTTAGATTTACAGAATTATTGCAAAGATAGTACAGGGAATGCCCATAAACCCCACACCTGGTTTGTCCTGTTATCAACATCTTACATTGGTGTGGAACATTTATCAGGCTTAATGAACCAGTATGTACACATTCTTATTAAGTAAAAACTATAGTTTTTTTCAGATTCCTTCAGTTTTCCCCTGATGTTCCAGAATTCCCATCCGGGATACAACATTACATTTAGTCATCATGTTTCCTTAGGTTCCTCCTGGTAGTGGCGTTTTCTCTGACTTTGCTTTCTTTTGATGACCTTGACAGTTTCTGAGAAATACTAGTCAGATGTTCTGCAGCATTTTCCTCAGTTAGGATTTGTCTGATTTCTCGGGATTCATTTGGGATTATGGGTTTGAGTAAGATGACAGAGGTAATGCCATTCACATCATATTGAGGCTATATATTATCAACTTGGCTTATTGCTCTTGAGGTCGAGCTTCATCACCTGGCCCAGGTGCTGTAATACGGTTTGCATCTGTGTCCTCACCCAAATCTTATGTTGAAACATAATGCCCAGTGTTGGAAGTGGGGCCTGGTGGGAAGTCATTGGCTCATGTGGGTGGATTTCTCATGAATGGTTTAGCACCATCCTCTTGGTGCTATCCTTGTGATAGTGAGTGAATTCTTCCAAGGTCTGGTTGTTTAAAAGTGTGTGGCATCCTCCCTGACTCTCTTGCTCCCGCTTTTCCCATGTCATGTGCCCACATTCACCCCCTTCACCTTCCACCACAATTGTAAGCTTCCTGAGGATTCCCTAGAAGCCGAGCAGATGTCAGCACCATTTCCTGTAAAACTTGCCGAGCCATGAGCCAATTACACCTCTTTTCTTTATAAATTACTCAGCCTCAGGTATTTCGTTATAGCAATGCAGTAACAGCCTAACACATGCTGTTTGTCAGGTTTCTCCACTGCTAAGTGACTCTTTTCTCCCCTTTTAGTACTGTCCTCTTTGGAAGGATGTCACTAGCACAGCCCACATCTAAGGAGTGGGGAGTTATACTCCACCTTGTTAAGGGTGAAGTAGCTACATAAATTGCTTGAAATTCTTCTGCATGGGAGAGTTGTCTGTTGTCTACCATGTATTTATTTATTCAATCATTTATTTGTATCAGATTGGACTCCTGAATGTTTATTTTACAATTTGGGTTATAATCCATTACTACATTTATTTTGTTTTGTTCAAATCTTCCAGCTTTGGCCACTGGGAGCTCTTTCAGTTTGCTCCTTTATCCCTTTGGCATAGCCCCATAATTGTGGGTATTTTCTGCAGCACTTTCTTGCTTTTTGGCACGACAAGATGCTCTAACGTGGTTCTTTTTCTTTTCTTTTAACTTTTATTTTAAGTTCAGGGGTACATGTGCAGGATGTGCAGGCTTGTTACATAGGTAAACATGTGTTACGGGGGTTTGTTGTACAGATTATTTCATCAACCAGGTAATTAAGCCTAGTATCCACCAGTTATTTTTCCTGATCCTCTCCCTTCTCTCACCCTCCACCCCCCAGTAGGCCCAGTGTGTCCCCCAACCGTGTGTCCACGTGCTCTCATCATTTAGCTCCCATTTTTAAGTAAGAACATGCAGTATTTGGTTTTCTGTTCCTGCATTAGTTTGCTAAGGATAATGGCCTTCTCCATCCACATCTCTGCAAAGGACAAGATGTCATTCTTTTTATGGCTGCATCATACTCCATGGCATGTGTGTGTATATATATATATCTGTGTGTGTGTGTGTGTATATATATATATCACAATTTTTTTTGAGATGGAGTCTCATTCTGTCACCTAGGCTGGAGTGCAGTGGCGTGATCTTGGCTCACTGCAACCTCCGCCTCCTGGGTTCAAGCGATTCTCCTGCCTCAGTCTCCCAAGTGGCTGGGACTATAGGCGTGTGCCATCATGCCCAGCTAATTTTTTATATTTTTAGTAGAGATGGGGTTTCGCCATGTTAGCCAGGCTGGTCCACATTTTCTTTATCCAGTTTATTACTGATGGGCATTTAGGCTGATTCCATGTCTTTGCTATTGTGCATGGTGCTGCACTGAACCTACATGTACATGTGCCATTATGGTAGAAGTATGGTAGAACAATTTGTATTCCTTTGTGTATATACCTAGTAATGGGATTGCTGGGTCAAATGGTATTTCTGTCTCTAGGTCTTTGAGGAATCACCACACTGTCTTCCACAGTTGTTGAAATAATTCACACTCCCGCCAACGGTGTAAAAGCATCTAGGGCCGTCGTATATATTTCCTGTCCTATTCCTAGATCAGCTATTTTTCCCAAGATTTATTTTACTGGAGAGCGGTATCTGAAACCAAGATCTGGTACTCATTGCTGCTGGGATTTCTTTGCTTTTACGCCCTCTCAGCTGACAGAGAAAGGAAATATATGTGTATACATCAGCAGGTGTATATGCACATATCTATAGTATTTGTATATGTAAGCATCTGTGTCTATATTACACTAACCATCGGTTGATACTGATGTCTCTAACTGTACTCCTGCCCCACGTGGATTGTTCTAGTCTCTCCTTGCTCATCTGTAACCTTCTACTCCAACCGTAAGAAACTCAGTTCCCACCATTTTCCATCCACTTACTTAACTGTCCAATTCCAGAATACATATTCTGGAATGATATGTGATATCAGAATGACATCAGAATTGTTAACCCATACAACTATAAGAAACAGCCTTACCAACTAGGATACAGTGTTTATGTATAGAACTCCCCAGGTTCAAGCAGTTCTCCTGCCTCAGCCTCTCGAGTAGCTGGGATTACGGGTGCATGCCACCACACCCGGCTAATTTTTGTATTTTTAGTAGAGACGGGGTTTTGCCATGTTGGCCAGGCTGATCTCAAACTCCTGACTTCAGGTGATCCATCCACCTCAGCCTCCCAAAGTGCTGGGATTCCAGGTGTGAGCCGCCGCGCCCGGCCCTCTTTGAATTTAGAGCAACACATTTCTCATGTAGGAGTGTTAATTGGCCCAAGTGCCCTGAAAAGCTTTTGCATTGAGTCTTACAGACTCCACTCATTTCCAAAGTCATTTAGGCCAGCACCTTATTCCCACCTCCTTCAGTGAGGTTGTTTCATATGCAGATAGCACAGTAAGATGATTGCATCGCATTCTGCTTTCCATCCTGGGATCTCCTGACCTGGTAAATTATTACTTTTTAAAATTTGCGTGCATTAAGGTTTACTGTTTGTGCTATAAAGTTTTATAGATTTTGAGACATGCTTACGCCTTGTACCCACCACTACAGTATCTTTTAGGGTAGTAAGAATAGTTCTACTGCCCTAAAAACACCTCCTGTGCTTCACCTACCTCTCTCTGCTCTACCAATCCCCTGGCAATGACTGATGTGTCTACTGTCTCTCTTGTTTTGCCTTTTCCAGTGTAGCAGGAATGGGGACCACGGGCATTTGGGCCATTTCTTCATGTAACTTACTTGTGTCTTCAGGACGTGCTCAGGCTGGATTATGTATATACCTCTCCTGTTGGATGTTGGAGCACTGCTGTGCATGTCCAACTTTACGGCTGCATGGGTCAGATAATTCCCCAGTTCATGGTGTGCATCTCAGATCACATGGTAACTTGGTGGCCCGTGTTCAAACATTCAGTTTCTTCTAAGGCACAGCAGCAGGCCAAGCTCTGTCTCTCCAAAGAAGATGGTTGTCTGTGGATGGTGGCAGGGCCTCGCTGCAAAGTCCTAAAGGCCTATGCTGTGATTCACCTGCGGCACCCCATCTAACACCACACCCCAGGTACCACTGGATCTGCTGCGTCACATGGCCCACATGGCAGAGCAGCTTGCACAGCAGCCTGGATCTGCCATAGAGCCCTCTCCTGCTCTGGCCTCTACTCAAAACTGGCAGCTTTTCAGGGCACTTGGGCCAATTAACACTCCTACATGAGAAATGTGTTGCTCTAAATTCAAAGAGGGCCGGGCGCGGCGGCTCACACCTGGAATCCCAGCACTTTGGGAGGCTGAGGTGGACGGATAACCTGAGGTCAGGAGTTTGAGATCAGCCTGGCCAACATGGTAAAACCCCGTCTCTACTAAAAACACAAAAATTAGCTAGGTGTGGTGGCGTGCACCTGTAATCCCAGCTACTCGGGAGGCTGAGGCAGGAGAATTGCTTGAACCCAGGGGGCAGAGGTTGCAGTGAGCCGAGATTGCACAACTGCACTCCAGCCTGGGTGGCAGAGGGAGACTTTGTCTAAAAAAAAAAAAAAAAATTCGAAGAGGCCCCATTCAGGCCCCATTCAGCATTGTCTCTTAGTTACGACTAAGAAGGGGCAGATGCAACTGCTTATCCTTCCCCTTAGAACGGATAACTCGGCAGGCCCCACGCCATTGGACCCCTGGACGTTTCCCTAAGGTAGGAGGCTCTGAATTTTAGTTGGGTTTATTCCCCACCCTCTGACACCAACAAGTCTGGAATCGTGGCTACTTCTTGTGCCTTACGTCCCATCAGCATGATGTCATCAGTGTAATGGGCCAGTGTGACATCCTGGGGAAGGAAGAGGTGATCAAGACCCCTGAGAATTACCTCTGACACAGGCTGGAGAGGTGAGAGGCCCCTGAGGTGGGTGCATTGCTGGCCTGGCTTCTGCTGGGCCTTGTGGACGGGGGTGGAGGAGAACGCATTTACCGGATCAGTAGCTGCACACCAGGTAGCGGGAGATGTGCTCATTTGCTCAAGCAATGGAAACACATCTGGCCCAGCAGCTGCAGTTGGAGTCAAACTTAGGACAGTCTCCTGTCATTCTCCAGGACCCACCTGTCTCCCCTACGGGCCGAACAGGCGAGTGGAATGGGCTGTGGTGGGGATCACTGCCCCTGCATCTCTCCAGTGCTTGGTGGTGGCACTGATGTCTGCAGTCCCTCCAGGGATGTGGGATGGCTTTTGACTGACGATTCTAGGTAGAGGCCTCTCTAATGGCTTCCACTTGGCCTTTCCCCCCATAGCAGCCCAGGTCAGGGGATGCATGTGGGGACTCTGCCAGCTGCTGAGTGTGTCTGTTCCACTTACGCATGTGGAGCTGGGGAAATGACCACAGGATGGGCCGGGGACCCACTGGACCCAGGAGTCAGACCTGAGCTAAAACTCCATTGATCACCTGGCTCCCTAAGCCCCTCCCTAACTGGAGGGCCACAGCGTCCCTCCAGCATCTCCTAGAATCAATGTCAGGACAGAGCCAGTGTCCAATTGTCCCAAAATGTCGCATGATTTTATTTTCTCCAATACACCGTCTCTTTCAGGAAGACTGCAGAAACGACGACCAGGAGAAATTCTGGGGATTGTACCGGAGTTCTTTCTCAAGGGTACCTGCCTTTCTTAAAGCATTCAAGGGGTCGGGGTCCGTAGACTGTCTCAAGTCTGTGAATGACTAAGGCCATGATTCTCTCTGTGTTTTTAGGATTGAACTTAGACTTTTGTCCACTTGGCCTGGAAGTTTACTGCTTGTATCCAGTAGGAATTGAGCAGGTTTCCTGTTTATTTCACTGCTAGGAACATGATAAACAGCCAGAGCCGTAGGTCTGCATGGGGCAGACCTGTGACCCAGGTCTGATTGCTGCTTTGCTTCTGCTGTCCATCATGGTAACCACGCCCACCTTTTCTTTGGCCCCTGCTACCCCAGGATCCAATTAATCCCCACTGCATGTAAGTGTCGCAGTTGATTGACTGCAGTTCCCACCGTGAGTCTGGCCTACAGAGAAGAACAATCGCAGAGCTCTGCGAGGAGACTGGGCTCCCTCACAAATCTATGTCTCAGTGTCATGAAAGGCCTGTGTCCTGGGCCACCCCAGGGTGAGTGAGGAGGTTTTCATTGTCACATTCCCATCTCCCTGAGCCTTTGAACCGCTTCCTCTATGTTAAGCCAAGGGAGCTTGGGTACCTCCAGCTTGCTCACTGCAGGCATCCTTTGATCCATGTTTCAACCGACCAGCCAGTTAGAGCTTTTCCAAGTCCCCGAGCTGCAGCCTGGAATGCAGCCTCTGCTTGGTGGACACGTCTGCACACCCGGCCCCTCCACCTCCATGTTCCTCCCCTTGTGCCCACACCCAGTGTCCGTTCCCACTCACACCCCCGGGTGTCTGTATAAATCAGAGAGGTCAAGGGGCTCTTCTAGGGTGTGGTCCGTCTCCTCCTGTGTCACACTGTGGGCCTTCACCTTCAGGGGGCTGCTGGGCTGTGAGTCTTGTTATAGGTCCAGAAGCAAAGGGAGGTAGTGGGGGAGGGTCCCAAGGAGAATCAGCACTGACTTGCCTGGCAACTGCCTTAGGGGAGGTCCTTACCCTTTCCTCAGGCAAGGCAGCTTAATGCCCCAGAGGAGGTGGAAAGGCCAGTGCCGCCGGGGGCGGGGAGGCTGCTTCCACCGGGGCAGGGACGTTGCTGCCGCTGGGGCTGGGAATGTCACTTATGCTGGTTGTGCAGAGACTTTTTCCATGGTAAAAGAAGACTCAGTATTTCAGGGTACAGTGTCCCCAGCTTCATCAAGGCCCCCCTCCCAGGTCCCCATTCCAACTTATCAATTATTTCTCAACCGAAGCCTTCCCTTTAACAACAGACACCCAGCAAGGCCGAGAGCTGCATGATGAGGGCTTGCTTTTGACTTGCAGCAGTTTCGACCCTATGGCTATAGGACCTAGGTTCTCCCTAGAGACACACCTAGCCGCTCTTAGGTCATTTATGCAGTGCTTGAGCTGAGAATCCAAATACCTGATCTCATTCTTTGCCTTCATCACTTTGTCCAGCAACATTAGGAGTAACCAGCAGTTCATGCATTCCTTCGTTTTCCACAAATGCTCCAAAGTATCATATACAGAGCCTCTAAGTTCCTTGCCTCTTAAAAGTGGCTGCTCACTTTGGGAGGCCGAGGTGGGAGGATCGCTTGAGCTCAGGAGTCCAAGACCAGCCGTGGCAACATAGTGAGACCTCATCTCTACAAAAAATAGAATAAAATAAAATAAAATAAAATAATGAGGTGAAAGGATCACTTGAGCCCAGGAGGTTGAGGCTACAGTGAGCTGTGATCGTGCTGCTGCACTCCCACCTGGGTGACAGAGAGAGCCCCTGCCACAATAAAAAAAAGTGAGGAAGTAAAATTAAAAAGTAGTTGCTTAGGAGTACTTAATGCAGGTATTTTGCATGTCTTTATAAACAATTTATGCCATGACTATCGGTGCTCTTGGTGCTATTGGAAGTAGAGTCCTTAGCATGTTTAAGTCTGATCGGACTAGAGACCCAGTTCCAATAACTCTAAAACCAATTTAGAGAACTCATCCTTAAAATTCTGTCCCCTCTAGAACCACTCCTAGTACGTAGTAGGGGTTACCCAGAGAGACAAAATCAGTAGGATTCAGATAGACATAGATATAGATGTAGATATCAAAACTGATAGAGCTATATGAGAGAGGATTTATTATGGGAATTGGCTCATGCAATTATGGAGGCTGAGAAGTCCTACGATGTGTTTCCTGCAAGCCAGAAAACCAGGGAAGCCAAGAGCATGGCTCAGTCCAAGTGTGCAGGACTCGGGACCAGGAAAGCTGGTGGTATAACTCAGTCTGCAGATGATGGCCTGAGAACCCGGGGGACACTGGTGCAGGTCCTGGAGTCCAAAGGCTGAAGAACCAGGGATTCCGATGTCCAAGGGCAGTAGAAGATGAGTGTCTCAGCTCCAGGAAAGATAGGTAGGTAGATAGAGAGAGAGAGAGAGACTGAGCAAATAGACCATTGACCTTTCTGTTCTATCTGGGCTCTCAAACAATTAAATAGTGCCCACCCACATCACGTGAAGATAGATCTTCCTTATTCAGTCCATGGATTCAAACACCAATCTCTTCTGGAAATGCCCTCACAGGGACGCCCATAGATAATACTTTACCAGCTATCTGGGTATCCCTTCGGGTTGACAACCAAAATTAACCTTCACAGGGTCATATATATTTTGTTAAATTTATTCTTAAGAATTACGTTTTGGGGGTTCTGTTGTAAATGGTATTTTTTTGTTAACTTTTCAGACTTCAGTTGCTCATTGCTAGTATATAGGAAAGTGATAGACTTTGGTGTATTAATGTGTATCTTGGGTCCTTGCCGTAGTAGCTTTTTAGTTCCAGGAGTATTTTGTTGATTCTTAGAGATTTTCTAGATGTACAATCATGGCATCTGCAAATATAAACAGTTGTATTTCTTCCTTTCCAACCTATACACCTTTTATTTTTCTTTCTTGTCTTATTGAAATAGCCAGGACTTTGAGTCCTGGTGAATTAGGAAGTGTGGTGCCTCCTCTTTGGTTCTGCTTGGTCGACATTGCTTTAGCCATTTGGGGTCTTTCATGGTTCTGTAAAAATTTTATCATTGCTTTTTCTGTTTCTGTGCAAAATGCCACTGGAATTTTGATAGAGTTTGCATTGACTTTGTAGATCACTTTGGGTAGTGTGGAGATTTTGACAGCATTAATTCCTCTGATCTATGAACACAGGAGATCCTTCCATTTATTTGTTTTCATCAGCTTCTTTCATCAAAGTTTTAGTTTTCAGTGTACCTATCTTTCACTTCCTTGATTAAATTTATTCCTTAGTACTTTATCTTTTTTGATGCTATTGTAAATAAATTGTTTTCTTAATTTCTTTTTTGGATAGTTCATTGTTAGTATATCAAAATACAACCAATTTTTGTATATTGATTTTGTATCCTAAAAATTTACTACATTGATTAGTTTTAACTTTTTTTCATGGAGTCATTAGGGTTTTCTATGTATGTAATCATGTCATCTGCAAACAGAGATAATTTTACTTCTTCTTTTCTGATTTGGATGCTTTTTTTTGTTTTTGCTTTTTTTCTTACCTAATTTATTTGGCTAGCACTTTCAGTATTATGTTTAACAGAACTGGCGAAAGTGGACATCCTTTTTGTTGTTCCTGATCTTAGGGAGAAAGCTTTTCACTTTTTATTATTGGGTATGTTGTTAGGGGTGAGATGTCGCATATGACCTTTATTGTGTTGAGGTGCATTCCTTCTATACCAAATTTATTGACACTTTTTTTTTTTATCATGAAAGGATATTGAATTTTGACAAATGATTTTTCTGTATCTATTGAGATAATCATATAATTTTTATGTTTTATTCTGTTAATGTGATGTATCACTTTTTTGAGTTGCTTATAGTGAATTATGTATGCATCTGAGGGATAAATCCAATTTGATCATGATGTATGACTCTTGTAATACGCTTTTGAATTTGGTTTGCTGGTAGTATTCTGTTGAGGATTTTTGCGTTATGTTCATCAGGGATATTGGTTTGTATTCTTTTCTTGTAGTATCCTTGCCTGTTTTTCATATCAGGGTAATACTTGCTTTATAAAACGAATTTGGGAGTATTCCAAAAATTCAGTTTTTTGGAAGAGTTTGAGAACAGTTGTTATTAGTTCCTCTCAAAATATTTGGTAGAATTTACCAGTGAAGTCATGAGGTTCTAGGCTTTTCTTTGATATGTGATTTTGATTACTTATTCAATCTCCTTACTTGGTCTGTTCAGATTTTCTATTTTTTTATGATGCATTCTTAGTTAATTGTATGTTTATAGGAATACATCTGTTTCTTCTAGATTATCCAGTGTGTTAATATATAATTGCTCATAGTGGTCTATTATGATCCTTTGTATTTCTGTAGGATCTGTTGAATGTCTCCTTTTTCATTTTTATTTATTTTAGTCTTATCTCTTTTTTCTTCATCTGGCTAAATGTTTATCAATTTTGGTTATCTCTTCAAAAAAACAACTCTTGGTTTCATTAATCTTTCCCAGCTCTGCTTGTTGTTTTCTTCCTTTTGTTAACTTTCAGCTTAGCTTGCTCTTCTTTTTCTAGTTCTCTGAGGTATAAAGTTAAGCTGCTTATTTGAGGTTTTCCCTTTTTCTTCATGCAGACATTTATCACTATAAAGTTCTCTCTTAGAACTGCTTTTGCAGTATCTCATAAGTTTTGATGTGTTGTATTTCCATTTTCACGTGTCTGAGATATTTTTGGTGTCCCTTTTGATTTCTTCTTTGACCCATTGGTTGTTAAGGTGTGTGCTGTTTAATTTACATATATTTGTGGATTTTTCCATTTCCCCCCCCCCCCCCGTTATTGATTTCTAGTTTGATACCAAACTAGAAACTGGAAATGGTTGGAATAGATGCTTGATATAATTTCAGTCATTTTAAATTTGTTAAAGTTTGTTTTGTGGTCTAACATATGATCTATCCTAGAGAATGTGCTGTGAATACTTGAGAAGAATGTATATTCTGCTGCTGTTGAATGGAATGTTCTGTGTATGTCTGTTAGGTCCATTGGTCTAAAGTGTAGTTCAAGTCCAATGCTTGTTTCCATACTGATTTTTCTGTCTGGGTGATCTATCTATTGTTGAAAGTGGGATATTGAGGTCTTCTATTATTATCATTGCATTGCTGTCTATTTCACCTTTTAGCTAGTTATATACTTAGGTACTTCAATGTTGGGTGCATATATGTTTAATATTGTTATATTCTCTTGGTAAATTGACCACTTTATCATTATGTAATAATCTTTTTCTCTTGTTAGTTTTTGATTTAAAGTCTATTTTGTCTGATATAAGTACAGCTATCCCTGCTCTCTTTTGGTTTCCACTTGTATGAAATATCATTTTTCTTCCCATCACTTTCAGTCTATGTATATCCTCAAAGTTGAAGTTAATCTCACGTAGGCAGCGTATACTTGGGTCATGCTTTTTAAACGTATTCAGCCATTCTGTTTTGTTTTTTAATTTAAAGGATGAGATCTCACTATGTTTCCCAGGCTGGACTTGAACTCTTGGGCTCAGTAATCCTCCTGCCTTAGCCTCCTGAGTAGCTGGGACTACAGAAGTGCACCACACTTTGGCTATTCTGTGTCTTTTGATTGTAGAATTTGATCCATTTACATTTAAAGTAATTATTAATAGGTGAAGACTTACTATTGCTGTTTTGTTAATTGCTTTCTGGATGTTTTATACACCCTTTGTTGTTTTCTTCCTTTCTTATTGTCTTTCTTTGTGATTTGATGATTTTCTGTAATTGTATGTTTTGATTTTATGTACCTACTATAGGTTTTTGATTTGTGGTTATCAGGAGACTTAAATTAAACATCATATAACAGTCTATTTTAAGTTGATAATAGCTTAAGTCCCATACAAAAACTACATTGTTCCTCTTCCTTTCCCACATTATATGTTTATGATGAAGTCTGCAGATAAATTAGTAGGATCTATGGCCTTTCTTACCTTCTCCCAGGTTCTTGCAACCACTTAGCTGTGCTGATCACCTCAGTGTTCTGAGTGGGGTGAGAAAAAGTGGGCTTTTTGGGCAGTTAGCCATATGGCTGGGGGCGGGTGGCCTGGTGCTCCCTCACTTTCCCCTGTGGAAAGGTCATGGACCTAATAGATTTCTTTTGTCACTGAGCTATGCTTCCTTGAAAAAGGGGTGATGTGGATAAAGTCAAACTGTTCTTTTACCCTCTTCAATGCATTTATTATTAGATTTTTTTGCTATAACAGTGCTAGAACTTCTCCACTGGACTCCTGGACTTCCACACAGATACTCTCATCTATAGGTAGTTGAAGCATCAATGCTTTTGTGGAGGGATGATGGAGGAAATCTTCTATTCTGCCACCTTACTGACTTCACTGTTTTTTTTTTTTGTTTTTTTTTTTTTTTTTGAGACGGAGTCTCGCTCTGCCGCCCAGGCTGGAGTGCAGTGGCCAGATCTCAGCTCACTGCAAGCTCCGCCTCCCGGGCTCACGCCATTCTCCTGCCTCAGCCTCCCGAGTAGCTGGGACTACAGGCGCCGCCACCTCGCCCGGCTAGTTTTTTGTATTTTTAGTAGAGACAGGGTTTCACTGTGTTAGCCAGGATGGTCTCGATCTCCTGACCTCGTGATCCGCCCGTCTCGGCCTCCCAAAGTGCTGGGATTACAGGCTTGAGCCACCGCACCCGGCCGACTTCACTGTTTTTAACTCCAGTTGTTCTTTTGTTCTTCATAAGATACTTTGGACAAGATCACTAAAATCTTGTCACAGAAACTGGATATACCTATGGTGGCTACAGCCACTTCTTACATACTTGGAGAGCTAATGTTCTCCCCCTTCAGAAAAGTGGAGTAGAGGAGAAGAGGAGTAGTGGAGAAGAGGAAGACAGGGAAGGGGAAGAAGAGAAGGAACAGAAAGAAGCCAAAGGGAGAAAAATGCTAAATAAATTTTCTGCTTCAATTGATATGGTTATATATTGTTTTCTTTAGTCTGTTGGTGGGTGGATTACAGTCCACACTTTTTGAATGCTGAACCTATCTTGCATATCTAGAATAAATTCCATTTGGTTGTATTTCATAATTCTTTTCATTTATTATTCAATTCACTTTGCTAATTTTTAGAAGGTCTTTGCATTTATATTCATGAGAGATACTGGTCTATAGTTTTCTTTCCCCATAATATCTTTATCTGAGTTTTGGGATTACGGTAATGCTGTCTTCATGGAATGAGTTAGAAAGTGTATCTGTCACCTCGATTTTTTGGAAGAATTCGGTATGACTTCTTCTGTAAATTTTTAATAGAATTCACTGCCAAAACCATTTGGGCCTGGTAATTTCTTTTTAGGAAGGCTACTATTATTAATTCAATTTCTTTAATAGATACAGGGATATCCAGGTTATTTATCTCACCTTGTGTAAGTTTTGGTAATTTGTGTCTTTCCAGAAAATGGTCCATTTCATCCATGTGAAATGTGTGGGTATAGAGTTAATTATAGAATTTCTTTATTATGCTTTTACAGTCCACGGGATCACTAGTGATGACACTTTTTCATTTCCCATATTGGTTATTTGTGTCTCTTCTCTTTTTTTCTTACCTAGCTAGAGGTTTATGAATTTTATTAATATTTTCAAAGCACCAGCTTTTATTTCTGTTGATATTTTTTCTGTTTTGAATTTCATTGATTTATCCTCTAATTTTTATTAAACTTTTCTACTGCTTGTTTTAGGCCTAAGGTGGGAGCTTAGGTTACTGATTATCTTTCTAATAATATTCAGTTAATGCTATATTCAGCATTGCTTTTGCTGAATCCTACAAATTTTGATATACTGTATTTTCATTTTCATTTAGTTAAAAATGTTTTTAAAAGGTCTCTTGAGACTTCTTTTCAGCTTGGATTATTTTCGGCTTGGATTATTTAGAGGTATATTGTTTAATTTCTAAATATTTGGGGATTTTTTTTTTTTTTGGCCAGCTTTTTGTTTTTTATTTCTAGTTTAATTCCACTGCGGCCTGAGAACACTTTATACAATTTCTATTCTTTTCAATTAGTTCAAGTATGTTTTATTCCAGAATGTGGTCTATCATGATGAATGTTCTACATGAGCTAGAGATTAATGTGTATTATTCTGTTGTTGGATGAGGTAGTCTAAAATGTCAATTAGAACAAGTTGGACGATAACTGCTGTTCAGGTCAACTTTATCCTTGTCTATTTTCTGCCTTCTTGACCTGTCAGTTACTGGCAGTGGGGTCTTGAAGTCTCCAACTGTAACAGTAAATTTGTCTATTCTATTAATTCACTTGGGATAATGGCCTCCAGCTGGGTCCATGCTGCAAAGGACATGATTTTGTTCTTTTTTATGACTGTGTAGTATTCCATAGTGTATATGTACCACATTTTCTTTATCTAATCTACCATTGATGGGCACTTAAGTTGATTCCATGTCTTTGCTGTTGTGAATAGTGCTATAATGAACATATGAATGCATGTGTCTTTTTGGTAGAATGATTTGTTTTCCTTGGGGTATACAACCAGTAATGGGATTGTTGTCTGGGATGGTAGTTCTGTTTTAAGTTATTTAAGAAATCTTCAAACTGCTTTCCATAGTGGCTGAACTAATTTACATTTTCATCAACAGTATGTAAGTGTTCCCTTTTCTTTGCAGCCTTGCCATTATCTGTTATTTTTTGACTTTTTAAACATAGCCATTCTGACTGATGTGAGATGGTATCTCATTATGGTTTTGATTTACATTTCTCTGGTAATTAGTGATGCGGAGCATTTTTTCATGTTTGTTGGTCATTTGTATGTCTTCTTTTGAGAATTGTTTGTTCATGACTTTTGCCCATTTTTTAATGGGGTTATTTGTTTTTTGCTTGTCAAGTTGTTTAAGTTCCGTATAGATTCTGGATATTAGACTTTTGCCAGATACATAGTTTGAGAATATCTGCCCTATTCTGTAGGTTGTCTGTTTTTTTTTTTTCTGTTGATAAGCAGATAAACAGTGATTACCTTAGCATTTACAATATACATTTTAAATTAACCTAAGACCATCTCCAAATAACACCATTTCACTTCATCGGTAGCACAGATACCCTATAACAGATTAGTCCTGTGTTAGTCCATTTTGCATTGTTATGAAGGAATGCCTGAAACTGGGTAATGGATAAACAAAAGAGGTTTAATAGTTCTGCAGGCTGTATAAGAAGCATGATGTCATCATCTGCTTCTGGTGAGGCCTTGGGAAGGTTTCACCCATGGCAGAAGGCAAAGAGGGAGCAGCCATGTCACATGGCAAGAGAGGAAGCAAGAGAGGTGCTAGACCCTTTTAAGCAACCAGCTTTCACATAACTTATTGCTGCAGGGAGGGCACCAAGCCATTGATGAGGGGTCCACTCCCATGACCCAAACACCTGTCACTAGGCCCAACTTCCAACATTGAGGATCACATTTCAACATGAAATTTGGAGGGGACAAATACCAAACTATATCAAGTCCCGATTCCTCCTCCCATCCCTTATAACACTTGTCATTTATTTTACTTACCCATATGCTGTAATAAGCCAATGCATTCTTACTAATGTTATTTTAAACAAATAGTTATCATTAGATTGATTTAGAATAAGAGAAGATCTTACTTTTACCTTCATTTATTCCTTCTCTGATGCTCCTTTTCTCTTTATGCAGATTCAAGTTTCTGACCTATAATTTTCCTCTGTCTAAAAAAAAAGTCTTAACATTTCATTCGGGTGTGGTGGTTCACACCTGTAATTCCAGTATTTCTTGTACGCCAGATCTGGTGATAAATTCCTTCCATTTTTGTTTGTCTGCAAAAGTCTTTACTTTCTGTTCACTTTTGGAGGACAGTATCACTGGATATAGGGTGGATGCAATGACTAAAACCCATAGTCTCAGTGCTTTGAGAGGCTGAGGCAGGAGGATCACTTCATCCCCAGAGTTCAAGACTAACCAGGGTAACATAGTGAGACCCCGTCTCTGCAGAAATAAAAAATAAAAACATTGTCAGATGTGGTGCAGCACACCCATAGTCCTAGCTACTTGGGAGGCTGAAGCAGGAAGATTTCAAAGTCCAGGAGGTCAAGGCTACAGTGAGCTATGATCACACCTGGGCAACAGAGTGAGACTGACTGAAAAAAAATTTTTTTTAATGATAGCCTAAGAACTCTGAGAATTAATGTGAATTGCAGGACACATTTATCATCAACACTTTGAACATACTTGTGGCCCTGGTTTCTCTCAGGACTTTAAAAATTATTTTTATACAATTTTAAAATTGTATGTAAATATGCACACATATATACATATATGTATACACACACACACATACATATGTGTATATATACACACACACATATATATATAACTGGATATAGAATTCTAGGTTGGTGGTATATGTCTTTCAACACTTAAATTATTTCACCTTACTGTCTTCTTACTTGAAGTTTTCTGACAAGAGGTCATTGTAGTTCTTATCCATATTTCTCTCTAGGTAATGCGGTATTTTTCCTTTCATGTCTTTCAAGAATTCTTGTTGTCTTAGGTCTTCTCAGATTGAATATGATATGTCTATGTGTAGTTGACGGTTTTTTAATGTTTAAAAAATTCTGCTTGGTATTCTCTGAGTTTCCTGGATCTGTGGTTTGATGTCTATCATTAATTTTGCCAAGTTCTAAGCCATTATAACTGCAAACATCTCTTCTGCTCCATTCGCTTTTTCTTCTCTTTCTGGTATTCTAACTACAAGTATGTTACATTTTTAAAATTTGCCTCAGTTTTTAGTTGCTCTGTTCTGTTTTTTTCTTTTTTCTAATTCCTCATTTTTCCTTTGCATTTCGGTTTGGAAAGTGTCTATTGATCTGCCTTCAAGCTCCTCAATTCTTTCCTTAGCCATGCTTAGCCTATTGATAATCCCATTGCAGACATTCTTTGTTTCTACTAAAATGTTTTTTATTTCTAGCATTTCCTTTTGCTTCTTTCTTAGGATTTTTGTATCTCTGCTTGATTACCCATCTTTTCTTATATTTTGTCCATTTTTTTTTTCATTAGAGCTCTTAGCATGTTAATCATAATTATATTCAATTATCTATGTGATAATTCTGACATCTGTGTCATATCTGAGTCTGGTTCTGTCACTTGTTTTGTCTTTTGAAGCTATACCTTTTCTTATCCTTTGGTGTGCCTTGTAAATTTTTTGTTTATCAGGTAATAGAAGCTGAGGTAAACAGCCCTCTACTCTGAGGGTTTATATTATTCTGACAAGGAGTCAGGTATGTTGGGGAGAATAGTGTTCTACAATCTTCCAATTAAATGTCTTAGAGTGAGCCTGTGCCTCTGGCTGAAACCTTCACAAGTATTTCCCAGTGGCATAGCTTTTGCAACTTGGGGATGACAGGAGAGCTAGAAGGGGCTGGAGTTGGGGAAATACCCTTCACCCAGGTGGGATAAGGCTCTGGAAACATCTTTCTCCAGGAGAATGGTCCTTTGTTGTGGAAATTATTCTAGGCCTCTTTCTCCATGATTACTCTTCACCCTTGCCCCCTACCTGCCTCCTACCAGGCTCTTCTGGGCTCTTTCTGGGCTCTTCACAGTGAGAAATTGGTATTGTTCCTGGAGGTAAAATCCATGAAAGTACGGAGCCCCCAAGACTGCACACCCCCAGGATCTCTTACTCTCAGGGTAGCCTGTCTCAGCAATTGATCAGAATTACCATTTAAACATCTGTGTCTGTCTGTGTCTCCTGTGGCTTCTATTCCCAGTAAAGCCAGTCTTGGCCATAACTCTCTGGACTTACCCATTTCCCTGATTTCAGGAGAGTGATTTGCTCTACAATCTCAAGTCTCTGATGAGTCTGAGAAAGCTAGTGATTTTCAGGTTGTTCTGCTTTTTCTTGGGGAAGGATGGGAGCTCTTTACATGTTTCGGGTGAAAATAAAAATCCATTCTCTTTTCAAAATGTTTTTGTCCCTCCCTATTCTTTCCTTCAGGCCCTCTAATTACATGTGTATAGGCCACTTGAAATTGTCCCATAGCTCAATGATGCTCTTCCCATTTTACAAAAAATTATTGTTTTTTCATTTCGTTTGGAATATTTTCTATTGGTATATCTTTGGCAATCTCATCCAGTGTATTTTTTATCTCAGACATTGCTATGGTTATACTGACAGCTCAATTTGGTTCATTCTTATATTTTTCACGTCTCTCCACATCTCTGTTTAGCTCTTTGTACATAGGGAATGCAGTTACAGTAATTGTTTTAATGTCCTTGCCCGCCAGTTCTAACACTCATGTCTGTTCTGGGTTTGTCCAATGAGTTGATTTTTCTCCCCATTATGGGTTGTATTTTCTTGCTTCCCTGCAGATCTCACAATTTTTTATTGGCTGCAGATGTTGTGAATTTTGCCATGTTGGATACTGGATACGTCTGCATTCTTATGAACACGGCTGAGCTTTGTTCTGGGATGCAGTTAAGATACTTTAGAATAACTTGTTCCTTTCATATCTTGCTTTTATGACTTGTCAAGCAGGCCTGGAACATTACTGCATCCAGGGCTAATTATTCCCCACTGCTGGGGCACGACCCTTTTATTGGTACCCTACCCAATGCCCTGTGAATCATGACATTCCAGTCTGGCTGGTGGGAACTGGTTCTTCTCCCAGGTCTGCATAGGTCCTGGGTCCTGCAGCCCCGACCCCTTACAGTTGGTCCTTCCAGGCTTGAGTCATTCCCTCCCAGGCCTGTGACGAGTATATCCTGCTGAATATTTCAGGGGGAACCATCTGGAGATCTCCAGGGTTCACTCTTTGTACCACTCTCTTCTCTGCCCTGCAAACTCTAGCCACCTTGCTCTCCCCAAACCCCCAACTCCATTTCCTCAACTTGGATTCACTGGGCTCTGCCTCAATTTCCCTCCCTGTGTTGCAGTCCAAAAACTCTCTCAGGGCAGCAAGACAAGGCAATTGTAGGACTCATTTTGTTTTTCTTCTCTTGGGGATCACTCTCCTTCTTTGCCCGATATCCTTTCTTGAAAACCAGTGTTTCTTTTTTTTTTTTTCTTCAATCTTTTTGTTTATTATTTTGGCTGAGAGGAGAAACCTAGTTCCTGTTACTTCATCTCTGCCAGAAGTGGGTGAAAAGCCTTCGAGAGTGTCATCAGTTTTGACTGATTTACTGGCTTTGGAGTGAAGGCAGGTTCAGGGACTTCTACTTGTTCTTTCCTGCCATAATAGGTCTTACCACAAAGGTCAAGGAGCTGATGAAGGGGTCTGCCTGCTTATGGGTCCATGTTGATTATTTGTGTAGGAACTGGGGGAGTAATCTTCAAAAGCGTTCATGAACATAGCCCACCCCATGAGATAGACCTGGGCCAGGACTCCACTTATTACCCAGCTCCCCTATGCTGCTTCTTTAATGGAGGGCCCATGATGGCACTTGGGTCCCCGAGTACCAGTGTTATGAGTGTTATGTAGACTCCATATGCAACAGGCCTGCGAAGATAGTTGTGTCCCTCAGTTATCAGCTGTGATGATCTGATTCAGTGGCTGTACGTCCCTTGGGGAAAGGACTGAGGACATACCACAGATTGCATTTGGTATGCTGTTTCGGGCTCCTGCCTCATGGGGACCCAGCTTCTGTTTCCATTGATGAGTCTGAGTCTGAGAACTGGCTGAGGTCTGGAAATGGTCAAGGGGTCAGGAATGCATTTGAAAGAATGATCTCAGCCTCAGGTCATCCAGTCTTGATCCCTTGTTTGTATATTAAGTGGTCACTTGGTTGGTTGCCCACCTGTCTCCTCTAGGAGCATGATGCTCTATTACCCTTCTCAAAGACCCCTGTGGGTTAGGCCAGCTGGTGCCATTTCCTCTTTGCTGCCTGAATTCACTTTCTGTGGCTGCCGTAACTAAGTACCATAGACTGGGGGACTTAATAACCAGAAGTTTATCCTCCTCAGTCCTGGAGGCTGGAATCCAAGATCAAGGTATCACAGGACTGGTTCCTCCTGAGGCTTCTCCCCTTGGCTGGCAGATGGCTACTCTCTGGCTATGTCCTCACAGGGTCCCCCCCACCCCACGTGTGTGTCTGGGCCCTAATCTCCTCTTCTCACAAGGACATCAGTCAGGTTGGATTAAAGCCGCTAAAATTTGGATGCTTGTCCACCCCAAACCTCATGTGGAAATTTGATCCAATGTTGAAAGTGGAGGTCTAATGGGAGGTGTTTGGGTCTTGGGAGCAGATCCCTCATGAATGGATCAATGCCCTCCCAAGTAGAGAGGGGCAAATGAGGTCTCACTTTATTAGTTCCCTTAGGAGCAGGTTGTTAAAAAGAGGCTGGCACCTCCCTCCCATCTCTCTGGCTTGCTCTCTTGCCATATGGTCTCTGCACACACTGGCTCCGCCTCACCTTCCACCACAAGTGGAAGCAGCCTGAGGTCCTCACCAGCAGCAGATGCAGGCACCGTGCTTCCTGTACAGCCTGCAGAACCATGAACCAAATAAACCTCTTTTATTTATAAATTACCCAGTCTCAGGTATGCCTTTATAGTAACACAAGTGGACTGAGAAAATTGGTACTGAGAGTGGGGTGTTGCTATAAAGATACCTGAAAATGTGGAAGTGGCTTTGGAACTGAGTAATGGGCAGAGGTTTAATGAGTTTGGAGGGCTCAGAAGAAGAAAAGAAGATGAGGGAAAGTTTTAAGCTTCTTAGAGATTGGTTAAGTGGTTGTGACTAAAACACTGATAGACATGTAGGCAATAGAGGCCATACTGATGAGGTCTCTCATAGAAATGAGGAACTTACTGGGGACTAGAAAGAAGATCACCCTTGTTAACCCCTAGCAAAGGTTGCAACTGCATTGTGAACATGCTTTAAGGCTTTGTGGAAGGCTAACCTTAAGAGTGATGACCCAGAGTATTTCGTGGAAGAAATTTCTAAGCAGCAGAGTGTTCCAAAAGTACCATGACTACTTTTAACAACTTACAGTCAATACAACAGCAAAGGAATGATCTAAAAGTAGAATTTCTAATAAAAAGGGAAGTAGAGCATAAAAAATTTGGACAATTTTCAGCCTGGCCTGTGGTAGAGAAGCAAAGAATGTTTTCAGGAGAGGAATTGAAGGTCCTTTGGGACTCTGCTTGCTAGAGGGATTAGCATGACTGAAAGAGGGCATAATGCTAACAGTCACAACAATGGGGAAAGGGCCCTGAAGGCATTTCGAAGGACTTTGAGGCCACCCTTCCCATCACAGGCCCAGAAGTCTAGCAGAACACAGTGGCTTGGAGGGTCAGGTCCAGGGTGCCACTGCCGTGGACCACCTTGGGATTTTGCTTCCCACATCCCAGCCACCCCAGATCCAGCCATGGCCCAAAAGGCCTCAGATACCACTTGGGCAGCCGCTCTGCAGAGCATGAGGCATGGGACTTGCTGGCTTCCATGTGTTGTTAAGTCTGCAGGAATCCAGAATGCAAAAGTGCTGGAGGCTTCCAGGGTGCCGCTGCTACTTCCCACATTCCAGCCACTCCAGATCCAGCCATGGACCAAACGGCCTCACATACTGCTTGGACAGCTGCTCTGCAGAGCACGAGGCATGGGACTTGCTGGCTTCCATTGTTAAGTCTGCAGGAATCCAGAACGGAAAAGTACTGGAGGCTTGGCCGCTTCCATTTAGATTTCAAAGGGTGTATTGGAAAGCCTGGGTGCCCAGGCAGAACCCTGCTGCAGAGATAGAGCCCTTCAGAGGTATTCTTCTAGTGGAACTGTGGGAATGGGGCTGCCATAGGGACCCCAGAATTACAGAGACACCAGCAGTGTGCAATCTCAGCCTGGAAAAGTCCCAGGCATTGGACTCCAACCTGTAAGAGCAGCCACGTGGGCTGGGCCCAGCAAAGCCATGGGGACAGGGCTGCCCAGAGTCCTGGGAGCCCACCCTTCCTTCCAGTGTGGAATGTGGGACATGGAGTCAAAAGAGATTTGGGAGCTTTAAGATTTAATGTCTGTTCTACTGGGTTTCAAGCTTGTGTGGGGCCTGGTCTGCCTTTCTTTTGGTCAATTTCTCGCTTTTGGAAGGGGACTGTTTACCCAATGTCTGTTCCACCGTTGTACCTTGGAAGTAAATGACTTGATTTTGATTTTACAGGCTCATACCTGAAAGAAACTTGCTTTGAGTCTTAGATGAGACTTTGCACTTTGGACTTTTAAATGGATGCAGGAACAAGCTAAAACTTTAGGGGACTCCTGAGATGGGATGATTGTATTTTGCATGTGAAGAAGGACATAAATTTGGGGGGACTGGGGAGGAATGCTATAGTTTGGATGCTTGTCCCCCAACCTCATGTTGAAATTTGATGCCCATTGTTGGAGGTAGGGGCCTGGTGCGAGCTGTTGGGGTCATGGGGATGGATTCCTCGTGAGTGGATTGGAGGAGGGTGAATAACTAAGTTCTCGCTTTGAGTTCCCATGAGCACTGATTGTTAAGAAGAGCCCAGCACCTTCCCTCTCTCTTGGTTCCTCTCTTACCAAGTGGTCTCTGCACACCAGCTCTCGCCCTCCTGCCATGCGTGGATGCAGGCTGAGGCCCTCCCCAGCAGCTGATGCAGGTGCTGTGCTTCCTGTACGGCCTGCAGAACCATAAGCCAAATAAACCTCTTTTCTTTATCAATTACCTAGTCTCAGGTATTCCTTTATAGCAACACAAACAGACGAAGACAAAAGCCCACATCAATGACCTCATTAAGACTCTCACGCTGGATCTTGAATTGTGAATTTGTAGATCTGAATTTGGGGTTTTCTTCCTTCAGGACCTTGGTGGCTCTCAGCAAACGCGGCCCATTCCACCACTTTTTGGTTAAGGCTTCCTCATAGTTCTCAAGTGCTGGGGACACGGCACCAGGGGGTGTGTGATCCCACAGTGTTCTGTTCTAGCCTGCCAGGGGCTCTGCCCACTCCTCCCCTGCTCACCCCCATGAGGGGCTCCTCCTTGCCCTGGTCAGTGAGAGAGCTGATCACAGAGCCCACACCTGGGCTCAGCTTCCCAGTGCCATGCCTGGCACCAACTGTCTTAGGCCTGTTCCCCTGAAGAGAATCTGCAGTGGGGTTTCTCATGCATGGGATTTGTTAGGGGAGAGATGCTCTCCTAGGAAGAGAAGAGCCTGAGAACACAGGCAGGCAAGAGGGTGTCAGCAGCAGACAGTCTCAGGGAGCTCTGGGGCATACATTGTACTATGGTAGGCTGGGCTTTGAGGCAAGAGGACTGGGTTTCATATTCCTGGGTGGTCACTCGTGGTGTGGGCTGCCCCTGGGCTGGGGCACAGCCTTCTGTTTGCCTGAGAACGAGTCACTGAGGAGGGGCAGCTGTGAGAACTTGCAGCCAACCTCTGTGGCTGGGAGTGGTTGTACAGCCTGTGTAGGAGTCAGGTGGAGCTGAGGGTGTAGGGGCCAGGTGGAGCAGAAGCTGGTATAGAGACCCAGTGGGCACAGGGGATGGGGACCCAGGGAGGCACTGGCAGCATGCTGCAGGCTGGGCAGCTCCAGGCACCTTCCTCATTACCATGTGTCCTCCTTGCACAGGGGATTGTGAAGGTTCCAAGGCTGGGTCCATAGGGCCTTGGAACAGGGGGAGCCCACAGAGAGCCTCTAAGGCATAGGGGCTGTCCTGGGAAGCTGCTCTGACCCCAAGAGGTGCCTTGGGAAGGCTTGGTCTGGCCACAGTCCTGCAGCACCCCCTGGGCATGGGAGGTGGGTGCCCAACTCAGCCAGGCTCAGAGGTCCTGGCCCCCTGCAGCAGGTAGTGGGCAGCAGGTGGTGCATTCATACCCATAGGTCTCCTTATCCCAGCAGGCGGGACTCTAGGCACACTCGCTGTGGCAGCGGTGTCTGCCTGAGCCTGCAGGCCTGGGTGGGCACTGCTGAGGATGTTTGCCAGGCGTTGGTGCCGGGGCATTGGTGCTGGGCATTGGGAGTGGTGTCTCTGTGGGCAGGTGGCTGTGCTGGGAGGGCGGGTGTTGCTGGGTCCCCATGGGTGTGTCTGTGGCTGTGGGTACGTGTGGCTGTGAGAGGATGGGCACGTCTCTGCGTGCCTGTGCGTGCCTGTTTTGTGTGTCTGTGTGTGCTCGTGCATCTCTGTGCGCCTGTGCGTGCCGGTGTGTGTCTGTGCATCCCTGCGGTTTGTGCACGGTGTGTATTTGTGTTTATCTGTGTGTGGCTCTGTGTGTCTGTGTTTTGTCTGTTCACGTCTGTGTGACTGTGTGTACTGTGTGTGGCTCTGTGTGTCTGTGTTTTGTCTGTTCACGTCTGTGTGGCTGTGTGTACTGTGTGTGGCTGTTTTATTTGTGTTTCTCTGGGTGTGGCTATGTGTGCCCATGTGTGGCTGTATGTGTCTGTGTGTACCTTTGTGTGCCCATGTGTGGCTGTGTCTTTGTGGCTGTGTGGCTGTGTGTGCTGTGCGTGACTGTGTGTATTTGTGTTTATCTGTGTGTAGCTGTGCAAGTCTCTGTGTGTCTGTGCGTGTCTGTGTGTGTCTTTGTGTCTGTGTGTGTCTTTGTGTCTGTATGTCTGTGTTTGTCTTTGTGTCTGTGCGTCTGTGTGTGTCTTTGTGACTGTGTGGCTGTGTGTGCTGTGCATGGCTGTGTGTATTTCTGTTTATCTGTGTGTGGCTGTGCAGGTCTGTGCGTGTCTGTGTGTGTGCCTTTCGTGTCTGTGTGTGTACCTTGCGTGTTTGTGTGTGTACCTGTGTGTGCCTGGTGCCCTCCAGGAGAATGGGCACAGGGAGTCCATTGCAAGGATAGGCAGCGTACGACCTGTCTCCCTGAGGGTTGCTGAGGGTGTGAGGGTGGGGTAGCCACACGTGTGTCTATGCCGGGCTCCCTTCTGTTTAGAGGGTGGGGTGGTTGGCAGGTGAGAAAGGAGAAGGGAAGAGGCAGCTCTGAGCTCCCTCCTGACTCCAGGAGACCCTGAACCCAATACTGACTGTCCACTGGTACCCTGCTCTCCCTGGGGCCTGGGAGCAGCCCTGGAGCCTGGCTGCGAGTGGGGCCTGAGAGGTGGGGCGCTGCCCTCGGGGCTGCCCATCTGGCCCAGGTTACACCTGGTTGGTGCCTACTTTCCTCAGGTGAGGACCTGCCCATCCCGGGCTCGTCTGTGAAGGGGACACGACAGTGAGACCACCCTGAGCATCACACGCGCCCCGTGCATCCCGCAGGGAGGCCCCATCCTCAGCGCCTCTGGGGGTCTGTCCAGATCCAGAGGATAGATGCTCTGGATCCAGCTGCATCTATCCAGGCCGCTGGCCCTGACTGAGCGCCTACTTTAAGCATTCCCGAGCAGGGACCCCGGGATATAGTGGGGGATCTTGGCCGAGCAGGGACCCCGGGATATAGTGGGGGATCTTGGCCGAGCAGGGACCCCGGGATATAGTGGGGGATCTGGGCCGAGCAGGGACCCTACAGAGCTTGTGGGTCAAGGCAGGAGAAGGCCCGGGGTCGAGGGGCAAGTAGAAGTCAGGCTTTGCGGCCTCTGACACTGAGGGCCCTGGGCAGGCCTCCTGGGCGGCTGCTCTCCTGCACCTTCTGCAGACAGCAACCTCACCTTCACGTCTCCCCAAGCCCTGGTCACACACTTGGCCTGTCCTCTTGAGGGCCTCGTGGGCTTCTGAAAACTCACTTGTCTGGGACTTGCTCCCGTTACCCCGTCACCTACCCCCCAGTGCCCGTCCCAGCCCCCCTCACCTACACCTCAGTGGCCATCCCGGTCCCCCCTCACCTACTCCCCAGCGGCCGTCCTCCCTCTCTGGCTGCTCCTGGCTTCCGGCTTCCGTTCCATGGAATTTAGCACCTCGAGCTCCCGTGTACTCAGTGACGCCTCTGTTCTCTGCTTCCTTCCCCCTAGGGTGGAGGCTCTGCAGGTTCTGGGACTGGGTCTGTTTTGCTCCCAGCTGTGGCCCAGCGCCCAGAGTGGGGCCTGGCTTGTGTATGAAGGGGACAAATGGGTACCCCTGAACGAGGACTGAGGTGTGTAGCCTGGCTGGAGAGGCTGCGGAGCCTTCCTTGCAGGAGAGGGTCCAGTAGAGTTAATTTGGGTGAAATGCAGGTGTGCAAAGTCCCTGCAGCTAGTCAGGCATGGACCTGCAGAGGCTGGGGTGGGTGGGTACCACCCAAAGCCTGGGGAGGCGGGTGGGTTGGCCCAGGCCAAGCACAAAGGCTCCGTGTGGGTTCTGTCTGTGACTTTACCAAAGGCTGACGGGCAGCCCTGGGGGCCTCTAAGCACGGAGAAGTGCCTATTGACGCTCATGTTTATAGAGGTCACTCTGATGCCCCAGAGGAGGATGTGCAGAGGCAGAGTGGCAGAGCGGGGGGGTAAAGGGAGACCTCAGAGATGTCGCTGCCCTCCTGATGGCGTGCCTGAAGGACAGAATGTGGGGGCAGGAAGGAGCAGCAGCTGGCAGGGCAGGTGGCAGGACAGTGGTACCCAGCATCAAGATCTGGCCTGGCAAGGAGGCCCAGGCGGTGAGGAGCCCCGGGGCTCGGGCCTGGGGCAGTTGGGCCTGTGCTGCCGTCTGTCGTCTGAGAGTGACAGACAGAGGGCAGCTGGCTTCTGGGCTGGAGCACAGGGGAGAGGAGGTGGCCCAGCGGGAGACGGACTGTGGCCTGCATGTAGCCAGGAACTGTGGCGGGAAGACGAGAGGAGGCCGTCTGCAGCAGCTCCGGGCCCAGTGGAAGAGGCCGTCCCCCAAGGACCTGGGGAGGAGCAGCAGAGAGGGGAAGAAATAGATGGGGGGCAGGGAAGGCAGGAGGAGGTCTCCAGGACTGGAGGCCAAAGCACTGGGCCCCTTGGTGGTGCAGGAGCTGACAGACCTGGACAGTGGTTAGAAGAGAGGCGGCACGAGGTGACAGGGAAAGGCAGTGGACAGGCCTTCTCTCTTTTGAGACATTTAAGGTGAAGTAAAGAGGTTGGCACGAGCTGTAGGGCAGCCTGTGGACTCAAGGGATGAGTGTTTAAGATGGGAGAGAGCTGAGCCTGTCTAAAAGCCCGTGGAAGAAATGAGTTCAGGCGACAAAAAGACAGGAAGAAACCGCCAACGCGACATGCTAAGTGGAAGAGGCCAGGCTGCAAAGGATTGTAGGATCCTGTAGGGTTCTACCCCTAGGACATTCTGGAAACAGCAAAACCATGGAGACAAAGGTCAGTGGCTGCCAGGGGTTAGGGAGGAGGGAGGAACACACAGGTGGAGTATGGAGGATTTCGGGGCCGCGGAACCCCTCTGTGGGGTGCTGCAACAGTGGATACAGGGTAGTATTTGTCCAAACCCAGAGAACTTCCAACACCAAGCTCCAAGCCTCCTGTAAACTATAGCCTTTGCGTAATAATAAAGTATTGATGTATTTCAAAACAACGTGTTGTGCAGGATAAATATATGCATTTTTATTTGTCAGTTAAATAAACAGAAATGTTTTCTAAAAAGCATCAGCATGGATAAGCAAAGTGCGATCTCCCCATACGGTCGGGGATCCGGACCCATGCTGCCACGGGGTGGACCTGAGGCACGTGCTCGGTAGGAAATACCAAACACGGAAGGACGGACACTGTGTGCTGCCACTCACGTGAGGCTCCTAGAGTCATCAAATCCACAGAGATGGGAAGTAGAACAGTGGGGGTCAGGGGCTGGGGGAGGCACAGGGAGTTTGCATTGAATGGGGACAGAGTCTCATCTTGGGAAAATGAGAGCGTTCTGGAGATGGATGGCCGTGAGGGCTGTGCACCAGTGTGAGTGTCCCTAATGCGCCTGAACTGTGCATTGAAAAACAGTGTCCATTTAGGACAGTACGTTGATGTGATGTGTTTTTTGCCCCAGTAAAAAGTATGCAACTTTTAAAAATGTCCGATGGGTTCCTGAATTGACTCATAGCGATGCAAGAGGCCAGTTAACAGCGGAGACTGCGGGCATTGGGGAGGGCTGGGCGGGGGGTAGGGCATCTGGGAACTTTGGGTACTTTCTGCTCAATTTTCTATAACCCTTCAAGTGTGTTCTTAAAAAAAAAAAGACTACCAGTTACAAAACAGAAAAAGCCCAGGGGCCAATGAGGGCACCCGGCATAGCCTGCGGGCCAGTTGGCCGAGGAGCTGGAGGAGGTTGGGACGGGGCTGGCTCCTGCTGCATGCCCTGCCTGCGCCCCTCTCTAGGCCGCGGGTGGGGGTCTCCTGGGGTTTGCCTGTTGCCCCTGGGGCTATGTACTCCATGATAGCAGGAGCCAGGGCAGCCTGCCCACTCCTGCGTCCCCACAGCAGGGCTGGCTTCTACTGCACAGTAGGTCTTCAGGACATTAGGGGAAAGACTGGATGGACTGGACAAAGGTGCTTGGAGGGGTGTGTGTGTGACCACAGCAGCTCCCACGGAGGGCCCCTCCTGTGGCCACGCTCAGCAGGAGCTGGGATGGCGCAGTGGGAGGTACAGGGCCACAGGCCTGGAGATCAAGGCACAGAGAGACCACCAAGGCCGTGGCCAGCCCCAGGCAGAGCTGGGAGTGAGCCAGCCTGCCCGTGTGGGGTCTGTGGCTCGGCCTCGGCCCCTAGCCTCTCTGGGTTCCCCACGCTCAGGGACTGACCGTCTGTGTGTCTATCTCAGTGGGCTGTCATTTTTTAAATAAGTTGAAGCTCACATACACAGAATTAGCTATTTTCAGTGCACAATCCAGTGTATCCAGCACGATCTCAGTGTTGTGCGACCCTCACCTCGGTCTAGCTCCAGAGCCCAAGCATCCCCCAGGCGGAAACCCTGTCACTGAGCAGCCACTCCGTCTCCATCACCCCTAACCCTGGGCGGCCACCCATCTACTTTTCTCTCTATGGATTTGCCTATTCTGGACATTTCATATAAAGGAAGACCATCACCATGTGGCATTGTGTGCCCGGCCTCTTCTACCGAGCGCAGTGTTGGCGAGGCCTGTCCGTGCTGCAGCCTGCATCTGTCCGTCATTCCTCTCATGGCCCAGTAACGTTCCGTTGTGTGGACGGACCACAGTGGGCTCGTCTTTTTTGTGGTCGATGCGTGCTGGGCTTCTTTCCACCTCTTGCCTCTGGCGAGTGATGCTGCCTGGAGCATGGGTGTGCACCCGTCTGCCTGAGTCCCTGCTTTCGCTTCTGGGGATGGAGCTGGGGTGGGACTGCTGGTCACACGGCAGTGCTGGGGGTAACCAGCTTGCATGGACCTGCCAGGGCATTTCCCATGGCAGCTGTGCTGTTGACATCCCACGGCTGTGTGAGGCTTGCTCACAGGGCTCTAGCTGCATGCCCACTCCTGGCCCACGGGTCTGGAGTCCACAGAGAATGACCAGTTCTCAAGCGTGTGAGCAGCTCCCACAGCCTGGGCGCCTGCCTGCTGTGGAGGGGTCAGGGCAGATGTCTTGCTGGGGACTCCAGCAGCTTCCTCTGGACTCGTCTCCTGGCTCCAGGGTGGCTGGGAAGCTAGTTCTAAAACTAGGGGAGAAGCCGTGTGCTCTCTCTGCCCACTGGGACCCCCAGTGTAGAACGACTGTGCCCTGGTGGGGTGGGGGGGCTGGTGCCCACACCATGCCAGGCAGCTCCCCCACCCTGGCCTCAGGCAGAGCTGCCATCCTTCTCCCCTTGGTTTAACCATTAACAGGTCGCCTGCGGTGCACCCGGAGACAATGGCGTGTTTGTTCAGCGTGGCCCGTAGGGGGCTGTGCAGGGTCCTGGCACAGTCATCAAAGCTTTGCGATTAAGTCTATTAGGGACGGGATTTGTGCAAACAAAGGGACAGGTGCAGGGGCCAGGCCAGCTGCTGGGGCCGGGTGCTCTGCCGGGTAGCCATAAACCTCCTTGGGCCATGGCGCTTCCCTTACCTGCAGCCCGCTCGCCAAGGCTTTACTGTTCGCCCAGGCACGGAGGCCGGGCTCCACAGGGCAGGGTGTCCTCAGGGCATCCTGCTCCCCCTACCCCTTGGCCCCTGGGCTGCCTGGAACCTGGTTGGCTCAGGAGCTTTTTATGCACAACTCCTCTGCCTATGTCCCCTTGGCAGGTCCTTTTTAACACGAGTCCTCCTCCAGTAAAGGACAGGGTCACCGCCAGCACCTGCAGCTGGGCCTCCGTTCTCCAGTGGGTGTCTTTGCATGAAATGGCCTGGGCCCTGGCCCTCGCCCCACCAGCGCTGCCTACAACCTTGTCCCTGCACCTGGGGCCCCCACCAAGTTCCTGAACCTGCACAAAGGAGCCCTAAGCATGGAAGTCAGGAGAAGGGAGGTCTCGATATGAGACCAGCCATGGCCAGAGTACTGAGCCCAGGGCCAGCAGCCTCAGCGGGCAGGGCAGGGTGATGGGTCTGTGGGCTGGGCTGCCCAGGGACCTCAGGCCTGGGATCTGAGGGGCACCAATGCCCTTTGCAGGCCACCATTTCCCTTTCCACTTTCCAAATGTGCTTGGACACAGGTGGATGCACCTGTCTGACCGGCAGACACCCGGTTCTGACCCGTGTGGAGCTGCGTGGACTGGGCTCACCTATACCTTCTTGCATCAGCCAGGTGTGGACCTTGACAAGGTGCCAGCCACTGTCCTCCAGGAGCTACCTCAGGGACACTCAGGGAGGGACTGGACAGACAGATGGAGCCCAGTCTTTGCTGCCCAGCCAAGCCCTCATGGGCAGTACAGACTCCTTCAAGATCGTCCAATGAAAGCAGGCAGAAGCCATGTCCTTTTGTGACCTAAGCTTGGAAGCAAGGTTGTCACTTCTGCCTCATCCTATTGGTTGGAAGTGAGCCAGGAGGTCCCGCCCACATCCAAGGTGGGAGTCCCTGCAGGACGGGGCTTGGGAGGTGGGTCCATGGGCTCCAGAGGGGCTGGACCACAGCAAGAAGAATGAGGCCAAGAATCACCTGTGGCAGAGTCCTCCATGGGCAAAGCAGACTGGCTCAGGCCCTGCCCTTCCCTCCGGGGTCCCCTGTGATGGGACAGAAGGGCACAGCTGGGGAGCAGCGTGGGCCATTAGAGCTGGGCAGAGGCCACAGTGGCCAGAGGGCTGGTGGAGTGGCTCTCCAGCCCCAGCGGCTGCTGCCCTAGCTGTTGGCTGAGGGTCTGCCTGGAGAGGAGTGGGGTTGGGCGGCAGGGCCCAGGACCCCCTCACGGCTGCCACTAACACTTATTCCCTGCTCCTGGGAAACCTCATCCAGGGGCCTCGCCTCTGGGGTCTTGACGATGAGACAGAGGGACCTCAGCCAGGACAGAGAAGAGACCCTGGTCTCCAGGGTCCACAGAGCAGGAGCCGGGCAGACTGGGTGGAAGTCCTAGGCTTGGACCCGTTATGGGACTTTCCCTGTCAGAGTGGGCTCAGGAGGGAGTAAGTGCCTGGTCCTCAGGTGTGTAAGCACCAAGGCTGGAGCCCACACCCTGGGGAAGCAGGGCCAGGGTGGCTGGGGCAGACTTGGTCCCTGGAGAGGAGCGTGAGTGGCCAGGGCAGGCAGGAGGCAGGTCCAGGCCTGTGGGCTGACAGGGGGTGAGGAGGCAGTTTAGGGACCCGAGTGACGGCCGAGCGGCTGTGGGGTGGGTGACCTGGGGCCCTGACCCTGCCTTACCCTTGGCCATGGGGCCACATTCATGCTTGGCCCCCACCCAGCCTGGGCTGGGAAGGCATCAGCTCGGCCATGAGGCAAGGGGCCGGCCATGCCTGGGGCCAGAGGGGGTCCCCCAGCCCTTCTCCTTCTCTCCGTCTCCTGAGTGGGGCCCCTGCCCTGCTCTGACGGGGTGCCCAGTCCTGAGCTGGCAGTGGCTCCAGCCTTTGCAGCGCGGCCCTGTCTGCCTGTGTGTGTGTCTGGGTTCCTTTCATTTGGCCGTCCTCCCCTGTCTGCACTGGTGCCCCCCTAAACCTGCACTGCCCGCCGGGCCAGGCTCTGTCTCTGCCACCTGTCGGGTGCTTGCAAGACTCTGCTGTCGTCTCTGCTCCCAGCTTGCAGTTTCTGCCTCCACTGGCCTGGGCCTGCCCTGCTGCCGCCTCCCTATGCCCTGGCTGTCCGCTGCCCCTCTGCTGCCCATGGGCCAGCCGGTAAGCTCCCTACCAGGAAGAGAAAGGGCCAGGCCATGCCGGACCAGGACTGGGCACAGCCTCCAACGCTCCAGATGGACAGAATGAGATGCGCAGTGAGCGAGGCCGCCTGGGACGGGTGATTTCTGGAATGTAGGGCCAGCCAGCCTTGGCGTGAGGCATGGACAGCTGCCAGCTTCTTCTCAGGCTGCTCACAAGCAGTGGGGGAGTGATCTCGTTTTCTGCTTGGCACCTGGCTTGCCATCCCGCCCTACCCCAGGGCACTCAGACCTCAAACTCCTCAGCTGCCTGGAACATTAGGGAAGCCTAGGCTATGTGAACCTGTGCCCAGCAGCCTAAGGGGCACCAGCGCATTCTCCTCTTTTCTGATTTTCTAAACCTTCCTGCCTTTGAGGAATGGCTCCCAGGCCTTCCTGGTTTTCACCCAGGTCTGCCGGCTCTGGAGTTCTGAGAATATTCCTGTAAAATGCACATCCCAGGCCTGGTCACAGACTGTGTGAGTCACAGGTAGGGCCTGGGATCAGCATTTTGATGGATTCTACAAGCACTGCCAAGAGCGGCTGCCCCGGGATCCTGGAGCCTGGGTGTGGCCTGGCATCTTCTGCATCCCTGTGCACCCAGAGCCAAGCCAGGGCACGGGCCATCCTCCTTACTCTCCCCTTCTCAGAGGCCGCCCTTCTGGCCTGGCCTGCACCTTTCCCCACTCACTGCCCTCCAGCAGCAGACACACTCACTCCTGCGTCGGGGCCTCCGCACGGTGCAGACATTCCTCCCACAGCTTCCCAGGGAGGTCAAAGAGCAAGGATCCTGCCTCTCCTCACGGAGCCCTCTGCTCCTGCCACATGGCTGGATTTTTTTTGGATGCCAGCATTTGACATCTCTACCTGAGATCTGCTTCTTCCCTGATCGTGTCATTCCCTCCACCAGCACCAGCGCCCGCTCACCGCTGGGTCCCTCCCATGTGCAGGGTAGGCAGGTGCTCAGTGCCCCCTGGGCGCATGCCTGGGAGCCCCGCTCCTGCTCCCCAGAGGAAACAAACGATTGACCTCCTGACGGAGGCTGTGAACCCAACGGGTTGTCTGCAGACATAAAGGGACATCTCCTATGATGCTTCTGGAGAGGGCAAGGCTCCACAGCTGAGGGCTTTCTTTGGGTGACAACCATGTGAAATGCCATGACCTTGTGCCACCCCGTGGCAGATGATGCTCTCAGAAGGTGGTGCGGACCCTTCCCCCATTATGGTGTGGACACGCAGATGTTGGGCCTCTCCCACCTCTTACAACTGGGGCAGGCTGACGACCACAGAAGAAGGGACGCCCTGCGACTCCCAGACCACATCATAAGAGGCCAGACAGCTTCCTCCTGGAGCTCTCGGGCAGCTGCCCTTGGAGCCTGGTTGCCATGCTATGAGGAAGCCCAGGTGCCACCGAGGTGGCACATGCAGATGTGCAGCCAGTGACCCTGGCAGAGCCTGGCAAAGTCAGCGCCAGCCACCAGACCTGCCAGCAAGGATGCTCTGAGCCGACTTCCCCTCCAGCTGTCGTCTGACTGCCCACGAGACACCCTGAGTGAGCACTGCCAAGCTGAACCCCGTCAACTCCAGAATTGTGAGAGGCAATCGTCCCATGACTTCCTGGTTTTGGTCACTGCTGTTGGGCAGTTGTGGGTGACCCTGAAGGGACACTCTGATAAGGGACATCTGCCTGCCTGTGTGACCTGAGTCCCAGCCTCAGCTTTCTCATGTGAAAAAGCAGGACAACGGTAGAGCCTACCTTATAAGGCAGCTGCAAGAGTGAGATACCCCGGAAAATGTACACGAGACAGGCTGCCTGCTCCACACCCTCCTAGTTCTTACAATCCAATGCCCATGTCAAGTTTCACCATCATTTTGTCATCATGATGAGAAAAGAAATGAGACCAGCCTGACCAACATGGAGAAACCCCGTCTCTACTAAAAATACAAAACTAGCCGCGCGTGGTGGCACATGCCTGTAGCCCCAGTTACTGGAGAGGCTGAGGCAGGAGAATCACTTGAACTCGGGAGGCGGAGGTTGCTGTGAGCCGAGATCACGCCACTGCACTCCAGCGTGGGCAACAAGAGTGAAACTCTGTCTCGAAAAAAAAAAAAGAAAAGAAAGAAAGAAAGAAAAATGGAACTTAAACGAGGAAATGGTGCTTTCCTTGTTTTGTTTCTCGCTTATTGAAAGCACCTTGCCTGATGGATTGAGGGAGAGATTTTCTTAAATCACTATTGTGTACACATGTAGAGAGAAAATGCCAGCGAGTCAGGGTTCCTGGTCCCCACGTTTGAGTCCACTTCCTCCGAGTCCATTTTGTCTAGAGTCGTTGCACCGAGACCGTCCTTCATACACTCTTCCTTTGGGCCACGTACAGGACTGGGGGATGCCCGTTCCCTAAGAGGGGCCTCCACGATTGACCCAGGACCTTTTGCCTGCTCTGCCAGTGTCTAGATCTTACCAGCAGGTGCCAGCAAATCATCTCTGGAAGGTGCCCCAGACTCACTGTCCTTCCCTAGATGGGCCCTTGAGGCTTGGGATGGAAGTGTAGAGGGGTCACTGCCAGGAGGGACAGTCAGGGTCATCAGTGTTGAGCTGGGGCCACCATGTTATGAACCTGGCTGCTGGCAGCATTCACATGAAACCTGTTTTCAGAGACAGTAAGTGTGACAAGTGTCTTAGGATCAGTGCATCATGTCCAGGATAAGCCTCTTCTCCCAGTGCCCATCCACAACACTCACACAAGGACAGGAGGCTGGGAGGTGGGGAGGCTGAAAGGCTGGGAAGTGGGAAGGCTGGGAGGTAGGGAGGTGAGGAGGGTGAGAGGTGGGGGGTGGGGAGGCTGGGAGTTAGGGAGGTGGGGAGGCTGAGAGGTAGGGGTTAGGGAGGCTGGGAGGTAGGGAGGTGGGGAGGCTGGGAGATAGTGGGGTGGGGAGGCTGGTAGGTAGAGGAGTGGGGAGGCTGGGAGATAGGGAGGCTGAGAGGTTGGGAGGCTGAGAGGTAGGGAGGTGGGGAAGCTGGGAAGTAGGGAGATGGGGAGGCTGAGAGGTAGGGGGTGAGGAGGCTGGGAGGTAGGGAGGTGGGGAGGCTGAGAGGTAGGGGGGTAGGGAGGCTGGGAGGTGGGGGGTGGGAGACTGGAAGGTGGGGAGGCTGGGAGGTGAGAAGGCTGGGAGGTGGGGAGGCTGAGAAGTAGGGAGGTGGGGAGGCTGGGAGGTAGGGAGGTAGGGAGGCTTGGAGGTGGGGAGGCTGAGAGGTAGGGAGGTGAGGAGGCTTGGAGGTGGGGGTGGGGAGTCTGGGAGATGGGGAGGCTGAGAGGTGGGGAGGCTGGGAGGTGGGGAGGCTGAGAGGTGGGGAGGCTGAGAGGTGGGGAGGCTGGGAGGTGGAGAGGCTGAGAGGTGGGGAGGCTGAGAGGTAGGGAGGTGGGGAGGCTGGGAGGTGGGGGTAGGGAGGCTGGGAGGTGGGGGTAGGGAGGCTGGGAGGTAGGGAGGTGGGGAGGCTGAGACGTAGGGGGGTGGGGAGGCTGGGATGTGGGGAGGCTGAGAGGTAGGGAGGTGGGGAGGCTGGGAGGTGGGGGTAGGGAGGCTGGGAGGTAGGGAGGTGGGGAGGCTGAGACGTAGGGGGGTGGGGAGGCTGGGATGTGGGGAGGCTGAGAGGTGGGGAGGCTGGGAGGTAGGGAGGTGAGGAAGCTGGGAGGTAGGGAGGCAGGGAGGCTAGGAGGTAGGGCGGTGGGGAGGCTAGGAGGTAGGGAGGTGGGGAAGCTGGGAGGTGAGGAGGCTGGGAGGTGGAGAGGCTGAGAGGTACAGAGGTGAGGAGGCTGGGAGTTAGGGAGGTGGGGAGGCTGGGAGGTGGAGAGGCTGAGAGGTACAGAGGTGAGGAGGCTGGGAGTTAGGGAGGTGAGGAGGCTGGGAGGTGGAGAGGCTGAGAGGTAGGGAGGTGGGGAGGCTAGGAGGTAGGGGGTAGGGAGGCTGAGAAGTGGGGAGGCTGAGAGGTAGGGAGGTGGGGAGGCTGGGAGGTAGGGAGGTGAGGAAGCTGGGAGGTGAGGAGGCTGGGAGGTGGAGAGGCTGAGAGGTAGGGAGGTGAGGAGGCTGGGAGGTAGGGAGATGGGGAGACTGGGAGGTAGAAAGGTGGACAGGCTGAGAGGTGGGGAGGCTGGGAGGCTGGGAGGTAAGGAGGTTGGAAGGCAGAGGGGCTGGGAAGTGGGGAGGCTGGAAGACTGGGCTGCTGGGAGGTAGGGAGGCTGGAGGCTGGGAGGTAGGGAGGTGGGGAGGATGGATGGCTGGGATGTGAGGAGGTGGGGAGGCTGAGCCTTGGCAGAATGTGGGCTTTTTAGTGAATCGGGCCCCTGAGGACAGCCCAGGTCAGGTGCAGCACCGCCCCAGAGGCCAATTAGTGATTTGTCACCCTCTGCCTTGGGAAACCAGGCTGCCAGGAGGTTTCAGCCACAGCATCCAGTTATGCTCCCTGCCCTCTGGCAGGAGGTAGGGAAACGTCTGCTTTCACATCTGTGGGGAGGCCCCCATATTTGGCCCCTGGCCTTCAGGCTCAACCCACCCTGTCATGGAATCCTCTAGAGTTCTTGGAGGGGCAGAGTCCCATCCCCACCAGGAATTCCATCGGGGATCCTAGGAATGGAGTCCCGGAAGGCCTGCTCCTACGGCCCTGGGGCAGGAATTGAAGCAGGCACTCCCTTCGGGCAGCGGGACAGGAAGGTGTCTGACGGACACTCCAAGTCCCTCGCCATGTGATTCTGATGTCACCACCTTCTGACCCTCAGGCCCCGGAGGGTCCTAGGAGAGGATCCCCACCAAGGGCTGTGGAGAGGAGTGAACCGGATCCTGGGGTCAGGCCACGTCCTGGCGCCTGGCACACAGTAGGGTTGCAATCGGGCACATCCACCCATGCTGTGGACCTTTGCAGGGCAGTAGAAGGGGGCACCTAGGCTGTAGCTAGGGAGCTCTCAAGGGCCCCCACTCTGTGCAGTTAAGTCGAGGCCAGGCCTGTCCCATGCAGGGTGAGGCTTCCCTTGGGGTGAGGGGTCCTCCTCACCTCCTGATCGTAAAGGCCCAGGGCTGGGCTAGGGGCCCTGGTGGGTTGAAAGGGCCAGAAAATTCTGTCCAGGCAGGCAGTCCCAGGGAGAGGGCCCAGAGCACCTGCGGCCAGGCTGGGGATGCACAGGGGTGCCGTGGTGTCACTCAGCACCCAGCACCCCCTAGAAGCTCCTGGATCCCTGTCAAAACTGGGTGGATCATGAAGTGGAGTGTGGTTGCGTCGCAGCCCCCGGAGGCCCCACCCACCACTCCCCAGCCACCCCTGGGAGCAAGGCCCTCACCCAGAGAGGTGGGGTGTCACCGGCCTGGCCAGAACCTCAGGGTGAGGCAGGGTCCTCGGGTCACTGCAGGGGGCCTCCAGTGGACCCAACCCAGCCGCTCCCTCTGGAGATAGAGTTCTGGGTGTTTCTACACTTGCTCCGACAGCCAGCTGCCCCTTGGGTGGGGCCCTTTGATGTCCCCGAACTCACAGGTGGGCGGGGCTCCGAGGCCTCCCCTGGCCCTTTGAAGCTGGGAACTCTTGTGGCCCACTCCCAGCAGACACAGGCTAACACCGAGTTCACCCTGGAGTCCACCAGCTCTCCCAGAGAGGCATGAGACCCCAGCCCAGGCCCAGGATCCCAGGCCTGCGCTCCTCAGGGGTCCCTAGAGGGCCAGTTCCCAGCCTGTGGGCCAACATCCTCACCTCCCTGAACCTCCATAGCAATAGCTGCTGGTTTGTCCCCTGGCTGAGCCGTCTCCTTGGTCTCCCTTGGTCTCATTAGCACCCTGTTCTTTAGGTAAGGAAAATGAGGCACAGGGGCTTGGGAAGGCAGAAGGCCCTGCCCATGGGAGTCATCAGGCAGAGGGAGGGAGGTGGGATGGGCAAAATAGGAGGCCACGGGCTTGCATGGGTCTGTATCCCAGAGTCCCCCCAACCTGAGGGTGCCTGTCCCCCAGGCCTCCTGGTGACCTGGCGGAGGGGCTGGTGGCCCAGGTTCCAGGCGTGCTCACGCCAGCACCCCACAGCAGCGCAGGAGGCAGGAACCAGGTTTTATCAGAGCGACTGCCCGCCACCCGCCTGCAGCTGACGGAGGGATGGGGAGACCAGCCATAAACCCGTTTGTTCCCCCAAAGGAGAGAGGGAACAAAGGCATAAGCTAATAAAACTCAGATCAAAGCTGACTTATCTCTTCATTTTGCTATAAAAATTCAGAATCAAAAGGGAAGGCGGCCCCTTTATGGTTCAGGATTACAGAGATTTCTGTGCCTGTGGGGCCCTGCAGGGCTCCCGCTGCCCATCCCAGCTTCGGAGCCTCAGCCTCGGGCTGCGAGGGTTCCTGCAGTTGACCTTCCCAAGGGCACTCCTGGGACATGGGCTCCAGGTCCCTCCTGGGCTTCTGGGGGCCACAAGGAGGGAGTGAACAGCTCTACCCAAGGCCCCCTCGAGACACCAAAACACCCCACGGCTGACCTCCCCACACTGATGGCTCTGTGGGTGAAGGGGTTTCCTGGCTGGGGCCTGCGCCCTCTTGTCTCTGCAGAAGACCTCCTTTGGTCCCCAGTTCCTGAAACTCCTAGACCCCTTGAGGAGGGAGACAGCCAGGAGGGCGGGGCCTCTGCCAGCTGCACCGAGTCAAGCCTGGAGGCCACAGGGCTGGGTGGGTGGGGCCTCCTCTCCATTTCTCGGTTGCCCCACGTCTCTGGGGTGGGGGGCACCACTCAGCACCGGATGGAGTGGAACCCCTGGAACCTTGGGCAGCCAGGCAGTCACTCCGGCGTGCCCTGCACCCACAGCAGAGGCCCTTGTGCACTGCGCAGGTGACATGCGCGGACCTGTCTGCACCTACCCAGGCTTGCTGTGACACACGGTCCAGTCCCGTGGGTGAGCACGTGCCCAAACTCCCGTCGGCGGGGCGGGCGCCCCTCCCCCATGCCCAGGCGGCCCCCGCACGCTTCCTGTGCACGCTTCACCTCTTCTCTAACCAACGCCTGAGCTCCCTGCTCCCTGCTAGGAAGCTGGCGGCCCTTCCCTTCCAAACAGGCCTGACAGGTTACGACTGAGGATTACAAACCTCCTCCAAGGTGGGCGGGGGAGGGGTGAGGAGGGAAGACAGACTTCGGGGCAGGAGCTTTGAATGGCCTTCAGCCCCTACCCCAGATGTCCCGGTGCCCAGAAGCTGGACGCTGTAACCTTCATTTCCGCACTCCAGTGGTGCAGGACATTCCTGGGTGGAGTGTGGGCCCGGGGCCAGGTGAAGGAGCCTTCCCTAGGTGACTCTCGCAGGCACGGGCCAGGGCGGGGCAGGCAGGGCAGCCTTGCCGTGCCCAAGGTGCCCAGGGCTACCCTCTCCATCATGCTCTGAGCCCTGGCATGAGCTGGGTTTGGAGGGAGGGGTTGCTACGTGGATGCAGGTTCCAGGCATGGATGAGGGTGGGGTCTGGCCTCAGCCTCCTTGCTGCCCAGACATTGCATTTTTGGGCAGGGCCTGGCAGACACCTGGGATGAACCAGGCACTAGAGGACCACGTGGTCCAGAACTCATGGGGGTCTTAATGGCCCCCATGGGGGAGGGAGAGGAGGAAGGGTCGAGGGATCCCCTCTGTTTCCGTGGAGTAGAGGACATTTCTGCTTGGTCTAGAAGACACGAGTGACTGGACAGCACACAGCTCCCAGCATCCTCTCAGCAGGGTCCTGAGATTCCCCTACAGGGAGACGTTGTACAGATATGCGCACCCATTTATTTACTAAATCTTAATGTGGTATACTGATGCTTGGCAGAGGACTTAGAAGGTACCCAGTTAGCAGTGGGCAGCCCCCCCACCATGGCTAAGCCCCAGGTGGGCCGGGGTTTTGGAGTTATGTTAACTAGCTACCAAGTTTGACATCGGTAAGGATTGGGGTTTTAGAGAATTGGAGGCCTGTTAGGTCTGTTTACAAGAGGGTCAACCAAGGCAAATCTCCAAGCTGGCAGGGACTGGAGTTGAGTCTTTAGACTAAGGATATGGTGTTTGGAATACAGTAAAGGTCTTTCTTCTGTTTCCATCCACCCATTTATCCATCATCCCACTTATACATCTATGCATCATCCCACTTATCCATCTGTCCATCTGTTCCTCCATCCATCCATCCAGCCATCCATCCATCCAGCCAGCCAGCCATTTTCCCATCCACCAATCCATCCATCCATCCATCCATCCATCCATCCATCCATCCATCCATCCATCCACTTCTCCATCCATCCATTTTGCCATCCATTCATTCATTCCTTTACCCATCTTTCCCTCTCTTCCTCCCTTCATCCTTTGGTCTGTCCCTGCATCTATCTTTAGGCACCTGTCTACACATTTATGTATCTATTCATGCATCTGTCCATTAACTCTCACCACTTTTACAAGCAGATGGGCATGGGTTAAATCACAACTTATCTCTTATTAGGTAAAGAGCTTTTGGGGTCCAGAGTGTACATGTCTCAGTGTGCCCATAATAATACGGTGGTGGGGGTGGGTCCCAGAAGTTCTTTAATGAATAAAAGCTTCCTAAAGCAGTGGAACTGTTTTATTAACTCAGTTGCTTTGAAAATATCTATTTTTCACCTTCATAGAGAACTGACCTTTGGTTGTTGGTCAACTCTGAGTCCACGTTTGTTTTGCATTTGGGTGGCCCTCATCCTCTCTTGTGGGGGCTGCTCGTACCAGAGTGGGTGCTCGAGGGTGAAAAAAGGAATGGGTAGATGACAGGATGCCCCGGGAAGGTGGACAGATGTGGGTGGGTGACTGGGAGGAAAGAATGTTGGAGTAGGCTGTCTGGGGCCAGGAGGCAGGCAACAAACCCAGACACCAGACATCAGCTGGTCATTCCCCAGCTGATGGCCTTGCCCATGCGTCTGCCTCTGCAGCCTCCGTGTCTCCTTGGTGACGTCTGGAAGTGTCTGCTTTGTGGGAAGAGGGTGAGGATCCAACAGGACCGTGGCCCATCGTGGGAGTCTCTAAAGGACGTAGGTGTGGCCTTGATGGAGGTAATCAAGGCTAAACGAAGGCACAAGTGTGGGCTCTGACCCCTACAGTGAGTATCCTTGTAAGAAGAGACCCCAGAGCATTTATTTGCTGCCCGTGTGAGCTGGGGAGGCCCTGACTTGAGCCAGGAAGCAGGTTCTCACCAGCAATCGAATCTGCTGGCCCCTTGATCTGAGCCACCCAGGCCTCAGAGCTGTGGGACACGAATGCGTAGGGTTTAAGCCCCCAGTCTGTGGCCCTTTGTTCTGGCCGCCTGAGCTGACTGAGCTCTCAGGATAGAGTGTCTTTAGTCCTAGAGGCCGCCTACAAGGGCAAGGTTGTGCAGGCCACTGTTTTCTCTGCCCCGGCCTGTCCAGAGCCCTGGTCGTTCTGTGCCCCCTCCCCGTCCAGCCCCTGCCTCTGTCTTGCCCTCACCTCCACACCCTGTCTGTCCTGCTCAGCACGGGGGACATTTTCTCCAGGCGGAAGAGCCGTCCAGCTGCTCACCCTTGTGCCCAGGTAGATGCTAGGGTGGAAGATAGGCTGGGACACAGGTGGGGAGGGGGATCTGGCCTGGCTTAGGATGCAGCCTCTTGGAGGAGCCCTGGTCCCACCGAGCTCAGGAGGGGGCGCTGCAAGGCAGAAAACAAACAACTGGGGAATCTGGGGACCTAGAAACACCTTGGGGCTCTGGGCTCACACCCTGCTAGCTGCAGGGTTGGCCCCATGAGCCATTAGAGGAACCCACAGTACACCCGCTGAACGCTGCACCATGAGCTGACCCCCGGCCCCCGCCTCCCTGCCGGCCAGCCCACATTCAGAGTGGGGCGGCATGAAATAGGCACTTATAAAGGCCTGTGCCAGAGTGGCCCAGCAGTAAGTCTGCAGCAGGGCAGTCATGGGATGGGCCCCAGCTGTGGCCTGGGGGTTTGGTCCAGGGCCCGCTGCAGCAATGGGCTGCTCCTGGAGGCAGGTCAGTCTCTGCGCTCAGCCCCAGAGGTCCCTGGTGGGTGCCAGGTCACCTGACCGGCCAAAAGTTCCAGCAAAATGGCCCCTGTCTTGGTAAGGCCCAGGCTAAGGAGGGGAGGATGGCCTGACCTTGGGGGTCAGAGTCTATGCTTTCAAACTTCCTTGGCCTCCCTTGCACAGGAGACACGTGGGTATAGAAAGTGTGGTCAGGGAGCCCAGTGGAGACGGAGTTGGCCGGCCAGGAAGTACCCAGGTATTCTGGGCAGGAGGGTGAGAAGGGCTCCCTCCTCCAGGCCTGCCCAGCCCGCCTCCTGCTCCAGGCTCCGCTAGCTGCCCTGTTTCCCCCACCACCATGTCCCCTTACGTGAGCCTGCGGCAGGGAAACAGGAGATGCTGTGGTTCTGTGACGTCTGCCCTCATGTCTCCAGCTGGAGGCCCTCTGCGGGTCAGCCTGTGTCTGACTCTCACCCACCCCTGGTTATCCCTGTCTGCAGGTGCTGTCTGTGCTGGACAAAGGGCTGTGCCTTGGCTGGCAGTCCTCCAGGCCATTGGTCTGTGGCTGTCTGACTGTGGTGGTCAAGCTGCCCAGGGCAGACAGTGAGCTATGCCAGCCAGGCCCTGGCTCCCACTGCTCAGCTCACCAGGTCCAGGGCTAAGTATGTCTGTGAGGGCTGTGCTGGGCTGACCTCGGACACCCAGGAGCGGGACCCTGCAGGCACAGGTGACTTTGGGGCTGGGGCAGTTGCACTCCCAGCCAGCAGCCAGGCCCAGCGCTGGTTAAAGGAGGGATGCTGGCCCAGCGGAGGCGAGAGGCCCAGCACCAGGTGGCCAAGTCTTGCTGTCCACCAGAACTGGAATGACACGGGACTGGGCTGGCCTGTGAATCACCAGCTCCTAGTTCTGTGGAGCAGGGGCCAAGACCCCTTCCCCTCCAGTGGCTGTGAGGACAGGATCCTGGAGGGGGAAGGGGTGCACCCAGCGTCCCTGGGGTAGGTTCTGAGGAGGAGCCTTCCTGATCCCAGGTGAAGATACTGGCCAGTCCTCGTCCCTGCACAGCCCCCAGAAAGGTGCCACCTGCCAGGTCTCTGGGTCCTTGAGGTGGGCTCGAGGCCACCTCAGCAGACAACTCATGCCATCCCCACCTCAACAGGCATGCCAGGCCCAGTGACTGTGGGGACTCCAGGAGCCCCCACTGGCCCCCTCCTCTGTCCTCTGAGCTGGGCTTTGCCCTGGGAGAAAGGAAGCAGTGAGGTCCCTGAGTGGGATGGCACAGGGCATGTGAGGGTGTGGGTGATGAAGGACGCTGAGCTGGGTGGGGAGAGGTGGCACCTGTGCGTGGCCTGGCCATGTGGATCCTATCAGGGAAGCTGGAGCCCAGGGGCCAAGATGCCCCGGCGGTTGGTGCCTGGTTAGGGAGCTGGGGTCACGGACTGGCCCCCGTTCGTCACTTGCTGGCCTCTCCCCTGCTACCCTGCAGGCTGGGCTGTGGTGCCACGGTGGTCAGTCTTTCTGGACTGGGATGTGATTCTTTCCTTTCTCCTGTGAGGTAAGTGTGTGCACAGCTGTGCAGGAGGCCGCCAGGGGCGTGTGTGTGACTGATGTGTGCTGTACATAGGGCCATGTGTGCTGGCATCTGCACACACGTGTTTGCAGGGCCCACAAGTGTGTGTGTGCATATGTGGTGTGTGGCATGCGACGTGCCTGTAGAGAGAATGTGTCTGGGGGCCCCAGGTCCTCAGGCCTGGCCCCCAACAGCCCCCGTTAGGCCCCAGCCACATAGCTAGATTGTAGGTGGGACTGAGGCACTTCAGAGACCTCTGCACCCGACTGTGGGAGTCTCATGGAGGCCTCCTGGGACGTGAGCGACCCCTGCCCTGCCTGGCAATGTCAGCACCTCGGGCGGCCCGCACCTGGCCCCTCCACCCTTCCCCTGCCCCACTCCTGTGGCAGTCACAGTTGAGCCGCACCTCGTGCTGTCTTGTCCCTCCCTTGGGGTCCTGGGGACCAGCCTGGTTCCCTGAGAGCAATCTGATGGAGATCCCCTGAGTCCCATCCCAGCTCCCCTTTCCTGACCCCTTCCCAGCCCCTCTCCTCCTTGAGGAACCAGCACCCTCCTCCTGCAGCCCGGCCACCTGGACATAGGGCGAGGGCCCCACCGTGTGGCCACCTGGACACCCTGCAGGGCGGCTCTTCGGCCTGACTTCTGCCTTCAGCACCCAGGGTTCCTCCCCCTCCCCGACTGGACGTGTGAGATGGGAGACAGAGACACGGGGACGGGGACACAGAGACAGAGAGACAGAGATGCAGAGAGACAGAGAGAGGGAGGCAGGGAGACAGAGACACAGAGAGATGGAGACGGGGAGACAGAGAGACAGAGATGAAGACAGATGAGGAGACAGAGGCACAGAGACAGGGACACAGAGATGGGGAGACAGAGATGCAGAGAGACAGAAGAGGGATGGAGGCAGGGAGACAGAGACACAGAGATGGAGACAGAGAAGGGGAGACAGAGACACAGAGAGACAAAGACAGGGAGACAGAGACACAGAGAGACAGAGACATGAAGGGGAGACAGAGACACAGAGATGAAGACAGAGATGAGGAGATAGAGATGCAGAGACAGGGACACAGAGACAGGGAGACAGAGATGGAGAGAGACAGAAGAGAGATGGAGGCGGGGAGACAGAGATGCAGAGATGGAGACAGAGACAGGGAGACAGAGACACAGAGAGACAGAGAGATGGAGACAGGGAGACAGAGGCACAGAGATGAAGACAGAGACGAGGAGACAGAGACGCAGAGACAGAGACACAGAGACAGGGAGACAGAGATGGCGAGACAGAGATGCAGAAATGGAGAAAGAGATGGAGATACAAAAACAGAATAAGAGAGAGACAGAGACACAGATAGAGACAGACAGAGATGGGGAGAGAGGCAGATAGAGACAGAGGCAGACAGAGAAACAGAGACTGATGAGGCCACACACCCATCCTTCCGTTCACCTCAAACCCCTACCCCTTTCCCTGCTACAGATGGAGACCCTCAGGACCTGTATGGTCCAGAACCCAGGTCTTCACCTGCACCCACTGTCCCGGGACCCACTGGCTTCTCGGGGATAATGGTGAGCATGGTGGTGGCTGGACCCCAGAGCCAGCTGGGCCACAGCACAGCCCAGGGACAGCCCACCCTCTACCAGGCCAGATTCAGCCCCCTGATGCCAAGAACCCAGATACAGCCCAGGCCCCAGCTGACCCCTGCCACATCTGCCCCTGTGAGTGGTGCCCACGAGATCTGATGCCCTGACTCACGGGCAGGGGTGGGCACCGCCCCTCCATCTTGGCAGGACGCCCTCCTCCCAAGATGTCTCTTCCTCAAGGTGGTGGAAGCAGCCTGGCGCCCCCGATCTGAAGGCCTGGGCCCCGCTGCCACTCACTGTCCGCAGGCTTCCGTTTTCCCACCTGTGGAATGGGGGTGATGGAAATAGAGCCCCAGGGGGTTGTGGCGCTGCACAAATTTGTGAGGCCACCAGTGCCCTGCGAAGCTGCTGGAGTGGGCTGTTGTTCCCACCCCGGGGGTGGGAAGCGGGGAGCAGCCTTGTTCAGGGCTGGGGTCTGAACTTGGAGCCGCATGGCCTCCCAAAACAAACCAGGCGCCTGACTGCATGGCTGGTTTGCTAAGGGTGGGCTGGGGCCAATTCAGAAGGGAGGAAAGAGCCCTCGGTGGGAGTCAGTGAGGCGCAGGGGTCCTCTCAGGCCTTCAGAGACCTTTCGAGAAGCCCCCTGCTCCTACCTGGGTGTCTGGGAGCTGTGTGGAAGCGTCCCTAGAAAATTCTACCCCTGACTGACCATGTCAGCGGCTTGGGGAGTCCAGAGGCATCTGGGAAATTGGGGCCCATGGGCACCCACCTTCAGTGCACCCGATGCCAGCTGGCCCAGGGGCCCTGAGGCGCCCACAAATGCCCCCACAGACTGTCCTGTCAGGTTTGCCTGCCAGGCCCCTCCCCGGGCAGGGAGGCGGCTTTGTGGACCCCCAGCCTCTTTCTGGCACAGGCGGCTGGGAGCGAGGTTATGCCACAGATGGCCACGAGGGGGTGCCAGCCTCAGGGAACACCAGGGAAGGGCTGGGCCTCAGTCTGCAAGGACAGAGATGGCCCAGCGTGCCTGTCACCCGCCACCCACCAGGAAGTGTGCACCCCAGGCAGCAAGAGAGAGGATGGCAGTTGCAAGGAAGAGGAGCACCAGCTGAGCTGGGACATGGGCCTGAGTGTGGCTGCGGCCATCCACGGAGCTAGAGGGCGTGGACAGGCGGGAGTGGGGCAGGCGCTGGAGACCCTGGAAGCAAGCATGCTGGGGGGTTCCTGGGGTGAGCTCAGGGTGCAGGGGACAGGGAAGCTGCAGGCCCCAGGACCCCACCCTATCCATATCCCAGAGCAACATGATCCAGGGAGAAACATACTTGCAACTTCTCAGCCCAGAGATGCACACAGTCACATACAAATGCACACACACACTCAGTCCATCTGCAGCAAACGCACATCCACACCCCACAGAAGCACCTGTGCACACCGTGGAGACCCTTGTGCCCAGGAAGGGCGTGCGGCCTGCTCAGGTTTCTCCCCATCCCTGTGGGTAGATCCCAGATCCAGCTGGGCGGCAGGACCAGGACCCAACGCCTCCCCATCTGCTGTCCCCTCCCTCTCTGTCCCCCTTGCAGCCACCATCACCGCTCTCAGCAGGCTAGGCTGGCCCTCACAGGTGGCCTGGTCTTCCATTGACCCTCGGCATGCACACACATGTGCACACAGGGCCAGGCTCACATGCTCTGACTCTCACGTGTGTGTGCATAGGGCCAGGCCCACATGCTCTGACTCTTACATGTGTGCACACAGGGCTGGGCTTACACGCTCTGACTCGTACATGTGTGCACACAGGGCCAGGCTCACACGCTCTGACTCTTACATGTGTGCACACAGGGCTGGGCTTACACGCTCTGACTCTCACATGTGTGTGCACAAATCACAGCTGTTTCAGCACCAGCACTGCTGTGACGAGTCACTGGCACAGACCCCAGCTCCCCACTCCCTGGGTTTGGAGTCTGGTGTCTTCGGGGAGAAGAACATGGGGCCAAGGGTCCAGATGGTTAGGCCTCGAGTATGGGGTTTCGGGTCTGCCCTCCATGGGGTTCCCAGTAGCACCCAGCTAGGGTGGACCAGACAGTAAACTGGACTTCCCTGTGGGCCTGTAGCTGAGGCCCTTCCAAGAACAGGGGCGGGGCTGGGCCTCTCCTGGGCACTCTGCCGAGCCCCCACCCCGCGCTGCACCCTGTCCTCCCTGCTCCAGGCCGGCCTGATGGCGCCTCCGTTCCTGCCCCTGCTTTTGCCCTCCCTGTGTCCACTTGGGCCCCCACCGCCCTCATGGATGGTCTCTCCTGAACTGACCCCCAGCCCGCATCCCTGTCCTGACAGACCTGTGCCTTCCTCGGTCTCCCGCTGCTGAGGACAGCACACGGCATACCCTGCCCCTGCCCGGAACCTCTGCCTACCTCCCAGTAGAACAGAGCAATGGTGTCACCTGTCACAGTGACACAGACCAGGGCCGCTGTGTTGAGGAGCAGAGCAGCTCAGCGGTGCCCGGAGGCAAGGTCAGGATGTGCACCCCGGGAGAGAACATCTTGTGCCACAGCCGGCAGGACCGTCTGGGGCTGGCACACACACCAGGCCCTGTGACGCCACTGCGGCCGCCTGAGCCATCACTGCACCCCATCACCCCTCTGATTCCCACCGTAGCCCACGGGGTTGGTATGAGGACACACGCCGCCCAGGTGGGGACACTGAGGCCCACCAGAGAGTGGACAAATGAGGCCTTGAGCCTGGGCCCCCTCTTTTTTTTTTTTTTTTTTGAGACAGAGTCTCACTCTGTTGTCCAGGCTGGAGTGCAGTGGTGTGATCTCTGCTCACTGCAAGCTCCAGCTCCCTGGTTCAAGCTATTCTCCTGCCTTAGCCTCCTGAGTGGCTGGGATTACAGGTGCCCACCACCAAGCTGGGCCTCCTCTTTTTACACAGCACCATCCCCAGGGCCAACCCTGTTCTGGCCTCTGAGCTGCCCCCAGACAGCCTCTCCCCTGTTTGCCTAGGCACTATCAGACCCCGCACCAGTGCCTGATGCGCAAGACAACCTTGGTCTCTCAGTGGGCAGGGCTGTAGCCAGCCTTACCCCTGGAAACAGGGAGGGAGGGGGCCCACCTTCAGCGATCGGCCACCATGCACCCCCCTGCAGAGTCAGCTTAGAGACATCAGGCTCTGCCTTCTGGGGTCCCCAAGTCTGCTCCCCTGAAGAAGACTGCTCAGTCCCAACTGCCCCAGACCAGGACCTTGGTGGGGGGGTCCCTGAGCCTCCACTGCCTCTGGGAATGGCTGATCCTTCCTGGAGCCAAGTTCTTGTCCTGTGGGGAGAGCACCCAGCCATGGGGGGCACCCTGGTATCTGACAACACGGACCCCTGCCCACGGGTGTGCCTTTGGCCTGGAGACAGCTGCTCTACTGACTGCCGGGCCAGGAGTGTCCCAGGTTAAGCCAACAAGCACCCCCTTTCTGAGATGAAACTCGCCTCTTTTGGGTGTGCAATATTGGGGGCTGGGGGGCTGGGAGGTCGGGAGCCCTGGCTGGACCACAGGGCCTATGGCTGGGGACTTCTCGCTGCCCAGGCCACCGTGAACGGGGTTGGGTCTCAGCCTGGAGGGGGTGACCCAGGAGGGTGCATTTCCGCTTCACCCTGAGAAGTCACACTACACCCAGCCAGGGCCCCTCCAGGGTACACCCCAGGGGTTAGGGGATGTTAATGATTGACCATCTCAATTCACAAAGACAGTCATCACCAGCGCCTTGGAGTGGCCACTGCCCAGCTCTGTCACACCCGGACTTAGCCTCACGTGCACCTTGATTTAAAGAATGAAAAACCAGCCCTGCCCGTACCCCTTGCTCACTGAGCTTCCCTCCCTTCTTCCCTCCTTCCCCAGACATAGCCACCACTTTAAATTTCATGTCCCATGGGATGTCCGCACAGGGCACCTGATTTATCCAGGCTCGGGGAGGGGTGCGGGGGGTCACAGATTATTCCTTAGGGGCCTTTACCTATTTTGTGTGTTTACTCTAGGAGTTCTAGAAGCTGCTCGGTTTCTTCTTTATGCATTTTTGTATGTTTTACATTTTTCTAGTGAGCATGGGGTTACTATTTTAATCATAAATATGCATACCTATTTTTTCAGTTAAAAAACTGTGGTTTCAGGCCAGGTGTGGTGGCTCAAGCCTGTAATCCCAACGCTTTGGGAGGTCAGGCAGGGGCATCGCTTAAGCCCAGGAGTTTGAGACCAGCCTGGGTGACATAGGGAGGCCCCGTCTCAACAAAAAATTGTTTTAAAATGAGCAGGGCATGGTGGCGTGTCCCTATAGTCCCAGCTACCCAGGAGGCTGAGGTCGGAGGATTGATTGAGGCCATGGAGGTTGCAGTGAGCCGTGATCCTGCAACTGTACTCCAGCCTGGGTGACAGAAAGAGACCCCATCTCAAAACAAAAACAAAAATCTGTGTTTCCTCAATAACGAATATAAAGCCACCAACACCCTCGTCCACTGAAAGGTTAGCATGTGCCTGGTGACAAAGTCAACACACAGAGGGAACCAGGGAACAGTTCTGTTCCTCCTTTGCAGAGTCATAGGCCCCAGGCCCTTCCCTGAGAGCCTCAGGGCCTCCTCCTTCCCCTGCTCATCCTCCCCTCCCTCCCTCTCCTTCCTCCCTCGCTTTCTCCCTCTGCAATCTCAGCCACCGCTTCCTCCACCCCAACCTTCCTGCCAGGCAGGTGCCCAGGGCTTGTTCAGCATGGGCAGCTCCGGCTCTGCCCCCTGCCCACTGGTAGGCTGCTCTACTCGCAAGGGTCTCTGGCTTTCCGTGTCCCTGCAATTAGCCTCCTCCTGCGTGCGAGAAGTCAGCACGCTTTGACTCCACGTGGCCCCAGTGCCGATTGTGGACAGATAAAAGACAAACTAATGTCCTGCCCTGAGGATTAAGATGCAGCTGTTTCCCTGGATACCAGATCAGGGTGTAATTAGACAAAGGAAGTGCTTTCCAAACCCACTCAGCCGAAGGCCCAGGGGCAGGCAGCCCTCACCCCCACGCAGCTGGCACGGGATCAGGCCCTTCCTTCCTCCTTGTTAAAAGCGGATTGATACAGACGCCACGGGAAAGGTTTCTGACACACTGCGGGATGATGGCAGCAAGGCCACCTGCGGTGACAGCAAAACAAGACGCTCAGAGCCCCATGTGCAGGGCGGCCACGTGCGCGTTCGCCTTCACCTCTGCTTCTGTTTCTCCAGTTTTGTTCACTTTGCTGTATCATGGACGATAACACATCTTAATAAGAAATCGATAAATGGTCCCGAGGCTTTCAATGGAGAAGAAATAAGTAGCAACGGCATTTGGCGGTCTGGAGGAACCAGCGCTTTCTGCCTAGGCCCTGAGCCTCAGGCTTCACCGCCAAGATGGCCCTCCCTGTGGGGCGGGAGTAGCCTGGAACGGGAGGGGTCCACCCTTTTTTCCCAGCTTCCTGCAGAGGGCAGGGAGAGGCTCTGTCACCGTGCCCCTCGGAAGCCGGCCTGGGCTGTGTAACTGGGGACTTGTGGACAACAGGCCAGAAGGGGTCCTGCCAGGCTCTAGATGCCCACTCTGCCCATGAGGAGGGCACAGGCAGCGTAGTGCCATGGTGGGTGGGCTGCCGACCTTATGCCCCAGAGGCAGCCTTAGTGCTGTGTAGACCCAGAGGGGACACTCCCCAGGGCTCCCTGAGGTGCTGCCTCAGTGGTTCTGCACTCCCAGTCCCCACGGGGTGTGCCCAGCAGCTGCCGGGGCCTGTGTCCGTCCCCCCTCTGGTCTCTCAGGAGGGGCTGCTTGCTCTGCCCCAGGGTTGCTGAGACAGTCTTGCCACTGACCCGGGCTGTCTCTGCCTCCAGCCCAGCCCTCCGTGCCCGCTGACCGCGGGTGGACACTCCAGGCTGGCAAAGAAAAACACGTGAGACAGCCCCTCATTCTGCAGAAGAGTTCATTCTGGGGTCTCTTTTTCAACGTTCTTTTCTCCCTTTATTTATATTATACTTTTTCCAGTGTTTTGTGGTCAAATACACGTATCATAAAACTTCTCACCTGAACCGCTTTAAGTGCACAGTTCAGCGGCATTAAGCACATTCAGGTTGCTGGGCAGCCATCACCACTGTCATCTCCAGAACTCTGTCATCTTCCCAAACTGAACTCTGTCCCCTGAAACACTCACGCCCCGTCCCCTCCGCCACCCGGACCCCGAACCCGCTGTCCCATTCTCCTCCCCATCCCGACGGATTTGACAGCTTTAGGGACCGCATGGGAGCAGAATCGGGCAGCGTTTGTCCTGTTGTGACTGGCTCCTCTCCCTGGTCGTAAGGTTCTTGAGGTTCATCCATGGCATAGTGGGTGTAAGAACGTCTTTCCTTTTTAAGGCTCAATCGTGCCCCGTTGTACGCGTGGACCACAAGATGTGATCATAGCTGGTGGATGTTGGGTTCACTCCACTTTTCGGCAACAGCAAATAACACTGTTTGAGCCGCCATACACATGTCCCTGTGTGGACATAGGTTCCATTTCTTTTAGGCATCGGCGTAGGAATAGGAGTGCGGCAGCCTCTAGCGCCCCTTTAACCTGCGGGGGAGCTGCCAGGGTGCCGTCCACAGCGGCTGCCCCGCGACACGTCCCCACCACAGGGGCTCTGATTTCTCCACATTCTCGTGAGAACTTGCTGTTTCCTGTCGTGCATTTTTTGGGTTTGCTGATGGTGGCCGCCCTAACAGGTGTGGGGTCCTGTCGCGCTGTGGTTTTCACTGGCATTGTCCTAACGATTCGTGGCGTTGAGCACCTTTCCCTGTGGTTGCTGCTCTTGATACGCCTTCCCTGGAGAGGCACCCGTTTATGTCCTTCGCCTACTTTTGAACCTGGTGTTTGGCGGTTGTGTTTTAGGGGTTCTCCGTGTGTTCTGGGTACTACTCCCCGAGCAGGTGTGTGAGTTGTGGCATTTTCTCCTGTTCTGGAAGTTGCCTTTGTACTGTTGATGATGTCCTCTGATGCACAAAGTTTTGTTTTTTTTTTTAATTTTTGAGTCCAATTTATCTCTTTGTTGCTTGCACCTTTAATGTCACGTCTCGGAAATCACTGCCAGGTCTGAGGCTGTGAAGCTTTTGCCCTGTGCATTCTCTCTACCGTCTCAGACCCTACGTCCAGGCCGTTGACCTGTTTGGGGTTAATTTTTGGATGGGAAGGGAGGGGTCCAGTGTCACACTTCCGCATTTGGGCATCCCGGTTTCCCAGCCCCCTCTGTGGAGGAGCCTGTCCTTTCCCCACTGAGTGGCCTTGGCACCTGTGCCAAAGATCACAGGACTGCATTCACCAGGGGGGCTGCCAGGCTGTCCTCTACGTATTTGTGAATAGGGATCCATACACATTCCACAGAACACACAACGGGGCCACGGGACAGCCCTGTGCCAGGTTCCTACCTCCCCCCCAGAGGCTGTGTGGATAGAGCACTCGCATGTGGCTGTAGCATGTGTAGTGTGTGGTGTGTTCATGTGTGTGACACGTAGAGTGTGTGTGGGGTGTGTGTGCTGTGTGTTTGTGGTGTGCGTGGTATATGGTGTGTGTGGCATGTGTGGAGTGCGTGTGTGGTGTGTGTGTGGTGTGTGGTTGTGTGCGTGGTGTATGTGATGTGTGTGTGGTGTGTAGCGTGTATGATGTGTGGTGTGTATGGGGTGTGTGAAGTGTGCGTGGTGGGTGTGGTATGTGTGGGGTGTGTGTGTGGTGTGTGTGATCTATGTGTGTTGTGTGTGTGGTGTGCATATGTGTGCCTGTATGTGTGTGTAGTGTGTAATATGTGTGTTGCACATGTGTGGTATGTGTATGTGGTGAGTGTGTGTGTGATGTGTATGATGTGTGTGTTATGTGTGCCTGTATCTGTGTGGTGTGTGTGTATGTATGGTATGTGATGTTTGTGTGTGTGGTGTGTATGTGTGTGTGGTGTGTGTATGTGCATCGTGTTTGTAAGTGTGTGTGGTGTGTATGTAGGTGTGTGTGGTATGTGGTGTGTATGTGTGTGTGGTGTGTGTGTAGGGTCTGGTGTGTGTGGTGTGTAGTTTATATGTGTTTTGTGTGGCATGTGGTTTGTGTCTTTGTGATATTTATGTAGGTGTGTGTGGTATGTGTGGTGTGTGTGTGGTTTGTGTGTGTTGTGTATGGCGTGTAGCTTGTGTGTATGTGGTGTGTGGTGTGTATGTGTGTGTGGTGTGTATGTGGTATGTGGCATGTGGTGTTTGTGTGTGGTGTGTGTGTGGTTTGTGTGTGTGGTGTGTTTGTATGTGATGTGGTGTGTGTGTGGTGTGCATGTGTATGGCGTTTATGTGTGTTGTGTGTGTGAGTTTGTGTGTGTTGCATGTGGCATGTGGTGTGTATATGGTGTGGTGTGCATGTGTGTGTGCATGGTGTGTGTGGTGTGTATATGTGTGGTTTGTGTGTGGTGTGTTTGTATGTGATGTGGTGTGGTGTGTGTGGTGTGCATGTGTGTGGTGTGTGTGTGGTTTGTGTGTGTTGTATGTGGCGTGTGGTGTGTATATGGTGTGGTGTGCATGTATGTGTATGGTGTCTGTGGTGTGTGTTTGTGTGTGTGTGTGTCTGTGTGTGTGCACACACTTAGATATCTTGTGTTTACAGCTTGTCGTGGAGAGCAGTCCCTGGCTGCCTGGCACCGCTTCCTTCTCGGGCTGCCGTCCTGGGAAGGGCCCCCTTCACCTGGCTGTGCCTCCTGCTCCTGCCTCTGCTGCCCTTCCAATGCAGCCGCCTGGTTCAGCAGCCTTTCCAGGGAGGCCTGGGTGGGCCGCCCTCATCTTTTGTCTCCTCAGTGGGCGCTGCAGGGGCTTCACCTGGAGGCTCTGAGGGAGTGCACCTGTGTCCTCTGGGTAAACGCTGCTTGCGTCTGGATGTCATCCTCTGGTGCCCACAGGGATATCAAGCTGAGAAGGCCTTTGTGCTGGGGTCCTTTATAAAATAAGTCACGGGGGCATCCAGGACAGGTCAGAGTCAATATTCAAATGTACTGTTGTCTAAAAATGTCTGGAAATTTTACTCCTGGGGTCAAAAGAAGCCCCTCCCGTGGGCTCTGAGACTGGAGGGTGGGGGTTGCGAGCAGAAGGACGCAGGGGAGGGGGGTTGCTAGAGAGTGGAGGGTGCAACCCACCAGAGGGCCTGCATTGGCAAAACCTGAGGTCATGCCATCATTTTCAGGCAGTGGGAGCCATTGAAAGTGCTTGAGTAAGAGAGTGGCTGAGGCAACGTGTGTTTGGTGAAACCACTGAAGTATCTGTGTTGGGAGATGTTTGCTGGGAAGAGAGAGAGTGGGGGTGGCTGGGAAGAACCATGAGACCCGTGTACACATTTCAGGGGTCCACTCAGCCTGGGCGTCTCATGGAGCTGTGGCAGGCTGCATGGACCATGGTGTGTGTTTGGACTCCCAGCTGTCGGTAGGGATGTGGAGAAGGAGAGAGACCCTGGGGCAGAGGGGGCAATAGCCTGGATAGGGGAAGGTGGCAAGCAGAGGTCAGATTGGGAGGGAGTGGAAGGCCCCAAACCACAGACATTTACACCTGGGTACCGGGTGGGAGCCAGGAAGAGGGGCCAGGAGGTTGGACGCCAGCACCACCCTCTGACTGCTCCCTGCCCAGGCCAACAGTGGGGAGGGGGCATACAGCATTCTGAGGACCATGAGGGTGGGGACCCCAGGAGCTGAATCTACAAGGAAAGGGCTCCTTCCGGAGGAGGTCATTTGGAGATCCTGCCATCCCTACCCCCTTCCAAACAGCCAAATCCACTCTGGCACCACCGCCTTGCCTGTGACCCCACCCCAGCTCCAGGTGAACCCCCTCCCCCAGCTTCCTTGGGAGACTGCCAATCTAGGCTGAGTTTCTGCAGCTCCTTCTCTGGAGCGTGAGCCAGGCACAGGCTCTGACACTGTCAGGGCAGCAGTAATGACACTGGCCTCAAGTCTAGGGCCAGCCCAGGCCTCCTGCTGTCCCCAGACGAACCCTCAGAGGATGCGAGCCTGAGGGTCCCCATTCTGGCCCGAATGAGAAGCCACTCTCCTGGAGGTGCACTGGCGCAGGGGGCGGGGATCCCGAGGCGGCCTGGACAGAGTAAGCCTCCTCACGTCGCCCAGCCCTGACACCCAGGCCCTCCCTAGGAAGGTGGGGTGCGTGGCCTGCCTGCTCCCTCCGCAGGGTTCCCTGGGGCAACTCAGTGCTTGTGGACCTGACAGCTCTCTCTGCCTTCCTAACCCTTGATCCCTTTGATAAACATCAAAACCCAGCATCAGCATTGCCTGGAGGCCGTGCCCTCCATGCTGCCTCCTCTGCACAGGCACTCACAGGTACGTTCACCCCAATCCGGAAGATCCTGCCCAGCCCACCATCTGCAGTTTGTAAAAGAGAAACAATAGACCATTGTTTGCTATTTTGTTATCTAAATGCAAAACTGCACTATGACATTACATATGCTTTTCTGGGAACACAGTCCCCTACCCCAGTGTGCACGAGGAGGGGGCTGGTGCTTCCTTTCTTTGGGGGAACATTGCTGTTTCTGGGGTGGGTTGTTGGACAAGATCCAGGCTGTAGAAACCACAAAGGAGAGGGTTGACAAGCCTGGCTCCCCGAGGCCACATCAATGCCAAGCCTTCTTGATGACCACAGTCTCCATAAACACGGTAAAGGGTGGACCAGGCTCTGGGAGAGGATATTTCCTGCCAAAAAGGATTCATGTTGGGAATGCATAAAGAATTCCCACGTCTCATCATGGAAAATGCAAGCCCCCAAAGGGAAGATGAGGGGAAGAAGCGAAAGGATTGTTCGAGAGAGGGAGAAGTAGAGATGCCTGGGAAGCAGGTGGACCTGAGATACCGCTGACGTGTCAGTCAAGCTTCCTAATGTCGGGCATGGGTGATGACCTGGAAGACAGACGCTGCTGGGTAGAGCTGGCGGAGTGTGACGGGAGAGGTGCTGGGGCTTTCCTAAGAACATGAATCTGGGCTCCCAGAGCTCACGATTCCCTCCTCCCCAGAGGGGCTCACCCTCCAGTATCCAGGCAGGGGGGCCAGGAGCACATGTATCTTTTTATATTTGTGTGTGTGCACGTGTGTGAGTATGTGTGTGTTCAAAGGAGAATCTGTTGTTCGTGTAACTAAAATTAAAAATAATATAGATGTAGAGGAATTGGAAGTCTTGTGCTCTGTTGGGGGGAGTGTGTAATGGTCCAGCCACTGTGCAAAACAGTAAACATTAAAACGGAAGCACCATGTGACCCACCAATGCCACCTCTAGGTCTAGCTCCAAAAGAATTGAAAGAAGGCTGAGTGCAGTGACTCACGCCTATAATTCCAACACTTTAGGAGGCCACGTCAGGAGGATCCCCCAGGCCAGGAGTTCAACACCAGCCCGGGCAACATATGGAGATCCCCCATCTCTACAGGAAATTAAAACATTAGCCGGGCGTGGTAGTGCATACCTGCATTCCCAGTTCCTTGGGAGGCTGAGGTGGGAGGATCGCTTGAGCCCAGGAGTTTGAGGCTGCAGTGAGCCATGATGGTGCCACTGCACTCCTGGGTAACAGAGTAAGGCCCCATCTCTTAAAAAAATATATATATGTGTGTGTGTGTGTATGTTTGTATAGAAAGGGGGTGGGGATCTCAGCTGGGCGTGGTGGCTCACGCCTGTAATCCCAGCACTTTGTGAGGCCGAGGCAGGTGGATCATGAGGTCAGAAGTTAGAGACCAGACTGGCCAGTATGGTGAAACCCTGTCTGTACTAAAAATATAAAAATTAGCCAGGCATGGTGGCGCATGCCTGTAATCCCAGCTACTTGGGAGGCTGAGGCAGGAGAATCGTTTGAACCCAGGAGACGGAGTGAGCCGAGATCATGCCACTGCACTCCAGCCTGGGTGACAGAGCAAGATTCTGTATCAAAAAAAAAAAAAAAGGAGGGTCTCAAGGAGATGCTTGTGTGCTCACGTTCATAGGTTCAGAACTTACAAGAGCCAAAAAGCGGGTGCAACCCAAGTGTGTGTTGACAGGTGAATGAATGAACAAAAGATGGCCCATCCACACAATGACGACCATTCCGTCCTAGAAAGGAAGGAAATTCTGACACTGCTGTGTAGGGATGACCCTGAGGGCGTCGTGCTGAGTGCAATAAGCCTCACAAGCGCAGGTCCTGCAGCATCCCACTTAGACACAGTCCCTAAGGCAGTCACTGGCGTGGAGACAGAGAGCCAACAACGGTACCCACTTAGACACAGTGCCTAAGGCAGTCACTGGCGTGGAGACAGAGAGCCAACGACGGTACCCACTTAGACACAGTCCCTAAGGCAGTCACTGGCGTGGAGACAGAGAGCCAACGACGGTACCCACTTAGACACAGTGCCTAAGGCAGTCACTGGCGTGGAGACAGAGAGCCAACGACGGTACCCACTTAGACACAGTCCCTAAGGCAGTCACTGGCGTGGAGACAGAGAGCCAACGACGGTACCCACTTAGACACAGTGCCTAAGGCAGTCACTGGCGTGGAGACAGAGAGCCAACGACGGTACCCACTTAGACGCAGTCCCTAAGGCAGTCACAGACATAGAGACAGAGAGCCAACGATGGTACCCACTTAGACGCGGTCCCTAAGGCAGTCACAGACATAGAGACAGAGAGCCAACGATGGTACCCACTTAGACGCGGTCCCTAAGGCAGTCACAGACATAGAGACAGAGAGCCAACGATGGTACCCACTTAGACGCAGTCCCTAAGGCAGTCACTGGCGTGGAGACAGAGAGCCAACGACGGTACCCACTTAGACGCAGTCCCTAAGGCAGTCACTGGCGTGGAGGCAGAGAGCCAACGACGGTACCCACTTAGACGCAGTGCCTAAGGCAGTCACTGGCGTGGAGACAGAGAGCCAACGACGGTACCCACTTAGACACAGTCCCTAAGGCAGTCACTGGCGTGGAGACAGAGAGCCAACGACGGTACCCACTTAGACACAGTGCCTAAGGCAGTCACTGGCGTGGAGACAGAGAGCCAACGACGGTACCCACTTAGACACAGTGCCTAAGGCAGTCACTGGCGTGGAGACAGAGAGCCAACGACGGTACCCACTTAGACACAGTGCCTAAGGCAGTCACTGGCGTGGAGACAGAGAGCCAACGATGGTACCCACTTAGACGCAGTCCCTAAGGCAGTCACAGACATAGAGACAGAGAGCCAACGATGGTACCCACTTAGACGCGGTCCCTAAGGCAGTCACAGACATAGAGACAGAGAGCCAACGATGGTACCCACTTAGACGTGGTCCCTAAGGCAGTCACAGACATAGAGACAGAGAGCCAACGATGGTACCCACTTAGACGTGGTCCCTAAGGCAGTCACAGACATAGAGACAGAGAGCCAACGATGGTACCCACTTAGACGCGGTCCCTAAGGCAGTCACAGACATAGAGACAGAGAGCCAACGATGGTACCCACTTAGACGCGGTCCCTAAGGCAGTCACAGACATAGAGACAGACAGCCAATGACGGTACCCACTTAGACACGGTCCCTAAGGCAGTCACAGACATAGAGACAGAGAGCCAACGACGGTACCCACTTAGACACAGTCCCTAAGGCAGTCACAGGTGTGGAGACAGAGAGCCAACGACGGTACCCACTTAGACACAGTCCCTAAGGCAGTCACAGACATAGAGACAGAGAGCCAACGACGGTACCCACTTAGATGCGGTCCCTAAGGCAGTCACAGACATAGAGACAGAGAGCCAACGATGGTACCCACTTAGATGCGGTCCCTAAGGCAGTCACAGACATAGAGACAGAGAGCCAATGACGGTACCCACTTAGACGCAGTCCCTAAGGCAGTCACAGGTGTGGAGACAGAGAGCCAACGATGGTACCCACTTAGACACAGTCCCTAAGGCAGTCACAGGTGTGGAGACAGAGAGCCAACGACGGTACCCACTTAGACACAGTCCCTAAGGCAGTCACAGGTGTGGAGACAGACAGCCAACATTGGTACCAGGAGCTGGGGAACAAGTGTTTAATGGGGAACAGAGTTCCAGCTTTAGAAGATGAAAAGAGTCCTGGAGATGATGGTTGTGACGGTCTCACAACCATGTGAATGTACTTAATGCCACTGAACTGGACAATGAACAATGGTTAAAACAGTAAATTTTAGCCAGGCGCAGCGGCTCACTACTGCAAGCATAGCACTCTAGGAGGACGAGGGGCTGGGAGGTGGGAGGATCACTTGAGCCCAGGGGTTCAAGACCAGCCTGGGCAACACAGAGAAACCTCATCTCTTCAAAAAAATAATAAAAAATAAACTGGCTGTGGTGCACCCGCTTATAGTCCCAGCTACTTGGGAGGCTGAGGTGGGAGGATCGCTTGAACTCAGGTGTTCGAGGCTGCGGGAAGCCAAAATTGTGCCACGGCACTCCAGCCTGGGAGACAGAGTGAAACCCTGTCAAAAAAAAAAAAGAAAAGAAAAAAAATCAAAAACGAAAACAAAACAAAAAAGGTAAATCTTATGTACAAACAGGTAAATCTTATGTACATCTTACCACAGCAAAACAATAATTATTTTACAAGCCCAGTAATAGAAAGCAGCCAGAACAGATGGGGGTGGCAACAGCCTCAGAGGTCCTCGGGGCTCCAAGTGCACCCCGGCCTGTGGGGAGTGGGCAGGGGTGGAGACGTGAGTGGGCTTCAGGGAAAGGGCCAGAGGGAAGCAGCCCCTGCTCTGAGCCACCTGGGGCACTTGCTGGAGAACCCGAATCCCAGGTCCACTGGCCGTGGCAGGGGGAGCTGGTCCGTGGCTTTGCCATGTGGCGGCCAATCCGCCCCCTCTTCTCATCTCTGAGCCTGGTGTTCCCAAACTTTTCTGCTTGCCTGTTCATCCAGCAGGCTCTGAGGGCCCGTCCTGCCCAGCAACAGGGGAACCAAGTGGCCAACTTCAGCTTTCCAGAAGCCTCCGTCCAGGGGAGGAGTTGACATGAACGAATTGGTCACACACACGCAGAAAGGTGCTGCTGCTGGGGACCTGCGGGGCGGGGCGGTGGGGGCAGAAGGAAGGTCCCCTGTTTGGGGGACCATTTATTAAAAACAGGTGGCAAGCTGAGGCATCCAATCGAGTTCATCCCGGGCCCCAAATAATCGCGAGGCCAATAAGTCCTGTCTAAGGTGAGGACGGGTGAGTCTGGACCCAGGCCCTGGCAGGACGGAGGGTCCTGGGTGTGCCACCAGCTCTCCGGTTGGAGGCTTCTGCATGGGCCGTGCCCTGCGCTGGGAGACCCCTGCCTGGGCAGCCTTGCTCCAAGGTCAGCTCCATAGAGGGTGCCCGCCCTCTCAGCCCTGGCCCACCATCTGCCCACAGCGCTTTCTTCCCTGGATGCAGGCTTTGCCCCGCTGTGTCCTCCGCTGCACGAGGAGGGGCTTTCTTGCGTTGGCTGCCTGCCTGGCCCAGACTGACCCGGACCAGCTGAGGCTGAGGCTGACAGCACAGGGAAGGAGCCGGACGTCACTGTGGCTGCTGTGCAGAGACCAGGGTGTCTCCCCACACCTGTGGCCCCCAGGCCCCCAGGGACACAGGGTCTGCACACTGCCCCACCTGCTCCGTCTCCAGGACGCCCTCGCTCCCCAGTCTGATTGCACGGGGTGGGGGGCCCAGCAGCCTTGCTGACAGTTCTTCACCCCAAGGGCCTGCCCAGTGTCTCCTGGCTCCTGGGTTTGGGAGTGGCCTGGCGTGGCCCCACTAGCTCTGTGACAGGGACCTGGATGCCTTCCCAGGCCCCAGTTTCCCTGAGACCTGCTGGCCAGGACCACAGGCCTCCTGGTTTCTGGTTACTTTACTGCCCCTCAGAAAGCAGCCTTGGCAGAAGAACAGTGGCCCAGAAGATCCCAGAAGGTTCTCCAGGCCCAGAATCTGGGGATCTTGCAAGGATTTGGAATCCTGGCCGGATGTGGTAGCCGAGCCTTAATCCAGAATTTTGGGAGGCTAAGGCGGGAGGATCACTTGAGGCCAGGAGTTTGAGACCAGCCTGGGCAACACAGTGAGACACCCTCTCTACAAAAAACTTTTAGAAAACAGCCAGGCGAGCTGTTGTGCCCCTACAGCCCCAGCTACTTGGGAGGCTGAAATGGGAGGATGGCTTGAGCCCAGGAGGTCAAGGCTTCAGTGAGCCATGATCAAGCCACTGCATTCCAGCCTGGGTGACAGAGTAAGACCTTGTCTCTCAAAATAAAAATTTAAAAAAAAAAGGAAGTTAAATCCTCTTTTGGAGACTGTGGGGTGAGGGGAGTGTGGCCATACCACAGCCCTTCCACCTCCCCATTCTGTGCCCCGCACTGTGCTGTGCTGGCCACTGGCCTCACACTCCCTGAAGGCCATGCTGGGGTGGGGACAGGGGCCATGTGCTTCCCACTTGGCGGGGGCTGTTCCAGACACCTCCCTGGCCCCCCCGGCGGGGTCTCAGCTGTATTGGATGTGAGGACCATGGGCCTCCCTCCCCTGAGATTACGAAAGCCTCCGAAGTGGGGACCGTGCTGTTTCCCAAAGGGCTCCCAGGACATGCTTGCTGGGTGAATCAGTGAATGAGTGAATTCATTCTCCCGGGGGCTGGACGGGGACGATAGAGCCTCCAGCCTCCTGGGACCTGCCCCCAGTGTGGAAAGTGAGGACCCATATGTCTTCCTGAGGAAAACCTGGGCTTAGTCCTCCCTCTGGCCCAGGCGGGGACTGGACCCCGCAGCTGGAGGGAGCCGGCTTAGCGGACGGCGAGCGTATTAAAAACAAGCTTCGGAGAAAAGCGGACAAGCTCAGGTGTTGGTAGAGTTCATCCCAGGCCCCAAAGTAATCACACGGCAAACAAGCCCTGTCTAAATATCACGGCGGCTAGGGCAGCGGCACGCAGCAGCCTGGAAATGTCAGCTGGGGGTGGGGGCTCCTCCGAGCCCCGGGATTAACGGAGGCACCTGAAGCGAATGTGCCCACCTCCTCCTTCCTGCTCCTGCTCAGGACCTGGGCTGGGCCAGCCCAGGGCACCTGGGGAGGGGCTCAGAGGGTCTCGCTGGGGCCGCGGCCTCTTCTTCCAGCTCCAGCCCGGGCTGGTTCCTGTGGGGTGGCAGGCTGAGGGGAGTAGGAGACTGAGCTTGACTGGAGTGGGGTGAACATAATTCCAGGCCCCAACCAGCAGCCCATGGGTGGGGGCGGAGAAAGCTGCCCCACTGCAGGCCCAGTGAGTCTTCAAGTGAGGCGGCCACCCGGTCACGGGGGTGTGGCGGTGTCGGTTCGGGGACCCGCCCCTGGGCGAGGCGGTCACAGCAGCCACTGCCTGAGCGGACCGTTCCTGAGCAGGCCACCTGCGGGCTTCCCTCCAGGTCTGCCCATCGGCTCAGGGCTTCCAGAGCCCAAGGGAGCAAAACGTTTCTCCTGAGCATGGGTGGAGGGAAAATGAGGATGTGCACGGTCGAGTTGCCCCCGGAAGCATTACCGAGCCCCCTGGAGACTGATCTCGCCGCGGCGGGACCTTTGCGTTCTCTCAGGTGGGTCTCTGCCGTATTGTCCGTAAAGGGTCAGCGTGGGGCCAACTGGGGACCTCAGTAGCCATGTCCGAGCCTCACCTGAAACAAGAACCGGAGGCCTGGGCTGCTCCTCCCTCCCCGCCCTCAGGAGCACGGGCAGCAGCAGGTGAGCTCCATGCAGGCCCCATGCAGGCCCCCAAAGCCAGGCAGGCGCAGGAGGGAAGGACAGGATTCAGGGACATGAGACACACAGGGGGTCCCCTCTGTTCCAGGACGCTCCTAAATCCAAGCCCAGCTGCCCCCAGGGTGGAGGGTGCAGGAGGCTGCGTGGACAGCCGGCCAAGAGGGAAGGCGCTGGCGAGGCCGTGGGGCCAAGCAGAGGAGCCTAGAGTGGCTGCCCAGATGGGTCCTAGGAGACGCAAGGCATCCTCCGCACCCATGTTCTGTTTCCCCGGCTTTGACCCGGTGTGCGGCCTCTCCTTCATGTCTGTATGTGGCTACCTCGAAGGCCCCTCCCCTCAGGCCCTGTATGTCCACGCTGGGCCTCCTTCCTCTGATCGCCCTTGGGAGAGGTGGCATTGAGGTCACCTGCTCCCCTCCCAGAGTCTGTATCTTGTGGGCAAATGCCCCGGTGCCTCCCACCATCCTCCATGCATGCAGCTGCCTGCCCAGGTCCCCTGCGAACGCAGCCCAGGGCCATGCAGGCCATAGCCAGGGCTGATCTCCCCAGGTGGGGCCTCCAAGTCTACACCTGTGGCTGGGAAGGGGCGTCACAGCACAGATGGGATGAAGCATACGAGCCCTGGGTGTGGACCTGCCTCAGCTCAGAGCAGCAGTAGGACCACATCTTCTCCCTGCCACAGGCCAGGTGACTAGCACCCAAGCCTGTGGCACTGGCACTGCTGGGGGACCAGGGCGGGCCGCGGCCTTGCAATTAGATGTGATTTGCTGTCAAAGCACAGCTGCTGCCTCTGTGAGTGACTAACGAGAACTGAATGCCGCTCTTACTGTCTTTCACTCCACTAATTTGTCAGAGGCTGTCAAGAACCAAGGGGAGGGGGCAGGGGGTGGGGACCAGAGGTCTGATTGAGTCACCAGCATGGGGGTGAGGCCGGGTGCTCAGGGGGCTCTGCAAGAAAGCAAGAGCCGTGGCAGGAACCCAGGGCCAGTAGAGGCCTTGGCCATGACGTTGTGTGAGAGTCCGGAGGGACACAGGAGCTGGGTCACCCTGTTTGTTCCATATCCATGGCTGGTCAGTCCTTCTAAGCCCCTACTACAGGCACACGTGCACATGCATGCGTAGGGCACACACACATACACAAGCGCACACATGCATGCGTGTGGACGTCAAATCATACACTCACATGAATAATTTTAGAAGCATGTACACACGTGTGCATGTACACACGGGGAAGCACTCCCACACATGCTCCCTGGCACAAGCATGCACACACACACACGCACACACACACACCCTTGAATGCACACTCTGTCTCCCACACAGACACAGACCAGCGAAAACTCCAGGCCAAGCTCCGGTGCACGGGCTCCCAAGCCTGGCTGCGCACACACCCGGTGTGCTCTCGGCAATCCCAGCATCGCCACAGCCCTGGAGCCTCTTGTCCGGGGGGTGGGGGGCTTCCACGTGATGTGGGCCAGCCAGGTGTGGGTGGAACCGTTCTACTCCCCCTCCAGCCCCAAGCCTGAGCCAACCTGAGTCTGGCAAGGAGCTCCTGGAGCCAGGTGAGCAGTGAGGGGCGCTGGGAGCTTGGCCTCTGGGGGTCCCACAGGCACAAGGGGCTCAAGGCTGACCCCTCCTCCCACAAGGGCCTGCAACCGCCAATCCCTGATGTCCGCACTGTGTGGATGGCAAAACTGAATACAGGGCCCCAGGGGCTGAGTCAGGACCCTCTTTTCGGCCCCCTACATGGTGGGTCTCAACACTGAGGCAGTCCCTACGGGCAACAAGGATGGAAGGACAGCACTGCCTGTCCAGGCTGGAGGGGCTCAGAGAGGAGGTCACTGGGGGACTGCCTGGAGGAGGAGGGCAGCCTGGGCCTGAGGGCCTGGCAGGATTTGGTGGGGAAGGGAAAGCGGAACCCCAGGCGGGCCGCAGCAGGAGCAAATAGGGGGCAGGGAGCCATCTGTGGGGGACAGGGAGGGCCTGGCTGACTGTCCAGGGTGTGGAGGAGGAGAGGCAGCCCACGGGCTCAGAGCCCGAAGGAGGCGCAGTGCCTGCTCTGCCGGCCTCGCTCTGGGCCTGACTTCCAAACGCCCAATTATCCCTAAGTGCATCCGATCGACTGGCAGGGCGGCTGCTCTGGGGCCCGCTTCGTCCATGCGCTCTGCCCGCCCTGCTGCGGGGCCCCATCCGATGGCCTCGTTAGGGCTAATTGCTCTGGCATTTGGGCCTGCCAGGGACGGCGGAGTCTGTCCTGTGTCGGGGCGTCTTGGTTCTTCCAGCTTGGGGGGTGGAGGGGAGCTGCTTCCTTACACGGCAGAGAAAGGCCAGGGCAAGATGCCATGAGGGGAGGATGCAGCCTCACTGTCCCCTGCCTTCTTGGGACAATGGGAACTGAGGGACAGCGCAGGGTGGCATGACACCCCAAATCCTCAGGAGGTCCTCCAATGTCTCCCAAATGTGAGTGGGGGTCTAGGAGGGTGCAGGCCTGTGTCCCTGGGACCCAGGCTCTAGAGGGGGCATCTCTAGGGACCCTGGACTGTAAAGAGAACTGTGGGGTAGACACGGGCAGGGGGACAGAGTGTGCTCCAGCATGTGTGTGCATGTACATGTGTGCACTTGTACCACCTGTGTATATGCATGTGATGTGTATGTGTCATGTATGGGTGCACATGCATAGTGTGTGGTGTGGACATGTGTCACATATGAGTGCACATGTGTAGTGTGTGTTGCATGTGTGGTGTGCCCGTGTCATGTATGAGTGCACTGTGTAGTGTGTGCTCGTGTGTGGTGTGTACATGTATCATGTGTGCACACACGTGTAGTGTGTGCTTGTATGTGATGTGTACGTGCATCATGAATGCACATGTGTGGTGTGTGCTTGTGTGGTGTGTGCATGTGTCATGTATGAGTGTGCTTCCCTGTGTAGTGCATGTGCATCTGTGTGTGTGCTTATGGTGTGTCTGTGGGTCATTATGAGTGCATTGTATGTTTATTGTGTACGTGAGTGCACTTGTATGTGTGGTGTGTACAGCTGTCTTGTGAGTGTGCTTGTACATATAGTGCATGCATGTGTCATATGCATCCATGTGTGTGCATGCATGTGGTGCATGCAGGTGTTATGTATGAGTGTGCTTGTATGTGTGGTATGTACATGTCATGTGTGAGTGTGCTTGCATGTATAGTGTGTGGATGGTGCTTGTACCTATAGTGTGTACATGTGTCATGGGTGCCCACACATGTATTGAGTGTTGTCTGTGTGCATGTGTGTGTGCCTCACACAGATGCCTGCATTTACCCAGGCACTCGCAAGTGGACACAATGCTGGCTCTCAAAGATCACAGGGCCACCTGAGCGCACCACAGCCAGGCCATGGCTGGATGCTGCAGAGCCACAGGGTGATGCCTGTCAGCTGGGGGCCCAGAACACCTCCTCGGCCCCTCCCCAGCACATACATGGCTGGGCTCCTCCAGCAGGCCTGGATTTGGGAAGGCCCCATGGTGGGCAAGGCTGGTGCTGGGGATCAGGCCTGGTGGCCTCAGAGACTCTCCCTGTGGGTGGAGCAGCCTCACAGCCGGGTTGAAGCCAACACTCTGCCCCTGCCCCACACGGGGAGTGGACACCTGTGTCAGGGCACAGACCTGCTGGGTGATTAATCTGGGTGATTAAGCCTCGGTGCTGAGAGGCTGTTGAGCGCCCTGGTGATGGAGCTGGCTCAGCGCTCCTTACAGCCATGGTGGCAGGGGCCATAACCACAGGGATGGCAGGAGGAAGTGGCAGAGGGTGGTGGGGTATGGAGGGGACCCCAGAGGGCTCCATGCAGGAAGGTGGAGCCTGTCGCAATGGAGGGGACAGCAAGGGCTGCTCAGACCCCCGGGGGCCCCCACTCCCCCAGTCACCTGTTTTGTCTCTGATCTGGCCTCGGTCGGCCCTCACTCCTGGCCTCTCCCTCACACCCCACCCTGGTGGGGCTCTGCCCCAGCCCCTCTCCTTCCCAGGGGCCACTATGCTGGCCCCAGGGGTCTCTTGGGGTGTGACCTCAGCCTCCAGAGAACCCTGTCCCAGCTCTGCCCTTCCCTCTGGGGTCTCTGTAGATGGGACGCTGGTCACAGCAGCCTGTCTGATTTGTCCCCTGTGGTCTGGGGTCCTGAGCCCTGCAACGCCAGGGGATAGTGCCACCGGATCTTTGAAAGACCAGTGTCAGGCCGGGCGCGGTGGCTCACACCTGTAATCCCAGCACTTTGGGAGGCTGAGGCGGGCAGATCACGAGGTCAGGAGATCGAGACCATCCTGGCTAACACGGTGAAACCCCGTCTCTACTAAAAACACAAAAAATTAGCTGGGTGAGGTGGTGGACGCCTGCAGTCCCAGCTACTCGGGAGGCTGAGGCAGGAGAATGGCGTGAACCAGGGAGGTGGAGCTTGCAGTGAGCCAAGATCGCACCACTGCACTCCAGCCTGGGCAACAGAACAAGACTCCGTCTCAAAAAAAAAAAAAAAAAGAAAAGACCAGTGTCTTGGGAGTTGGAAAATCTGGGCTGGAGACTCACTGTGTGACCCCTGAGAGGTCGCACCTCAGAACCTCAGTCCTCGCACCTGCGGAATGGATCTGTGGACACCTCAGCTGCCCGAAGGGGGATGCTGTAGGCTGACCCAGCACTGAGCTCCACCAAGGCTAGGGGCAGCCGTGTGCTCCCTCCAGACCTGTGCCTAGCGTGGAGGGGCCTCGTCCCGTGGGCGCTGGAGTGGAGCCTTCCTGGTCTTTGTGGACATCTCTGGAGAGGGTCAGAGGCAGGTGGGTGACGCAGGTCAAGGCTCAATCCCGGGTGGTCCAGACTGGAGAGGTACCCTCGAGCTGGGAGAGGGGAGGCTGGCCAGGGTGGACTTTCGGGGCCTCCATGGGTACCCTCACCATCTGGGATGGGGGAGGGGCATGGCACAAAGGAGGGCGGGACCAGGGCCAGGACTGGAATCAGGGGCACCTCCGTGCCCACAGGGGCCTTGGATCTGGGATACAGCATGGTTCCCTGGCCCTAAAGGGGCTGGCGTGTGGGACAGGCTTCCCAGGAATGGACAGGCAGGCCTGGATGCTGCCTGACTGGGGCGGGAGGCTGGAGGCAGGGCAATTGCAGGGGCCTGAGGGCAGCACTCACCTCCTCAGGGGTCCAGGGGCCTCCCTGGCCTGAGCTCCTGCCTCCAGAGAGCCTGGCCTCAAGGAAGAGTCTAGAAAGCTTGGTTCCCATCGGGCTTCCATGAAAGCACAACTGGCCCAGGCAGGAAACCGAATTAAAAAGCAATATTTGTATCAGTGGAAGACATTTGTTGAAAGGTTAAATCCACATCCGGCAGTGTTGGCCACGAGCCTCAGGCGTGGTGTTCGTCAGGCATGTCTCTCCTGGCCTGGGCACCTGAGCACTCAGGCCACGCTGGGCAGAGCTGGGGCGGGGCGCTCGGGGGCCTGGGGCTGCCTCACCGAGGGATCCCCAGCAGTCGACCCTGGGGCAGGCAAATGACCCTCTTCCATGGACCTTGAGGGGACTCGGGGGGAGCCATGAAGAGCCTCAGCAGTCCTGGACACTGGGCATGGAGGCTGGGCCACCCGGGGCCATCATCAGGGACTCAGGTGGGTGGGCCTCAGCCCCGGGTGAGAAGCTCACAGGCGGCAGGGTGAGGCCAGAGGTTGGGTCTTCAGGCAAATCCCTCCAACGCCCTTTTGAGCAGGCACCCAGACCTACTGTGGGCCAGGACCTAGAGGTGGAGGCCTTTGGGGAACGCCGTGGAGGGGCACAGCATCTCTGAGAGAGGACAGGGTCTGCACTGGGTGCTGGGAGAAAGCAGGGGCTGAGCGGTGGGCTTCCCTGCCCCCAGGGAGGTTCCAGAGGAGTGCAAGGGAGGGGGCATTAATATCATGGCAAGAAACGGCAGGCCTTGTAGAGTGAGCAGTGACCAAGGTGGGTTTTGTGGGATGCGCAGAAGCTCACCTGGATAAGAGGTGGCTGAGGAATGACACTGCGAACTGGGGATCACGGAGCCCCAAATCCTTCCGGGGCAGGAAGTGGGAAGGGTTGTGGTGTTCTCCCCTTTGCTTTGACTGAACACTCAGCCTGCCTGCAGAAGACAGCGAGGAGCCGCCGAGGGGTGTGGAACAGGGATGCCATGGCTGGAGCAGTTTCAGGAAAGGTCCCAGGGGCTATCACTGAAGAGAGAATGGGGACAGGGGGTGTCCCACAGCTGACAGGAGCAGAGTGAGCCCTGAGAGATGCCAGCTATGGGTGCCACAGTGACCAGCCGGGGAACGCCTTCAAGAAGTCAGGGAGCGTCCAGGGCTTCTGGTTCCTGCTGGGCCCAGTGTGCCACCTTGGGCTGCCAACACCAGAAAGCCCAGCAGACACAGGAAGCCCCATGACAGTCAGAAACGGTTCCTCTCCAGGAGGGACAGCGGTGGCAGCGTTCAGCCTCAGGCCATGCACTCTGGGGCCACGTCCTTCCCTCTCTACAGTCCACCATTGTCAAGGTGGGCTCTGGCCGTCTCTGCTGACCCCAGAGGGATGAGGAGGCCTCCCCTTCCATCAGAAGCCACCCTGGGCAGGGGCATCACTCCCTGGATCGGGGCAGCGGCTGGGAGCAGGAGGTGCCAGTGGGCGTGGGCTGGGTGCCGGTGCCTGCGGGCCGTGGGGTGGACACGGACCTTGGGGGAGGCTCTAGGCTGGGGTTGTCCTCAAGGGAGTTCTCAGGTCACCCCAGGATCACCCTCGCCCTCAGGCCCGGTGGGGTAGAGGAGAAACTGCAAAAGTCTCTCCAAGGGGAAGGGCATCAGGGCCCTCAGCACCGAGGGACGCGCGTGCTCTTCAAAGAAAGGGCCACAGGACCTCCGAGGGAAGCCAGGAGGCTGGCAGTGGGCCACACAGGGGCTGGGTGGGGTGGGTGGAAGCCGTCCCTGGCATGCTCTCCTGGCCCTGGTTGCCCTGGCTACCCTGGTGGGGGCTGCCATGCAGGAGGTGGGAGTCATTTGGAAACGCATGGCATCTCCTTAGAGATGTCTTCTGCAGCCTCCCAGGGTCCTCCACAATGGACGGGTGGGCCCTCCTGGGGCATTCTGGACCCCCCGGGGCGAGCCTGGGGAGCCTCTGCAATGACCACACCTGCAGGGCCTGGGGGCTGCGGGCGGATGGCACTCCTAGGAAACCCATCGAGGAGACACACGGCCTGGAGTCTTCCGGAGAAGCAAACAAATTGCCTCCTGACATCCAAGGCTGGAGGCTGGATTCCCCGTCTTGGGGCTTTCTGGGTCCGTATGCCACAAGGGTCTGGTGTTCATTAAAAGTATGCCCCTGGGTTGCCAGAGAGCCCCTCCCTGTGTGCTCCCTTGAGGGGTGTGAGGCCAAGGGGACCCTGGCTGTCTCAGCCCCCTGCAGAGCACGAGTCCCTGGTCCCCACAAGCCTGCAGGCTGAGGATGATTCAGACAGGGCTGGGGAGTGAAGGCAATTAGATTCCACGGACGAGCCCTTTCTCCTGCGCCTCCTTCCCTCCCTCCTCACCCACCCCCGCCTCCATCAGGCACAGCAGGCAGGGGTGGGGGACGTAAGGAGGGGAAGGTGGGGGACCCAGAGGGGCTTTGACGTCAGCTCAGCTTATAAGAGGCTGCTGGGCCAGGGCTGTGGAGACAGAGCCCGGACCTCCACACTGAGCCATGCCCACCCCCGACGCCACCACACCACAGGCCAAGGGCTTCCGCAGGGCTGTGTCTGAGCTGGATGCCAAGCAGGCAGAGGCCATCATGGTAAGAGGGCAGGTAGGTGCCCGGCGGCTGCAGTGGACTGGAGCCCAGGGCTGGTGCCAGTTGCCTCTGCTACTCCCCAGTCTGGCTGGCAACCCCAGGCTCAGGCTCCATGCAGACCCCTGGGACCTGGTGTGGGTGTGGAGTCCTGGGCACGGCGGCATCCCCTGTGCCTGGTGTTTGAGTCCCTGCTGGGGGAGGGTAAGGTGATGCCTGTCACTGTGTGTGCCCCTCTTAGGCCGACCTCCCTCGGGAGTTGTGTGGGTCCCCGTGTCTTCCTTCGTCTTGAATCTTAATGATGGGAACGTGGAAACAAATCCATCCAAAAACTCCCACATGGCCAGAGGTCCCCGGCTGCTGCACACAGCCCCCACCCTACTCCCACCTGCCCCTGCCTCCCTCTGCCCCAGCTGCCCTGGTCAGCACCGCAACCAGCCTGCCTGCTCCAGGAGGCAGCCACAAGGCCTTTCCCGGGCTCTAGCAGCAGCTCATAGTGGAGGGTCCTGGGCAAATATGGGGGCAAGTCCAGAGTCAAAGAGCATCTGGGCTCTGGGGCGATTCCCGTTGGCCTGTTCCTCCCTTATTTCTCTCATTCATTCATTCATTCGCATGGAGTCTGTGTTCCCTGTGACCCGTACTTGGAAGCCCTGTGTACAGGGAGCTTCCCAGCCTGCAGGAAGTGTTTTCAGTGCCTCCGTGGGCACACAGAACCATGGTGTCCCTGGCACATTTGAAATGGATTTTTATTTATGGACCTCGATTGAAATGTGGTGTGAGTTGTAGCAGTGTCATTTCCAGGTACCTTCTCAGGGACGCGGGGCGCCCTCTCCCACCCTCCCCCACCAGGCTCCCCACCAGGCCCTCCCCAGGGGGACCCGGGCCCAGCCTCACGGGCTCTCCGTGGCCTAGAACTGCAGCGCTAGCTGCATCCTACACCCCCGCCCCGAGGGTAAGAGGCGACTCCAAGAGGGGCTTCTGTTGCTCCCCTTCATGTTCCACGACCCTGGAAGACCAGGGTGAAGCTGATTCTTCTCTTACAAGGGCCCAGAGCCTTCTTGGGAGTCCAGCTCCAAGAGATGAGCCCCCGGTGTCTGCCAAGTCCCCCTCTGTCCAGGCCTGGGACGGCTCTGGGATCGAGGGGTCGGAGGTGCTGAGCCAGGGAGAGGCACCTGCACCCAGAGCTATGACAAAGGGCAGAGGGATGACAAGGCAGCCAGAAGCGGGTGCCTGGGGGGGCGCAGAGGGGCAGGGCCCAAGGACAGGCGTCCTGATGGGCTGTGAGAAAGGGCCCCTGTGCGGGAGCCAGGAGGGTAGGGGGTTTGTTCACTGGGGTCCTGTGGGGGCAGCTCCTTTCTGAGCTGCCGTTCCCTCCCCGGCAGCCAATGCCACTGTCCAAGACATCGCCCTCTTCCCACCACTAATCCAGTTAGCGCCTGGCCTGGGGACGGGTGACACAGCGTCTCTGTCTGTCTGTTCCCCACAGAGCGAGGAGCAGGCGAGCACCCTCCCAGCCCCCACTCCTCCCCCTCCACCATCGCTTCTGGCTGGGCTGCCCCCATCGGGAAGGGTGCGCAGTGCCTGCAGGCACCTCGGCTAGCATCTGCCCCAGCAGGCACACAGTAGGCGCTCACCAATGTGCTCTCATGCCCGGCCTGTGTGCCATCAGCGCCGCCCAACTGTGGGATCAGCTCTGGGTGGGGGTCCCCGGGTCTCAGCAGGTGGAGGAGGCATGGGCGCCCCCTGTCCCCACAGTCCCCGCGGTTCATTGGGCGACGGCAGAGCCTCATCGAGGATGCCCGCAAGGAGCGGGAGGCAGCGGTGGCAGCAGCAGCTGCTGCAGCCCCCTCGGAGCCCGGGGACCCCCTGGAGGCCGTGGCCTTTGAGGAAAAGGAGGGGAAGGCCGTGCTAAACCTGCTCTTCTCCCCGAGGGCCACCAAGCCCTCAGCGCTGTCCCGAGCTGTGAAGGTGTTTGAGGTGAGCTAGTGCCCTTCGTGTAACTGGGGCAAGTTCACCTCTGGGTGGGGCCGTGTGGGGTGAGTTCCTGGCCCCTCTATAGCAGAGGTGCAGCTGCCCAGGCCACTGAGGCCGGCACAGGATGCAGCGGGGGAGTCTCAGGCCTCGGCTCAGCCCCCATGGCATCTAGCCACACCCCTGTGTTTTTGAGGGATCCTGAGCCCAGCCCTAGGGCTGAAGCCACCGAGCCTCCACTGTGCCTCCTGCCTTGCCCATCCCCTGGATCCCCCTCATCCACCATTTCACACATGGGGGGCTCCCAGCAGGGCAGCATGGGAGGCAGGGGTAGGACGGTGTGCCCTCTCCCTCCTGCCTAGCACAGCGACTGAGGTGATCACTGATTGCATTAGTCACTCCGGCCCCACTGTGTCCGGGGGGCAGGTGACCCGGCTCCCAGAACAAGCTCCCAAATGACATTAAAGCCAGACTCCCCCAGCCCAGCTCCCAGAGCCAGCTTCGTGGCCCGAGGGCCACTGCGACCCACTGCCCTTGTTGCTGGGCAACGGAGGTGGGGGTGGGGCGGACCGTTCTGGCCAATGTCCTGGATGCTCAGGGGCCAGTGAGACTCAGGGCCCATCCTACAAACCTGGATGAGGTCACCAGGGTTGGGGGCACCTTCTCACCAGTGGCTGAAGAGCTGGACAGTGTGACACGGCCTTGGGACACACAGAGCTGCCCAGAAGCAGGTCAAGCCTCAAGCGGTGACAAATCCTCGTTAGGTGCATGACACAAAACCCAGTTTGCCAGTGGCAAACCCTGGTCTGGTGGCCGACAGCTGACCTGAGCCTGGAAGAATGGGATCTGTGTGCTGCTAGAACAAAAGTCAAGGGCAGGGCCTGGCCAGCCGGTCAGATGTGCCTCCTCCCCTCCTCCTCACCCTCTCTCCATCTCTGTCTCTTTCTCCTTCTCTCTCTCTTCCTGCTTTTGCTCCCTAAGACGTTTGAAGCCAAAATCCACCACCTAGAGACCCGGCCCGCCCAGAGACTGCGAGCCGGGGGCCCCCACCTGGAGTACTTTGTGCGCCTCGAGGTGCCCCGAGGGGACCTGGCCGCCCTGCTCAGTGGCGTGCGCCAGGTGTCAGAGGACGTGCGCAGCCCCGCGGAGCCCAAGGGTGAGGCGGTTTTCTGTCCTTGAGTGCCGCCAAATGACCTTGAGACGCTGGGGTGCAGGGGCTCCTGCAGGGGGACCCTACAGTGACCACGTGGTGATGGACTGTTTCCCTCTCTGTGGGCTCCACTCTGCCCCCCGTTTTGCTACACATCCGTGTCTGGGCCTGGGGCCACCTCCAGAATCCCCCCGCAGCTATCACAGCCCCTGCTGCCTCTGCCCCGTGGAAGTCTGGTAGGGGAGGCTGCTTCGAGGTGGGTGACGCGGCCCCATGGCTCCGAGCTCACCAAGACCTCTTCCTCCATCCCCCATAAAGTCCCCTGGTTCCCAAGAAAAGTGTCAGAGCTGGACAAGTGTCATCACCTGGTCACCAAGTTTGACCCTGACCTGGACTTGGACCACCCGGTGAGTGGTGTGCCCCCCACTCAGGCCTCTTGCCCCTGATCACATCCCCTACCCTTATCCCAACCCTGGACAGGAGTCTGTTGGTTTCAGGAGCCCCCGTGGCCTATGCCCCCAACCTGAGCATGGCCTCCTGACCTGTGCACCCCTCTGCCCTCAGGGCTTCTCGGACCAAGTGTACCGCCAGCGCAGGAAGCTGATTGCTGAGATTGCCTTCCAGTACAGGCAGTGAGGGGCCCCTGCGCTCGGGACCCAGACTCCATCCTGCAGGCTTACCCTGGACCTGGGGGGCGGGAGGGAAGGACAAAGGGGGGGACCCATCTTGTCACAGCATCAGTGCCTCCTGCCAGGCAGCTCTGCTCCAGGGCTTTCCATGTCCCCAAATCCCAGTGGGGAAACTGAGGCCCGGCGGGGGGCTAGAGCAACCCACTGAGGCTGCACAGCAGGCACAGTCAGCCGGGGTGCACCCTCCTGCCCATCCTCCAACCCAAAGGCCTCACTGCACAAGGCAGATGTGGACCTGTGCCCACAGAGGCTCCCTCCCTCCCTCTTGCCCTTCCCACTCCCCGAGGGGACCTGCTGACCACTGGCCCCCTCCCCAGCGGCGACCCGATTCCCCGTGTGGAGTACACCGCCGAGGAGATTGCCACCTGGTGAGACCCCGTGCAGCTAGCTGGCGAGGGACTGGGGAGGAGCCCGGGGGATGCCTCCTGGAATCCTGGTGTGTGAGGGCCGCCTCCAGGGACCTCGGCACAGCAGGAGAGACTAAGGCCAGGAAGAAGAGGGACCTCCAGGGCTCAGAATGTTGGGTTGGGAGGAAGAGGCTACCCATCCTGTGGGGCCATCCCCAGTATGCTGAGGGACCACCCCTCACCTCCCCCTACCCCCTGGGATTCCCCAAAGCCACCAGCAAAAGCCCTTCCCAGGGGCCTGGGTCTTCACGGGTCCCCAAGAGGCCTGCGTTGGGAGGGGTTCAGGCAGGCAGAAGCACCCACAGCTCAGGAGGGGCTTCAGGGAGGGGGGTTCGGGGACTGGGGTGCGGCATTGGCGGGCCCTGAGCCCCGCTGCCCGCAGGAAGGAGGTCTACACCACTCTGAAAGGCCTCTACGCCACGCACGCCTGCGGGGAGCACCTGGAGGCCTTTGCCCTGCTGGAACGCTTCAGCGGCTACCGGGAAGACAACATCCCCCAGCTGGAGGATGTCTCCCGCTTCCTGAAGGGTGGGCCCAGACGGGAGGGGCGCGGAGCGGGGTGGGGCCGGGGACGGTCAGCCACGCGCCCCAGCCCAGCGCGGTTCCAGCCCGTCCTGGCTTAGCGGTGACCAGAGCGGCCCCTTGCAGAGCGCACGGGCTTCCAGCTGCGGCCTGTGGCTGGCCTGCTGTCCGCCCGGGACTTCCTGGCCAGCCTGGCCTTCCGCGTGTTCCAGTGCACCCAGTACATCCGGCACGCGTCCTCGCCCATGCACTCCCCCGAGCCGTGAGTGCGCGCCCTGGCCCCAGCCCGAGGGTGGGGGTGCGACGGGCGGCCGCTCAGCCCCTCCCTCCCACGCGCAGGGACTGCTGCCACGAGCTGCTGGGGCACGTGCCCATGCTGGCCGACCGCACCTTCGCGCAGTTCTCGCAGGTACGCCGCGGCCTCCAGCGAGTCGGGTCGCCCCGGGGCTGGCCAGGCGCCGGGGGCGGGGGTCGGTGTGCGGGTGGGTGGGGTGTGCGGCCTGCGCCTGGGCCCCGCCATGGGGGCTCAGCGCCCCAGGGTCGCGCGGCAGAGGGCGGGGCTGGAGCGGAGCCTCCCACGGCCTGTGCTGCCACCTGCCGGCTCTCTGGGAATGGCGCCCACGGGCTTAGGGATATGGTCAAGGAGGGCTGCCTGGAGGAGGAGGCCCGGTGGAGGGGCGGATCCAGTGGAGGTCGCCAGGGAAGGTCTCTGCCGCCCGGGAAGTGTCCCAGAGACCCCTGGAGGGGCTGCGGACACCCCCGGCGCCCCCACCTCGAGCACCACCCAGGGCTGCCTCTCCCCACCCTTCATCCTCCTCCCTGCTCCACAGGACATCGGCCTGGCATCCCTGGGGGCCTCGGATGAGGAAATTGAGAAGCTGTCCACGGTGGGTTGACCCCTCCATGCAGGGCCCGGGATGTGGACTTGGGGGTCCGAATCCAGGCTTTGCCCTCCTGCCGTCCAGGCTGAGTCCTCTGCTTCCACCCAGGAATCGTGACCCTCACCCTGACTCGCCTGCGGCCTGGCCTGGCCTCCCTGGGGGTGGTGTCCTGGTCACAGGTGACCAGGGGCTGCCAGGTGATGGCAGCTGTCTCAGGGCTGATGCTGCCTGCCTTCCCCACAGCTGTACTGGTTCACCGTGGAGTTTGGGCTGTGCAAACAGAACGGGGAGGTGAAGGCCTATGGTGCCGGGCTGCTGTCCTCCTATGGGGAGCTCCTGGTAAGACCCTCTCCTTGCTGCAGTCCCCAGCAGAGGGACAGGGCTGGGGGACAGTGCAGGGAGAGGACAGGCTCCCAGCGGGAGGAGACTGAGGCCTGGGCCTCCAGGACTCAGGCTCTGTTTGGGAGAAGGCTTGTCTCTGCCCAGTCCTCACCCCACCCTATCCCAGGCCTCAGAAGGCCCGGCGGGAGAGGTGGGGGCGACTCTGCCCCAGGAACCCCCCCAGCGTCAGGCTGTGGTACCCCGGTTCCCTCAGGGACCTGGGTGCAGTAGAGTCAGTGATGCCATTGGCCTCCTGCCAGCACTGCCTGTCTGAGGAGCCCGAGATTCGAGCCTTCGACCCTGAAGCAGCGGCCGTGCAGCCCTACCAAGACCAGACGTACCAGTCAGTCTACTTTGTGTCTGAGAGCTTCAGCGACGCCAAGGATAAGCTCAGGTGGGCTAAGCTCCCAGGGCAAGCCCCCTACGGTGCCCCACACTGGGCCAGCCAGGCCTTCCTTCTGGCCTTGAGCAGGGCTGGGCCTGTGAGCCCAGGTCACAGATAAGAAAACCGATCCCCGGTTGCCGCAGCCCCCACACAGCAGGGACCCCGTCCGTGAGAAGGACCCCAGCGTCTGGGGGGTGGCAGACCTATAGGACTGGGGGCTGCTGGGTGGCCGGGTCAAGGCTGGTCTTGGAGGTGCTGGCAGAGCCTGAGTTTTGTGAGGAGGTCCTGTGGAACCTGTCCCAACCCCCTGCCCTGGGATGGGGAGAAGTCAGAGGTGATAGACAGAGTCAGGGTGGGGGGCATGGCGGGAGTGGGGTCCCCAGGGCTGGGGGCCTTTGGTGCAATGACCAGAGTGTCAGGAGAGGAGAGCAAAGCCCACTAGCCTCATCCTCATAAAAGGTCTCATCATTTTCCCTCCAGCCTCCTGTAGTGCACTGGGGAAACTGAGATCAGGGACTATGTTTCCAATGGATGGGGGTGCTGAATTCCACCCACAGGCTTAGGGATATGGTCAAGGAAGACTTCCTGGAGGAGGAGGCCCAGTGGAGATGCAGAGAGGGATGGGACGCCCGGCAGAGTCTCTAGTGGAAAAGGCGCCTAGTGTATCTCCCCCATGAACCCCCTCACCCAGTCCTGGAAGAGGCCTCAGTGTCCCGCCTATGACCAGGTGGCTCAGAAAAGCCCTAGGAGCTCTGAGCCACCGTGAAGGTGGAAGCGTGGCCCCGGCTTTCCCTCTCCTGGAGGCTGCAGACTCTGCCCACCAGTTGACGAGGGCTCTGCCACTCTCCTCCCCAGGAGCTATGCCTCACGCATCCAGCGCCCCTTCTCCGTGAAGTTCGACCCGTACACCCTGGCCATCGACGTGCTGGACAGCCCCCAGGCCGTGCGGCGCTCCTTGGAGGGTGTGCAGGATGAGCTGGACACCCTGGCCCATGCGCTGAGTGCCATTGGCTAGGTGCAGGGCACCCCCGAGGGCCCTTCCCAACCTCCCCTGGTCCTGCACTGTCCTGGAGCTCAGGTCCTGGTGAGGGGCTGGGTCCTGGGTGCCCCCCATGCCCTCCCTGCTGCCAGGCTCCCGCTGCCCCTGCATCTGCTTCTCAGCGCAACAGCTGTGTGTGCCCGTGGTGAGGTTGTGCTGCCTGTGGTAAGGTCCTGTCCTGGCTCCCAGGGTCCTGGGGGCTGCCGCGCTGCCCTCCGCCCTTCCCTGGCACTGTCTGCTGCCCCAATCACCGTCACAATAAAAGAAAGTCTCTACACCTGCCTGGCCTCACGTCTGTGTCACAGAGACAGACCCTGGGATCCCCAGACTCCCACACCCCAACCCCAGCCTCACTCAGGGGTTTTGCCCTGGCCTCCTTCCTCCTCTGGGAGATGGCTGGCCACCCTGGCCAGGCAACTGGCCCCTCCGGGCCTGGTTTCCCTGCCTACCCTGAGGCCCCACCCAGCGCTGAGCCCTCAGCAGCTCCAGAGGCTCGGGCACCCTGGCTGAACTGCCCCATCTCTGTGGGGTGCCCTCCCAGGGTGGGGAGCCAGGTGACAGTAGGAGGGCCTCTCTCAAGCCTGGCAGGGAGCAGGGTCACAACCGTGCTGGCTGGGGGTGGTCTCAGAGGTGGGCCTGCAGGCCTAACCCTCCCTGCCAACAGGCCTCCCAGCCCTTGGGAGGAACGGGGATGGAGGAACAGCTGCCCCAAAGCCGTCGCCTACCCGCAGCAGGCTCTGCAAACCAAGGGGGAGCCTCAGCGTGGCCCCCAGCACATGTGCTGATGGGGAGGGTCCGGCTGAGCTGGTGCCAGGCAGATGGTCTGGGCCTGTCTCCCCAGCGAGGCAGGCGGGGGACTGGATTTCAGACTCTGTAAGATGCCCCTGGCTTACCTGAGGGGCCTGGACGTTGCCCTCCAGAGAGAGCACCCAACACCCTCCAGCCTTGGCCGGCCAGGGCGCCCCCTTCCTATCTTGGAGAGAGCAGCCCCAGGGCATCCTGCAGAGTGGCTGGGACACCCGCTGGCCTTCAAGGCCTCTCCCTCCCTCCAGCTGCCCCACCACAGTCTGCTGGGATCCTGGCTCTCAGCCCCCAGGCCGACAACCCGGGCAAACTCCTACTCATCCGTGAAGGCCCTCCCGGGCACGGCAGTCCTTCCCAGCCCGGCAGTCTGTTCCTCACACACCTTTTCGGTGCCCAGCCGCTGAAGTTGCACCTAGGGGTGTCTTTGAAGGGCTGTGAGCCTCAAGGAAGCCCTGGGAAATGCCTGCCTTGCCTCCCCCAGCCCTGCCAACCCCTGGCTCTGCCCTCCCACCTGGGTCCCCCCGATCCAGCCTCCCTCCTTACACACCCCTCTTAAGGAGGCACCCACGTCTTCTCCGGCTGCTGGGCCTCAGAGCACGGTGGCGTCCTGGGGCAGCCCCTGCATGTCCTGCTGTGGCATGGCTCGGGGTGGAAAGGGCGGAAGGGAGAGGCCCTACAGACAGCTGGTGCCCACTACCAAACCTGCTCGGGGCAGGAGAGCCTAAGGCTGGGTGTGTGCGGGGCGGCCTGGAGAGGTTCCGAAGCTGAGGCCAGGGTGGGACATAGGGATAGGAGGGGCCAGCGCACAGGATGCTCCAACCTGCCTGTCCCCATGGTCTCGCTCTCCTGCTGCTGGGACCTCCTGATCCTGCCCGTGGTGCTAAGAGGCAAGTAGGGGCTGCGGGCAGCAAGGCTCGGAGCCCATGCCCCCTCACCATGGGTCAGGCTGGGCCTCCAGGTGCCTGTCCTGGGGGGCTGGGAGGGCCGGAGGGGTGCACCCCAGGGGCTCAGCCCAGATGACACTATGAGAGTGATGGGGTCATGGGGCCTGGCTAGGAGAGGGGAGATGGGCGGAGGCTCCCAGAAGAGGAGTGGGGGCTGAGAGGGTGCCTGGGGAGCCTGGACGGAGCTGGGCCAGCGCACAGCCTCCCATACCTGCGCATGGAGTCCTGCCGCCACCCCCAGATCACATGGAAGATGAGGTGCAGGTGGCCTGCTGGGGACTCGCTGTTCATCCCCAGGTCCCTGGGTCATGCCCTCCTTCTGCCACCCTGGGGAGCTGAGGGCCTCACCTGGGGCTGCTGTCCTGAGGCGGGTGGGAACTGGGCAGCCAGCAGGGAGGGGACCCTCCCTCACTCCCCCACCCCCGCCACCTTGGCCCATCCATGGGTGCATCTTGGGCAACCAGGGACTGAGAACAGGGTTCCCGAGGACAGGGGGTCTGGGGACAGTGGCGCAAAGAGCCCCGCCCTGCAGCCCCCAGCTCTCCTGGTATAATGTGGAAAGGGGGCCAGGGGAGCGCTTTGCTCTCCTGGAGACATTCGCCCCCAGCTGCGAGCAGGGACAGGCCTGGCCACCAGGCCCCTGGTTAAGACTCTAATGACCCGCTGGCCCTGAGGAAGAGGTGCTGACGACCAAGGAGATCTTCCCACAGACCCAGCACCAGGGAAATGATCCGGAAATTGCAGCCTCAGCCCCCAGCCATCTGCCAACCCCCCCACCCCAGGCCCTAATGGGCCAGGCAGCAGGGGTTGGCAGGTAGGGGAGATGGGCTCTGAGACTATAAAGCCAGTGGGGGCCCAGCAGCCCTCAACCCTCCGGGACAGGCTGCATCAGAAGAGGCCAGCAAGCAGGTCTGTTCCAAGGGCCTCGCGTCAGGTGGGCTCAGGGCTGCCCCACTTGGGGCAGCTCTGCAACAGGAAGAACATGGCTGGGCTCTTGAAGCGTTTGGGGGTGAACCCAGGGACCCCAGGGCAGGGCACCTGGCCTTCAGCCAGCCTCAGGCCTGCCTGTCTCCCAGGTCACTGTCCTTCCGCCATGGCCCTGTGGATGCGCCTCCTGCCCCTGCTGGCGCTGCTGGCCCTCTGGGGACCTGACCCGGTCCCGGCCTTCGTGAACCAGCACCTGTGCGGCTCCCACCTGGTGGAAGCCCTCTACTTGGTATGCGGGGAGCGAGGCTTCTTCTACACACCCAAGACCCGCCGGGAGGCAGAGGACCCGCAGGGTGAGCCCCACCGCCCAGCGCTGCCCCTGGCCTCCCCCAGCCAGCCCCTGCTCCTGGCGCTCCCGCCCAGCGTGGACAGAAGGGGGCAGGAGGCTGCCACCCAGCAGGGGGTCAGCTGTACTTTTTTAAAACGAAATGAAGTTCTCTTGGTCACCTCCTAAAAGTGACCAGCTCCCTGTGGCCCAGTCAGAATCTCAGCTTGAGGACGGTGTTGGCTTCTGCAGCTGAGCCCCGAGATACATCAGAGGGAGGGCACGCTCCTCCCTCCACTCGCCCCTCAAACAAATGCCCCGCAGCCCATTTCTCCACCCTCATTTGATGACCACAGATTCAAGTGTTTTGTTGAGTACAAGTCCTGGGTGACCTGGGGTCACAGGGTGCCCCACGCTGCCTGCCTGAGTGGGCCAGACCCCTGTTGCCAGGCCTCACGGCAGCTCCGTAGTCAGGAGATGGGGAAGATGCTGGGGACAGGCCCTGGGGAGAAGTACCGGGGACACCTGTTCAGGCTCCCACTGTGGCACCGCCCTGGGGCGGGGGAAGGAGGTAGGACATGTGGGCATTGGGGCCTGTGGGTCTACACCCAGTGTGGGTGACCCTCCCTCTAACCTGGGCCCAGCTTGGCTGGAGACGGGTGGGAGTGCGACCTGGGGCTGGTGGGTAGGTGGGCACTGTCTCTCCCTGACTGTGTCCTCCTGTGTCCCTCTGCCTCGCCGCTGCTCCGGGACCCGCTCTGCACGGCCCGCCCTGGCAGTGGGGCAGGTGGAGCTGGGCGGGGGCCCTGGCGCGGGCAGCCTGCAGCCCTTGGCGCTGGAGGGGTCCCTGCAAAAGCGCGGCATTGTGGAGCAGTGCTGCACCAGCATCTGCTCCCTCTACCAGCTGGAGAACTACTGCAACTAGATGCGGCCCGCAGGCGCCACGCACCCTCCGCCTCCTGCACCAAGAGAGATAGAATAAAGCCCTTGAACCAGCCCTGCTGTGCCGTCTGTGTGTCTTGGGGGCCCTGGGACAGGCCCCGCTTCCAGGCACTGTTGTGAGCCCCTCCCAGCTCTCTCCACGCTCTCTGGGTGCCCACCGGTGCCAATGCTAACCAGACCCAGCATCCGGTGGCTCTCCCCAAAGCGGCGATGCCTGTCGGCTGCCCGCTACCCCCACCCTGTGGCTCGGGGTCCAGCATCAGAGCTGGGGGGTCTCTGAGAGGCCACTGAGAAATGACTTCTTGTTCAGTAGCTCTGGACTCTTGGAGTCCCCGGAGACCTTGTTCAGGAAAGGGAATGAGAACATTCCAGCAATTTTCCCCCACCTAGCCCTCCCAGGTTCTATTTTTAGAGCTATTTCTGATGGAGTCCCTGTGGAGGGAGGAGGCTGGGCTGAGGGAGGGGGTCCTGCAGGGCAGGGGGCTGGGAAGGTGGGGAGAGGCTGCCGAGTGCCACCCGCTATCCCCAGCTCTGGGCAGCCCCGGGACAGTCACATACCCTGGCCTCGAGGCCCAAACTGGCAGCTGTCTGCAGCCACAGCCTATGCCAGCCCAGGCCCAGCCAGACACCTGAAGGACCCACTGGTGCCTTGGAGGAAGCAGGAGAGGTCACATGGCACCATGAGCTGGGGCAGGTGCAGGGACCATGGCAGCACTGGGCAGGGTCTCAGAACCCAAGCCTTGGGCACCCTGGCCATAGGGCCCTGAGGATTGCAGCCCAAGAGGACCAGGGAACCGCCAGGGCCACAGAGGCAGAGACAAGGGCCAGGGTCCCCCTGTGGACCCTTAGCCCTCCCTCTCCCAGAAAGCAGGTCCTTGGGGGTCCTGACACGGAGCCTCTTCTTCAGCACCCCTGAGCACAGGGTGGCTCTACCGGGCATTCAGCCTAGTGGGCAGACGAGAACCCGGGGGCTGCCTGGACCTACTGTGGCCTGGGAGGCCAGCGGGTGACCCTAGCTACCCTGTGGCTGGGCCAACCTGCCTGCTGCCGACGCCAAACCAATCTGCACCTTTCCTGAGAGCTCCACCCAGGGCTGGGCTGGGGATGGCTGGGCCTGGGACTGGCATGGGCTGTGGCTGCAGACCACTGCCAGCTTGGGCCTCGAGGCCAGGAGCTCACCCTCCAGCTAGGGACCTGGCCATTGGGGCAGCCCTGTCCCTGAAGCTCTGAGCTCCCCCCTTCCCCTGACCACATGAGCCCCCTCCACCCAGAGATGTCACAGCCCCCAGCTAGCCCCGCCTCCAGAGTGGGGGCCAAGGCTGGGCAGGCGGGTGGACGACCGGACACTGGCCCCGGAAGAGGAGGGAGGCGGTGGCTGGGATCGGCAGCAGCCGTCCATGGGAACACCCGGCCAGCCCCTCTCGCACGGGTAGAGACAGGGGCGCCCTGCTGGAGCTGAGGTATGTGAGCTCGCGTGGGGCTGGGCCAGAGCAGAACCTGGTGGCCCAGCTGGGAGGCTGCCCACCAGTTGGCCATTGGCCAAGCTGTTGCCCTGGCCGAACCTGATGGCCAAAAAGGTCGTAGGGAGTGATGGGCAGAGGCCCGTTCTGGGAAGGGAGGGTCAGTGCTCTGTGGGGGACCATGTGCTGGAGTGGAGGGCAGCAGGAGGAGCCCTTTGGTGTCCAAGGACTCCTGGAGCCACCCCAGCCTTCCGGGACTTGCAGGGCAGCTGGCACTGGCTGATGCTAGGGGCTGAGGAGTGTCCTTTGAGAGGCCAAATTTTCTGTGACTTCTGTCCTGGGGGACTTCTGGCCTGAGGCCTCAGGAGAGGGCAAGGCTGCCCACCCGAAAGAGACGCAGCCATGGTTCACGGTACCCTCAGCTGCCCTGGGCCAGAGCTGGGGCCAGTTTTCACCTTGTTGAGACCTAGGACTCTGTCCCCCAAGCCTGTCTTCTCCAGCACCTTGACCCCACCCCCCACACACTGTGTCCTAGAAAAGGTAGACACGGGAGACCAGAGCCAGGGCAAGGGATCACCCCTCCATCCCCCCAGGCCCAGTGAGAAGCAGCTGGCCAAGGTGACCCAGGTGGCAGAGAGAGCATCAGACCCAGGTTCCTGTCAGGCACCACCTTGGGCACCGGTCCCCAGATGCCCTGGCTGGGGAGTGTGGATGCTCCCGGAGCCCCCAGGTCACCCCATGTGAGCCAGGCCCACAGAGCTTGGCTCTGCAATGCCTGCTGGGCCGCTGCCTATACTCCGCCCCTTCTGGGAAGCTAAAAGACAGCCCTTCAGTCTGCAGAGACCTGCCTGGCCTTGGAGCCTGGGCTCCACACGCCCACCGGGCTGGCAGGGCCACTCAGTCCCGGTGGTCACCCTGGCGTTGGGTGCATCTAACTGCTCTCCAGTCACAAGGCAACTGCTCCCCAAGGCTCCCCAAACCTGCCGGCCCCCCTAGAAGCCTCTGCCCCTTCCTGGAGGACTGAGGACAGCCTGCAGCCATCCCGCACACAGCCTTCTGTCTGGGCATCCTGCCTTCACATGTGCTGAGCAGGGAGGAAACTCTTATACCACGTTCCTTAAGCGGAGACTGAAACCTGGAGCCAGGCACATGGCACGTGCCCCCACCCACCCAGGACACACTGCGGTGTGGCTGCCTCCAGGCTGGCTCCCTGGATTATGTCTGCTCTTGGCATGGATAACTGGCACCTTTGCCTGGCCGTTGGGGCAGTGTTTGCCTTCCCCTGTCGGCAGCAAATATTTACTGTCCTCCCTGTCTCCAAGCCTGGGCAGACCCTGGGGGGATGAGAGTGGACTCAGGGGTGCTGAGGGTACCCTCCTGCCCTTCAGGTCCTGGTGCCCAGCAGGGGTCCAGCCCAGGGAAGAGAGTGAGGCCAAGACAGGTGGTATTTAAGCCTGAGCTGCTGGGAAAGGTAGCCCTGGGCAGAACTTGGGCCGAACATTGGCCAGTGTCTGTCTCCAGCCAGGCTATGAGGTAGCTGGTTCCAGGATGGGCGCCCTTCCACTCCCAGCAATGTGGCCAGGAGCCGCCATTCACAGGTGCGACCAGCAGATGGCATCAGAGCCTCACTTTGATGCACTCCAGTCACCAGCCACGGGTCCAGGCTCCGGCCGCCACCCAGGGTCTGAGCAGCTGCATCCTGCCCCTGCTGGGCACTCCCAGGGGCTCTGGGGCCTGTGGGACCTGTGGGGGCCCTGCCGGACACTCTTCGGAGCTGTGGGGGGCCCGGCTGGGCACTCTGAAGAGCGTGGGGCTTAGGAATGAGAGGAGGCATCTGATGATGATGAGGGGGCCCACCGAGGCCCCCGCAGGTCCAGTCTCGGCCCCCAAGTCAAGCCTCAGACCAGCCTCTCAGCGGCCTGGGTTTCTCAGAGGGCCGGGACAAACATCCTGGGTCTCTAATATTCCGAGAAAGCCTCTGGTTAGACTCTGAGCCCCACCTGCAGGCCCTAGAATCACAGAGAGCCAGGGTGAGAAGACCAGGGGGACTCCGTCCCAAACTCGTCATGGCCGAGCCCACCGTGGCCGGAGGTGGACCAGGCTGTGGGTTTCGCTGAGGGTCCCCAGGGCCCCTGGGGGCTACTGAGGCTGGAGGCCAGCGGTGGCCAGGTGGCTCCGTCCCTCAGCCACTCCAGTCGGAAGGTCGAGTCCTGGTTCCCATGTGAGGAGGGGGCTTCAGGGACTGGGACCTGGGGGCACGGAAGGCCTGGAGCTGGGGTCCGGGCGGTTCAGGGTTAGTGTGTTCCCACGCTTCCCTCCGCCAGCGCCGCGAGGAGAGGGAGGTCCACTCTGGAAAGAATGTTTGGGGGCAGGGGTAGACAAGGTCTGGGAACGCGGAGATGACACACTGGGTTGCCGCCTCCGCACCCTCCGCGCTTCCTCCCACTATTGTTTCTGGCCTCGGCCGCAGGAACAGCAAGGCAGATTCCTTCGAAAGTGGGGCCGGCCGGAGGCGGTACCCCATCGTCCCTCTCGCGGCCCAGCCGTGCTGTGCTGGCGCCAAGCTCCCTGCTGGCCTCCCACCCGCTCCTCCGCGTCCTCAGCTCACTCCCCTGCTCCCAGGTGGCCCCAGTCCCCACCCCACCTCGCTTGGACTCCCCACTTCCTGCCCATCTGCTGCTGTCGGGAGACATCCTCCTTGACCCCAGGGACTGCTGAGGCAGCCTCCAAGCCTCCCAGTGTCCCTGAGGCTGCCCCTAGTAGCTGGCTTGGGGCTGTACCAAAAGGTCACCCCACAGTCCCCACTTTCCAAGGCAGGGAGATAGCAGGGATCTCAGGGTGCCCGTGGACCGAGGACTAAGTCAGCGTCGGGGTCCCTCAGGCCGAGGGAAAGATAGGTGGTGCCTGCCGGGCTCTCCTCACCCAGGGAGGCTGAGAATGTCTAGACCCAGGTGGCTGTGACCCCTGGGCAGTGTCACAGGGCTGCTGAGGCCTTGCCAGGGATGGAGACTGGCCTCGAGGAGGCCCGGCCCTGGGGGTCCGCAGGCCTGTAGGCTTCGGGGAGGCTCTGCCCCTGCAGCCCAGGCTGCTGAGTCATCAGAACCTCAGGGGCGCCGCGGGCCCCACATTCCGCCCAGGCCTCTCTCTGACCCCCTTCCCAGCCCATCTGTGTTTTTGGAAAACAGAGCCAGAGCCCCCCACAGCCCTGCCAACTTGCGGCTGCTCACGCTGGGACTCACATCGCACCCTTCTGTCTTCAAAGTCCACCTTCACTTCAAAGCTCAGTCCCACCCCAGCCCAGCCTCCACAGGGCCACCACCTGCCCACATCCAGGCCTGCTGCCCAGCTTCGGAGGGACCTTGGGCATCCCCTGATCCTCTCTAGAGCACAGGATCCCTGGCATGGGCCCATTACACACGGGTGGCTGGGCGGGTGGTGAGGACGGGGCTGGGAGGAGATCCTGGGGACCCCATGGTGGAGGCAATGAGGCTCCCAAACCCTGACTCCGGGGATGGCTGCTTGGTCTTCCATTGGGCCCTCCGAGCCCTGACCTCCGAGGTCCAAGGAAAGCTTTCCGGGGCAGGGGTGAGTGGAAGGTGAGCTTCCTCCCTTGCCACCCAGGGGGTGGGCCCAGGGCAGACGCTCCATGGGCATTTCTCAACCTAGGCCCAGCTGTGGGGAAGGAGGGAGCAGGCGGCCAGGTTCCAGGTAGGGGGAGGGGTTGCCTGAGAACTAGAGGAGAGAGGGAGGGCTGGGGCACACCATGCCAGCTCCAGCTGCACCACCAGAGCTCAGAACAGAGCAGGCAGGAGGCAGCAAGCTGAGAGGCTTCCTGAAGGAGGTGTCCCAGACCCTGCCAGCACTGCAGCCTTAAGCATGAGTCCACACTGGGCTCCCACTGCCAGGGGCGCAGACCCAGCCCAGCACTGCCCATGCTGCCCTCGCCAGAGACCCATACGGAGTTAGCACCTGGGTCCTTCCCCCTGGCTGGGCATGGGCTGGCCCTGACAATGAGGAAGGGGTAGCTGCGGCCTCAAGGTCTACAACGGGTTGTGATCTGTGGGTTGCAGGAAGCCACAGGCCCTCGGCGTCCACAGGGCCAGTGAGTGTCCACCCGGAAGCCACAGGCCCTCGGCGTCCACAGGGCCAGTGAGTGTCCACCCGGGCCAGTGTGGGGTTGAAGGGTGAGAGCTGGCAGGCGGGGTTGATGTCCTGGCTCTGCTGCTGGTGGCTGTGTGGCTTTGGGAAAGTCACTTAGCATCTCTGGGCCTTGGTTTCCTCATCTATCAGAAGGGAATCAAAGGAGCCCCTGCCTGCCTCGGCTGCCGGGTGGTGTAGCTCAGTGGTGTCTGTGAGCGGCAGGCCCTCGGGCAGCTGCGCCTCTGGCTTTAGCACACCCATGAGCTGATTTCTGTGCCTGGGCCTTCAAATTACAGGGACAGCCCCGCGGGTGTTTCACGTCTGGGCACCACAGGCAAGGGGAAGCTGGCACGTCCTCCGTGGGAAGTGGCAGTCCCCATGGCTACCTGGCATGAACAGGATGTGTGGGACGGACCTTTCAGGGAGGAGCAGCTCCCCGAGGGAGGAGCCTGGGGCTGGGGTACGGAGGCCTCTGCACATCTTGGAGTAAAACAAGCAGGAGGGGCTGGATGTGGTGGCTCATGCCTATAATCCCAGCAATTTGGGAGGCTGAGGCGGGCAGATCACCTGAGGTCGGGAGTTTGAGACCAGCCTGACCAACAGGGAGAAACCCCATTTCTACTGAAACTATAAAATTAGCCGGGTGCGGTGGCACGTGCCTGTAATCACAGATACTCAGGAGGCTGGGGCAGGAGATTCGCTTGAACTTGGGAAGCAGAGGTTACGGTGAGCCGAGATGGCGCCGTTGCACTCCAACCTGGGCAACGGGAGCAAAACTCCGGCCCAAGAAAAAACACAAACAAAGGAAATCAAAACAAACGAAAAACCCAGCAGGGGGGCTCTGAGGTGCCTGCGACACCCAGGTGCAATCCGTGGTCCTGAGGCCCGTCATAGGGAAGGGGTTTTTGCAGCTCTTTCAACCCCCAGCCCAGCTTCCAAGGAAGCCCAGGGCAGGGAGAAACCTCAGCGGCACCATCAGAGCTCAGAACAGAGGAGGCAGAAATGAGCAGGGAGTGGGGCCGGGGAGGCTTCCGGGAAGCAGTGTCTCCTGCCTTGCTGGCACTGAGGTCTTGAAGATGGGTCCATACTGGGCCCCTGCTGCCAGGGATGCAGATCCGGCCCAGTGCTGAAATATGTGCTCCTGGAGCCTCCCTCCTCTTCATGAGCCACAGGCTGTGAAAACCCCAGAGTCCTCCCAGGCAAGTTTGTTTTGGTTTTGTTGTTGTTGCTGTTGTTGCTGTTGTTGCTGTTGTTGTTGTTGCTGTTGTTGCTGTTGTTGCTGTTGTTGCTGTTGTTGCTGTTGTTGCTGTTGTTGCTGTTGTTGTTGTTTTGAGAGTCTTGCTCTGTCGTCCAGTCCAATGGCGCGATCTCGGTTCACTGCAACCTCTGCCAGCCAGCCAGATTTACTGGAGTAGGTGGAGGAGTCTTTGCAGAGAGATCTCCCAGGCTGCCTAGGCCTGCCGCAGAGTTGCTGTGCAACTAGGCAGTGTTTCTATACGGCCGCCAAAAAAGGTTTCGGCAGCCGTGGGTAGGGGAGGCAGGGGCAAGTATCACTCGATGTCAGGGGGAGGATAAAACTGAACGTTTGTTAACATTGATTTTGTGCGAGAGGTGGCTACCCAGACCCATCCACTGAAGCGGTGAGGTTGGAAGGGAGAGGGGAGGCATGAACAGGTCTGTCCAAGGTCGTTGGCAGAGCGGGGCTGTGAACTGGGTTAACCCCCAGGCCCCTCCTGCCCATCCGTCCTCCAAGCACTGATGTGTGAGTGGCACAGTGGGCCCCTCGGCCCTGCCAACCCCTCGGGCTGTGGCCCTATCGCCTTTGAGGGACGGTCTCACTTCCCCGGCAGAGGCAGCCTGGCCTTCCAGTACCTCGACGGCGTAGGGCTCTGGGGCCACAATCTGGTGTTTTCAGGACTAGGTTGTGAGTTACTTCCTCCTTTTCTCTCAATTCCCAAGATTTGGTAAAGCGGCCCTGTAGCCATGGTCATCATGGCAATATCGATTTATTGGAAAGCAAGGTGCTCTCTGAAGTTGTGGATGTAATTCTCACACGTGGCCACAAGGTGTCAGGCTGGGGCCAGATTTGGAAATCTGCGCTTTACAGGTGGAGCAGGGTGGGGCTGGGAAGCGAGTTAAGAACCAAATTCAGCCTATCTGGGCTCATCCTAGGGACGCTGCCTCTGAAAGGGGATCCCAGCGTTCTACCCCGGGCTTCTCAGTAATAGATCTGATTTTATTTTCATGCTAATGTAGTAGTTTCCTCTCTTAGAACAAAACGGATGTTTCAGAAAGGTTTTTCCAGACCTATCCTGTGGCTTAGGCCTTAAGCTTTAGGCTGCTCACCAGGCCACAGCCCCCTGGCGTAGGAGACACCCAAAGGGAGGAATTCCCTCAGCGCGCCCTCCCAGTCCTGTAATGCCAGGACAGAAGCAGATAAGAGCCCCGGATCCAAACACAAAGGCGCAGAACCCATGGCACCCCGACACTGTAGGGAGGTGTCCTAACTTTGCCCCCAGAGTCCCCCTCTAGAGTGCCCCAAATTGCGGTGCCCAAGACCTTTGGGTTATGCCACTGTAATTCTAGAAATGGCCGCCAGGTGTCAGCATAAGGCCACTTAAGACACTACATGGCGACGGCTTGGTGTAGATTTCTGGGGGTTCCCAAGACTCTCAGGCATGAATGAACAAGGGTGGGCTGAGCCTCTCCGAGGCCTAAGAGGCAGTGGAGCAAGGAGGATTTTCTATGTCGCGTCCCTCACTCCTGCACCACAGTTTCTGTCCGTTCTGCGGTCCCTCTCACCTGTCTCCATAAAGCGTGTGTACCCCTGACCTCTGCGTGGAAAATCTATGGAAGGTAGTGCTGTGGGATCACAGCTCTCGCACCCCAACTCACTGATCCCCAATGCCTCTAGTCCTGCCTCGGTGGCACCATGGCTTAGCTGCTCCCCGGGGGCCCTTTCTATCCTGACCCCTTCTCCCTGCTCTCCTTCTGTTCACACACCCTGTGTTACAAGATCCTGATGGGATAAAATAGCCCCGGACTAGAGTGAGCTCCTCCTGGGCCCATCCAGAGACGGAATTTCAATCCAGGGCAGAGTCTGGATTCAAGACACCATTGTGGGACTGGGAGGCTCCAGGTTTCAAGGAGTTTGACCCGTGGGCGGCTTCCCTTTCAAAGGGTCCCCAGATTGGGGAGGTGCTTTCCCCTTAGCTGCCCACCTCCTCAACCTGGGGACCTTCATTGGGGGGCATCCCATGAAATCACTTCATCTGGCTTGGCGTCAGTCCTTCACTCTCTCTAGGTCCATCTGCAGCTTGGAAAGTCCCAGCCAAGTGTCTCCAGAGGGCTCTGGCTGTCACTCTTTGCAACATTTGGGCATCTTGCAGCAGACGCTGGGGCCCGCACATGCTGCAGGGCCTCTAAGCTGTAGGGCTCCACAGCAGAGCTAGAGCCAGCAGCAGCAAGGGCTGCTTCACGCTGACTTCCTTGTATTTCGTTTGGTTTCTTTCCCTGAGTCTTTGTTTTGTGTCTTCTCTTCTTGCAGACTTGAGGAAGAGGTGTCAGATTCCCAGTGAGACTTGGTCTAATCCAGTGGGTGATTCTTTCTGAACCCTCCCTGAGCTGCTGCCGGCTCCGAGTCTGTGCTTTGGCTGGAAAGACTGTGAACCCATTCAGTGCTCTGGACCTGACAGGGCCATTAGCATCCCTCCCCACCCAAAAGCCAAGTGAAAAATCCAATTTTCCCTCCTCCCATGGGAGGACATGGCTCTGGGGCATCTGCATCTTATTGGAGACATCCCCCAACACACACCAGATTTTAATCCCCTTCAAGTCTAACTCTCTTCCCTGTTGAAATCCTTGTTATCCCCACTAGATGTCCTATTCCTCCAGCTAATGGAAGGATTTAAGCTGAGGGCTTGAAAGAAAAAGGGAGAGGGGACAATTAAATCCCAACCCAGGCTAGTAAGCTAAATACCCTGAAGGTGGTTGGGGTGCATGGGTGTTGGGAGGGTGGGGACTGGTGGCTCTCTGGAAAGTACACGTCTTTGCCTCTTCCTGTGTCTCTGCTTTGTGCCTGGTCTTCCTGTAGGCTTGGGGAAGAGGTTCGAAATTTCCAGTGTGATTTAGTCCAATCTGGTGGGTGCTTCTATATGAACCCTCACCCAGCTGCTGTCAGCTTTGAGTCTGTGCTTTGATTAGAAAGGCTGCAAACCTGTCCAATCACCCCACCCAGGAATGCCTGCGAGTGCCACTTGCAGCAGCAGCATTAGAACTTAGCACCACACGTGGAGTGTGCGAGGTCAGATCAGACATGAAGAGTGAGGCGGAAACCCCCCAGCTAGGTCCCTTGCCCATGGAACATGGAAGGACATAACTGCACGGTACATAACTGTACTAGGAACACCTAAAATCCAATTTTTCTGCTCATTCTTGAACCCTGCTTTTTCCCCCTTATTCCCCCCCCCCCCCCATTTTACCAGTGCCACGCCCATCAACATTCCAGGGTGTCAAGTAACTGCCAAGTGTCACTCTAAGTAGAGCTACACCCACTCCCCACTACCTCCACATAGCCCCCACCTCCTGGCTGGCAGGGGGCTTCTGGCTTATGCCCACGCCCACAGGGGCCTTTCTGCCAGGTCAGGGGGGGCCAACCCTCCGCCCCCTGATGCACCATGCCCTGGTGCTGGAAAGTGCCTGAGCCAGCTGCCCCAGCGGCCTCAGCACTACCAAGTTGGCACAAAGCTCCCCAAATTTGGAGGGGCTCAGGGAAAGGAGTGGAGGGGATGAGGAGGTGAGGGGGAAAACCCATCATTTCGGTTGGCATTTGAGCAGGTGCCACGCTCAGCGGAGATGAGGCTATCCCATCTGTAGGGGGCTGCATTAACATGCACACTCTAAAAGTGCCCTTCGTTCCTCCAGCCTCGGCCTTGTCCCCCTCCTCCTCCTCCACGTCAACCTGGCCAGAGGGTCTGGACGCCACAGCCAGAACACCACCTGCTTTGGTGGCGACTGCTGATATTGGCCAGGCTGGCAGATCATCATCCAGGCAGTTTCGGCAGAGAGCCTTGGGCACCAGTGACTCCCCAGTCCTCTTTATCCACTGTCCAGGAGCTGCGGGGATTGCGCAGAGACTAGAGTACAGGTAACTGGGCTCCCATCCCTTGAGTGTGGGAGAAGAGCTGCATTTTGAGTGTTCAGGCGTGGGTGGGCCCAGAGCTTGGGGCAGCTGCCAGGATCCTGGTTTCTGAAGGAGGGAAGAATTTCTGCTGCTGGAGGGTCCAGGGAAGCCTCCTGAGAGCAGCCTCAGCTTCCGCTTCGGGGCTGGGGGGTGGCGGGGAAGCCTGAGAGCAGCCTCCACTTGGCGGGGGTGGCAGGAAAGGCCATTGTGAAGAGGGTTCTTCTAGAGGGCCGCACAAAGCCACTGAGGCTTTTGCAAGGAAAATAGGTTTTCCTTTACTAATTCACCAGGCAAAATGGGAGGGGTAGGGGAGGAGGGCCAGGCAGCTCTTCCCAGCGGGAACACACAGCTGTCTTCACAAGTGTAAAGGATAGAGTCTTTCTGTGTGAAAAATTTCCCCGTTGCATCCCCCACCCCATTCCCAGAGACAAACAGGAGACTTTGCAGAGGAGCCAGGGGCCCGAGATTCTGGTGCAGATATTTTATTTATATATATATATATATATATATATACACACACACACACACACACACACACATATATACACCATTTTAAAAGTAAAGCTTCCCTCTCTCCCACCTCCCTATGCCTCCTGACCACCAGCAAGAAATTGGACAGGAGACTGAGGAGAAAGGCTGGGAGCGGGCAACAATGCCCCTCCATGTCCCCCCCAGGTTTAGCTTCTCTCCTTCTGATGGTGCACCTGGTCCCCCTTGCCACCCTCTCAGCCTCCCTGGTACACAGAGGGGCCTTGGGGCCAAGGCAGTTTCCCTGGGAATTCTCATTGATGCATGAAGTTTTTCTTTCTTGCGCCCTGGACCCAGACTCCTCAATCCACCCACGGTGGTGTCTGTGGGGAGGGGATTCATTTCCCCAGGAAGCAGAGCCACCCCTCCCTCACTGGCCTTGTCAAGGCAGAGCTGTGCATCCAGTGGCTTTTGCCGGGCCCCCCTCCTTGTCTCCTTCCAAGGTGGGAGTGTTTGGAGGTGGAGGAGGCATTCTGTGCTGTGACCCCTCAAGGCAGGCCATTTGTGTGCAGCCCTCCACCCCCAGTGCCAGGCAGAAGCCCACCTTCACCCAGGAACTGGGCAGCCTGTCTAACAGGATTTCAGCCTCTCCATCAGCACCAGAACGCCCTTTCTAGGCAAACTTCTCACCACTTCTATCTTCCCTTGTACTTTGAAAAAGGGAGCTCTAGGCAGGGGAGGAGCTAGAGGGGGAGCTACTGCTCAAATCCTGACAAGGTGATCCGAAGGCAGCCAGGGGAGGGGGATGGGACGGGCTCAGGCTTGGTGTGTATGAGGGGGCTTTGCTTTTAAAAGAGATCGGCCGGGCACAGTGGCTCAAGCCTGTAATCCCAGCACTTTGGGAGGCCAAGGCGGGTGGATCACAAGGTCAGGAGATAGAGACCATCCTGGCCAACACAGTGAAACCCCGACTCTACTAAAAATACAAAAAATTAGCTGGGCATGGTGGCGGGCGCCTGTAGTCCCAGCTGCTCGGGAGGCTGAGGCAGGAGAATGGCATGAACCCGGGAGGTGGAGGTTGCAGTGAGCCAAGATTGCACCACTGCACTCCAACCTGGTGACAGAGTGAGATTCCGTCTCTAAATAAATAAACAAATAAATAAATGAGGTAATCTCAGCAACATCTTTTTGCTTTTCCCCAGGGACCGAAGAGTCACCACCGAGCTTGTGTGGGCGGAGGTGAATTCCAACCCCCAGCTCCAGGGCTCCGAATCGCTGCCGGCTCTGCCCCCTGCCCAGCCTGCCCCACAGCCTGAGCCCCAGCAGGCCAGAGTGGCCAGAGAGCCCAGTCCTGAGGTGAGCTGCTGTGGCCTGTGGCCCAGGCGACCCCAGCGCTCCCAGAACTGAGGCTGGCAGCCAGCCCCAGCCCCAGCCCCAACTGCAGAGGCAGAGAGGTGAGTGTATCAGGCACCCTGAGGCCTGGCAGAGAGGGCCACAGGCTCTGTGCAGGAGTCTTCGGACTGGGATCGTCCGTTTCTGCAAGCAGCTGTGGCTCAGAGAGGCTGGTGTGGATTCTGAGTCACACAGCTGGGATCTGGAGCTCTGTGGTTGGCTCCAGGTGTTTCCTTCTAGGGGCCAGAGCAGGTGTGGGCAGAGCAGGCTTCCTGCAGTCTCCACAGCACTGAGGTCCTGGCGGGGGAGCTCCTGGGAGAGGAAAAAGGGCAGAGAAGGGGAGAGGGGCAAGGAGAGAGCGGGCAGCCAAGAGGGAGAAGATAGGCAGAAAGTGGATAGAGGGGGGAAAAAGGGAAAATCTATCAGTTAGGAATGATCTGGAAACCCAAGGAAAGCTGGGCTCTGCTGGGGACTGTGAGGGGTTCTCCCTGCTCCAGGCTGCTGGCCGTGGGGTCTTGCACCAACAGCCTAACCTTTCTGTCTGTCCCTATTTGTCAAAGTGGGTGACAGTCTCAGGCCGCCTGGCTGTTCAGAATTGAGACAATAACCAGAGGCCTTCTGAGCAAAGGGCCTGAGGGGCTCCGGTGTCAGGATCCCATTGTGGTCAGGAGCCTGCGGGGCTTCCTTTGTGTGAGGAGGGTGGAAGGTGGCTAGAAAGGCCCAGCCAGTGGCCTCTGCCTCAGCCGGAGGGAGCTCTGTGGTGGTGGCATTACCCATTCACTGGTCAGGCACTGGGGTGATGGGGGAGGCTCCAGGACTTGGGGAGCATTGGAGGTGGGGGGACATGGATTGGAGTCCCTGCACCTGCCCCATGACAGGGGCCTCCCTCAGGGTCTGCAGGGAGGGACCCAGCAGTGGACTCTTCAGGCTGGTTTGCCCGTCCCAGACAGAAGCCAGGAGTGTTCTTTCAAAGCTGTCTTTAGCTTAGACACTCAATAAAACAGTAACACAGTGGCGCCATCTCAGTGCTTCGTTCGGAGCATGTACCGTCTGAATCCCTCTCCCAGGGCCCTCTCCCAAGCACCCCAACCTGGACGCATATCCCCCACGTACTTTTGGCTTTGGGTGGATTGAGCAGCCTTTGGGTGGTCTGTGCTGTCTGGCGTGGAGGCTTCCAGTTTGGTCCTCCGTCCGACTTCCCAGGCCAGCCGGGCTGACGCCAGCGAGCGTGTCCTTCGCCAGAGAGGGGAGCGAGCACAAGGTCAGCGCCCTGCAGGGGGTGACGGAGGGGCGCTCTGAGGACCCTTGGAGAAAGGAACTGCGTTTGTAAACTGCTGGGCTTGGTCCCGTGGACGGGTGAGCGGTTAGCTCAGAGCCAGAGCCTGGGAGGAAACGGGAATGGGAAAGGCCCACTGCAGGGCGGGTGAGCGAGGGGATGTCCAGCGGCCACAGGCTGAGGCTGGGGTATGGGCCAGGCTCCGTGGGGTGAGTCTGAGTCCTTGAGGGGATGTTCATTCTCTGTGGAATTTGGGTTTGCCAGTGGAGAGGAGACCAGCACTGCCCTGGTGAGGTGCTGGGTCAGGGCTGGGGGAGGGCGCTGCTTGGGGCTAAAGTTCCTGCCAGCCAAGCTCTGGGCGGGAGGAGACCCCAGCCCCCTCCTAACATCCTTGGACTGCTGGTGGGACCCTTCCTACCTCCGGGGGCTGGAAGTCATAGGGAAGGAGCCGGTCTTGGGGAAGAACCCGGATGCTGGTCTTGGCTAGCGGGGAGCCGGTGTGCTTTTAGAGTCCCAGGGTGACCCGGGTCTGCCCCAGCCCCAGCCTCCAGCCTGCCCTGGTCACTTTTGACTAAATAAGGAGAGCACTCAGCAGGCAGCCCGGTGAGGGACGGGGAACGTGTGTGTCCCCCTACTCCCCCACCTGCTCCTCCCTCCCTACAGGGCCACTACACCCTGCTGTGGACACCCCAAGGTGACCTCAGCCTTCTTCCTACCTCAAAAAGTCCAGGCCTGTGTCTCCAAGCATGAGTGGTGGCTCCTTGGGGGAAGGCACCTCTGCAGGGTAGAACAAGGGGAAGAGACCCCCAAACAGGTCACTGGTGTCATTGTCCCCAGCACCCCCAAAGAGGAGGAGAGCCCACAACTCGGAACTGGGGCTCTCCCCCAGTGCCCATCCTGTCCCCAGCCTGGGAAGCAGGCGTGGAGGAAAAGGAGCGGGGAGCCCAGAGCTGGCCCTGGGGGCCCTGGTTTTGTCAATGACAGGAGCCTCAGCAACCTAGTCTGCGCTCCCAGGATCCAGGTTTGCAGACAGGCACTTTTCAAATGCTCCTCACCTCCAAATCTACAAGTCACCTTGCAGAGGAAGACATCAACACAGTTGGGGACTCTCTGCTGGAGGCTCCCTGTTCTATAGACACGGGCCGGAGCGGCCAGAGAGCTAGGGACACGGGGAGCCTGCAGAAGGCTGGTGGGAAGGGGGGCAGTGATGGGTGGGGGGAGACGGACCAGATGTTCTTGGAATGGGACTTGGGGGTGATTGATGCAGACAGAAATTTGAAGGGAACATTCCCATGTGTCTTGTGCTCTGGGTGGAAAATGGACTGTTTTTCATGGCGGGGGGGGGGGGGGGTTCTCTCCGTCTTGCCAAGCTAATGTGGAAGAGATGCCTCACCCTGCCCAGCTCCCCACACCTGTCCAAGGCTGTGAACTTCTGCCTCCCCAGTGCCAGGCTTTGAGATGCCCCCCTTCTAGCGGGGGTCCTCCATTGGGGCGGCAATGGGGACAAGCAGTGCCCACTGTACTTGCCCCAAGATCCCACACCATTCTGCTGGTCCCCAGCGGTGCCCCCTCTCTGGCAGTCCCCCCACCCACCCCACAGGTCCCCTTAAGGCCACTGCCCCATCGGCCGACATTGCCCAACGCCAAGGGGTGACCTTGTTCCTGCTGACAGTGCGGTTGGGCGCCTGCACGCGGGTTTAATATTTGCCTTTAAGGAACTGGGCTTTCCCCAGCCTGAGTGGACAGGCTTTCCCTGAAAATTCGCTTGGAGAGAACTAAAAGAGACGCCTGGCACCCCAGCGGCGTGCAGTCCTGCACCCCCCTCCCCACCGGCCCGTGTTTCTCATTTTCCTCCCCACTTCCTCTCCTCTTCAGTGTTACCCAAACAAAACTGGCTTCACCCTTGTTTGGTGCTGGCGAAGGCCCGAATGGCGCGCGCAAAGCTCCGAGGCGGGCAGGGGGTGGCCGCCGGGGGTGCTCCGGGCCCCCAAGCCAAGCCGGGGACTAGCCTGCCCCCGGTGGCGGCTCGGCCGCGGCTTCGCCTAGGCTCGCAGCGCAGAGGCGAGTGGGGCGCAGTGGCGAGGGGAAGCCTGCGGACCTCCCACGCGGGGACCGAGCAGGTAGCTGGGAGTCCCGGGAGCTCCCGGGAAGCAGCGTCCTGGTCGCTCCCTCGCGGCCTTTGGGTTTCTTCCTTCCACCCAGACGCCCGCTAAGCTCGGGCTGCCGCCACAAACGCGCTCTCCGTGTGGAGAAGGCAAAGAAAAAGAAAAGAAAAAGAAAGAAAGAAAGAAAAAACCCAAAGAACGAAAAGCAGCATTTCAGCCGGCCGTGCGCGCCAGGGCGCTCCGCGCTACCTGCCCGCGCCGCCCGCGCTCGCGTTCCCCGGGGAGGGCGCCAGTGCTCCGCGCGCCCCAGTCAAGGTGAATCCCGGGCAGCGCCTTCCTTCCGCGGCCCGGGAAGCTTGAGCTCAGCAATTAGCCCTTGATCCTCGGGGAATCCCAATCCACGGAACAACTTCCCTGCTTTCCCCAAACCCGGACATTTTACTTGTTCTGGGATCCTCTAAATTTAGGCATGGCTTCCCAAGTCTTCCAAATATATTCAGCATTTCGACGGGTCACAAGAATTTTCTTGGACATTAATTTCCGGGGACGTCAAAACACACCAGCCCGGGCTGGCTTTTCCAGACTGACACTATGCCGCCTGGGTCCCCAGATTTGCTTTCTTCCAGGCTCTGGACAGTTTTATACACCCCTCCCCAGGTCCCACAGATTTACAGACTACTAACCCGGGTTCCCTAATTTTAAAGATGAAGCCCTTGGTCCGTGGTGGTCGCGCTGACCGATTTGCCTGGCTCCCCAGGATATGGACAGTGCCCATTTCACCCTTAGACATTGTTCCCCAAACAAGTGGAACTTCCCCCCATAATTTTGAAAATTAACTCCAGGGTCTCCTAAACTTACTGTTTCCCCCACATTTCCGCCCCATTCCGCGCCCCCACCCCACCCTTCCCGTTCACCTCAGCATGGGACATTTGCTACTTAGTTCCGCAAATCTGTTTGCACTAACCTGGGTTCCCTAAATTTTACACGTTGAATCCCAAGTCCCTCATGACACTGAGCAGGGCTGGAAGGTTGGAACCCTCAGAGTATGAAAATTGCTTCCCATACCTTCCCCCAAATTTAGGCATTACACCCAGAGCACATTCAATCCTTTTCCGAATCATAAAGGACCTGCCCTCTGATTGCCTGAGTTTCATAAAATGGAGAGATTTCCCCAATGATTCCCAAAACCTATTGAGAATGTTGTGGGTGTGTGAGTCACAAAGCTTTGCGGCATTAATGTCTATGGCTCTATAGGCTGCTTGGCCATGAATCAAGTCCGTTAAGTGTAGACACTGCCACCCAGGTCCCTGGAACACACTGAGCAGTTACCAGGAGGTGCTCAAGTGTGACCCAGGATTCTCCAGGTCCCCAAATCACACAGGGTCTCACGGGTCCCTCTGGGCTAAAGGAAGCACAAAATAACCCCTTGGACAGAGGCTATTTTTATTTCTGTTATGCCAGGTGTTGCTAACGGCCCCAGTTCCCGAACGTTCTGAGCATTTTCTCTGCATCACAACGTTGACTATTAAACAATTCTCTAGGTCCCAGGAGCTTCGTCACAAGAATCTTGCTTTTCCAAAATTCAGGCATTGGTCTGAAACCCCAATGGCCAGGATCACACTGGACCCTTTTCCTGGTCCCCCATACTTGGATGTTCTGGACGCTGCTCTCCAGGCCCTCTAGAAACATTCAGCATTGCCCTCGGGTCAGAGGAAGGCACTGATTTCTTGGGCTCCAAACAACCCACTGAGTCATCTGAAAGTTAAGCAATATTTCCTTCAAACACACTGTACACTCCCTATCACAAAATCTGAAAATTCCTGCGTCCTAAGACCTAGGAACTCTGAATCCTCTTTCTCGAAACATACCTGTCTAAAACGCACACGTCCTCCAGGGACTATGAGGGACTTCCCTAGATCTTTAGATTCAAAAATGATTTTCCTGGAGCCCCCAAATTTAGGTATCGTCTCCCAGCCTTCCAAGCAAATTGGGATTTTTCTCCCTTCACAAAAACGATTGAGGTATTTTTTTAAATACTGATTTATGAGTCTCCTGACTTTATGATCCCTGCCCTGGGTCCTCCTACATTTAGAAAATGTTCCATAGACCCCCAAAGCACACTAAAAAATGTCCCTGGGTCCCAGAAATCCCAGGCATGAAAAAACCTGTGACCTGTAAGTTTCCTAGCTACTAACCAGGTTCCCAGACATTTAGATATCAAATCTCCATTGGGTAATTTCCATGTGTCCCAAAAACCTGAAACGTGTTTCACTGGGGCTTCCCCAAATGCAGACACTGTCCAGGAAAATATATAGTATTTTTCTTATTTACCGAAAATAAACTAATGGAAATCATTTAAAATTTGACATAGAAAAAGAATCCTGATTTTTTTGATTTGTTTTCCCCAAATGTACTGATCACACTCCAGGCTTCCCCAAAATTTAGACAGTGCTTTCTTCCATCTCTGAAGGGCATTAAAACGTTTCCCTGAAGCCACAGTAATTATGAAAGTTATTTTTCTCCGTATGCTGCCAGCGTCCAGGCCACTAACTTGTATTCTTAAGATGTGAAAATTAATCTCAGCTTCCCCCTAACACACCAAGAATGTGTTTGGATCCCCTTGCTTTCATCTGCCAATTTTAGGCAATGTGCCTCTTAGGCAAAACTCCCAATTTCATATGGAGAATTTCCTTTAACTATCCCTTCTCAAAAATTGGTCTGGGATTTCCTGGGTCCCCCAAGCTAGCTGGCCCCTATTTGAGACCTCTTTCTCCATGTTCCCAATTGCATGGAGCAAGTTCCCTCATCCCCCAAACCTGTAATCTATTTTTCTGGAGTCTCAGGTTTAGTCATTAATCACGGTTCCCACATTAACGGAGTCCCCGGGGTCTCCTCCTCCAGGACACCCATTCGCTAAGCCCGCAAGGCAGAAAGAACTCTGCCTTGCGTTCCCCAAAATTTGGGCATTGTTCCCGGATCGACGGCCGCCCACTGCAGCTTCCCCAACCCTGCGCACAGCGGGCACTGGTTTCGGGCCTTTCTGTCTCCTACGAAGTCCCCAGAGCAACTAGGATTTGGGAAATTTCTCTAGCGTTGCCCAAACACACTTGGGTCGGCCGCGCGCCCTCAGGACGTGGACAGGGCTTCCCTGCGTCCAGGAAAGCGACCGGGCATTGCCCCCAGTCTCCCCCAAATTTGGGCATTGTCCTCGGGTCTTCCAACGGACTGGGCGTTGCTCCCGGACGCTGAGGACTGGCCTCGGGGTCTCGCTCACCTTCAGCAGCGTCCACCGCCCGCCACAGAGCGTTCGATCGCCCGCCGCCTGAGCTCCTGGTGCGCCCGCGATCGCAGCCTCCAGCCTCGCGGTGAGCTCCCCGCCGCGCCGGTCCCCGCCGCCTCTGCGCCCCTGCCCGGCTCCCGGCCCTCATCTGCTGCTGTCCCGCCGGTGCTGGCGCTCGTATTCGGCTGCCGCCGGAGAGGCCGGCGTGGGGCACGGGACCCGGCTGCGGACTTGAGGCTTGGCGGCTGTGCTCCCTCCGGCTGGGCGCCCCGAAATCCGCGGCACTTTGGTTTGCTCATTGCAAAGATCTCATTTGTGGGGAAAGAGGCTGGAGGGCCCCAAAGTGGGGCGGGCAGGGGGCTGCGGAAAGGGACGCGGAGGAGAGGCGCTCCCGCCGGGCGGTAAAGCGTCTCTAGCCCGCGGGCCTAGGACTCCGCCGGGAGGCGCGCGCGGAGCGCGGGCTAAGTGATTGATGGCGGAGCGAGGGGGGCGAGGGGGGCCCGGGGGGCGCGAGTTTCCGCCGGCGGCCCCTTCCCCTTGACCAGGCTTTGGCGGCGGGGGGCTGGCGGGGTGCGGGATTTTGTGCGTGGTTTTGACTTGATAAAAATCACAGTGCTTTCTTACATCGTTCAAACTCTCCAGGAGATGGTTTCCCCAGACCCCCAAATTATCGTGGTGACCCCCGAGACTGAACTCGCGTCTATGCAAGTCCAACGCACTGAGGACGGGGTAACCATTATCCGGATATTTTGGGTGGGCCGCAAAGGCGAGCTACTTAGACGCACCCCGGTGAGCTCGGCCATGCAGGTAGGATTTGAGCTGTGTTTCCCGCCCTGATTCTCTCTCCTTTGGCGGCCGGGCAGGCTCTAGGCCTGGCCCAGATTCGGCCTGGCCCAGCCGGCCTTCCGTGCGTCCCGCACCTGGCGGGGGCTCCGGGGCTCCGGCGCGGCACCGGGGGGCGCTCGGGATCTGGCTGAGGCTCCAAGCGCCGCGTGGCCGGCTCCTCCTGCTGGGGCAGGTGGCGGCTGCGCGCCCCGCCCGAGGCCAGGGGCCCCCTCCGCCGCAGCAACCAGCAAGGATCCCCGGATCCAGCCTCGAGCCACCTGCATCTGCACTCAGACGGGGCGCACCCGCAGTGCAGCCTCCTGGCAGGGCTCTGGGAGCCCGCCTGCCCCTGCCTGCCCGGAGACCCCAGCTCACGAGCACAGGCCGCCCTGGCACCCCAGAAACCCTAGATGGGGCCCCGAATTCTCTAGAACGGGCATTCAGCATGGCCTTGGCGCTCTGCGGCTCCCTGCCCCCCACTCAGCCTCGTCCCCGCGCACCCCCCAGCCCCCGCGACCGCCGCCCCCCACCCCCCGGGGCCCCAGGGCCCCCAGCCCGCACCCCCCGCCCCGCGCTTGGCTCGGGTTGCGGGGGCGGGCCAGGGGCGGGGCGAGGGCTCGGAGGGCGCCCATTGGCGCGGGCGCGAGGCCAGCGAGGCCCGCGCGGGCCCTGGGCCGCGGGCTGGCGCGACTATAAGAGCCGGGCGTGGGCGCCCGCAGTTCGCCTGCTCTCCGGCGGAGCTGCGTGAGGCCCGGCCGGCCCCGGCCCCCCCCTTCCGGCCGCCCCCGCCTCCCGGCCCACGCCTGCCCGCGCTCTGCCCACCAGCGCCTCCATCGGGCAAGGCGGCCCCGCGTCGACGCCGCCCGCTGCCTCGCTGCTGACTCCCGTCCCGGGCGTCGTCCGCGGGGTCGCGCTCCGCCGGGCCTGCGGATTCCCCGCCGCCTCCTCTTCATCTACCTCAACTCCCCCATCCCCGCTTCGCCCGAGGAGGCGGTTCCCCCCGCAGGCAGTCCGGCTCGCAGGCCGCCGGCGTTGTCACCCCCCCGCGCTCCCCCTCCAGCCCTCCCCCCGGCGCGCAGCCTCGGGCCGCTCCCCTTTCCACGCTGCGTCCCGGAGCGGCCCCGGTCCCGCCACTGCCTGTCTCCCTCCCGAGGCCCGGGCTCGCGACGGCCGAGGGCTCCGTCGGCCCAAACCGAGCTGGGCGCCCGCGGTCCGGGTGCAGCCTCCACTCCGCCCCCCAGTCACCGCCTCCCCCGGCCCCTCGACGTGGCGCCCTTTCCTTCGCTTCTCTGTGCTCCCCGCGCCCCTCTTGGCGTCTGGCCCCGGCCCCCGCTCTTTCTCCCGCAACCTTCCCTGCGCTCCCTCCCGTCCCCCCCAGTTCCCAGCCTCAGACTCCCTCCCCCCCTCACGCCCGCCCTCTCGCCTTCGCCGAACCAAAGTGGATTAATTACACGCTTTCTGTTTCTCTCCGTGCTGTTCTCTCCCGCTGTGAGCCTGCCCGCCTCTCGCTGTCCTCTCTCCCTCTCGCCCTCTCTTCGGCCCCCCCCTTTCACGTTCACTCTGTCTCTCCCACTATCTCTGCCCCCCTCTATCCTTGATACAACAGCTGACCTCATTTCCCGATACCTTTTCCCCCCCGAAAAGTACAACATCTGGCCCGCCCCAGCCCGAAGACAGCCCGTCCTCCCTGGACAATCAGACGAATCCCCCCCCCCAAAAAAAGCCATCCCCCCGCTCTGCCCCGTCGCACATTCGGCCCCCGCGACTCGGCCAGAGCGGCGCTGGCAGAGGAGTGTCCGGCAGGAGGGCCAACGCCCGCTGTTCGGTTTGCGACACGCAGCAGGGAGGTGGGCGGCAGCGTCGCCGGCTTCCAGGTAAGCGGCGTGTGCGGGCTGGGCCGGAGCCGGGGCTGGGGCGGCGCGGGCTTGCGCCGGACGCCCGGCCCTTCCTCCGACTGCTCCCGGCGCGGGCCTGCGGGGCTCGGCGGGGCGGCTGAGCCCGGGGAGGAGGAGGAAGACGGGCGGCTGCGGGTCCCGTTCCCTGCGCGGAGCCCCGCGCTCACCCTGGCGGTGGAGCTGGGGGTGGGGTGGGGTGGGGGCGTCGGGAAGGGCCGAGGGCGGTGTGAGCTGTCTGCAGGGGCGACTTCCTGGTCGGTCTGTGGGTGCAGGGGGTGCTGCCGAACATGTGTGATTCGTGCCTTGCGGGCCCTCGCCCCCGGGGTGCTGGGTAACGAGGAGGGGCGCGGAGCCGCAGAAGCCCACCCTGGTATGTTGACGCGGTGCCAGCGAGACCGCGAGAGGAAGACGGGGTGGGCGGGGCCAGGATGGAGAGGGGCCGAGTTGGCAGGAGTCATGGCAGACGCCACATTCGCGATATCTCCCCCACACCCCCTCTGGCTCAGTCCGCAACATTTCCAAACAGGAGTCCCGGGAGAGGGGGGAGAGGGGCTGCTGGTCTGAGGCTAAGAAGGGCAGAGCCTTCAACCCAGAGAGAGGCCGGGGCCCCTGCCCAGTGGGCAGCGTGGAAGTTTCCATACAAGGAGGTGGGAAGGAGAGCCCCCCTTCACTGCCCTGTGCAGAGATGAGCTGGGGGTGCAGGATGGGAGCCCATGGCACTTTGCTACGGGATGGTCCAGGGCTCGCGGTTGGGGGTGCAGGAGAGAAGAGACTGGCTGGGAGGAGGGAGAGGGCGGGAGCAAAGGCGCGGGGGAGTGGTCAGCAGGGAGAGGGGTGGGGGGTAGGGTGGAGCCGGGGCTGGGAGGAGTCGGCTCACACATAAAAGCTGAGGCACTGACCAGCCTGCAAACTGGACATTAGCTTCTCCTGTGAAAGAGACTTCCAGCTTCTTCCTCCTCTTCTTCCTCCTCCTCCTCCTGCCCCAGCGAGCCTCCTGCTGAGCTGTAGGTAACCAGGACTGTGGAGTGAAGACCCCGCTGCCATCCCACTCCAGCCTGAGGCAGGGCAGCAGGGGGCACGGCCCACGCCTGGGCCTCGGGCCCTGCAGCCGCCAGCCTGCTGCCTCTCGGACAGCACCCCCCTTCCTCTCTCTTCCTCTGCCCCTACCCCCACCTGGTCTCTGCTTCCTCACCTGCTCCTTCCCTTTCTGTTCCTTCCCTTCGGCTCCCTCCTTGCCCAGCTCAGGGCTTTTCCTGGGCCCTCACCTGCTCCGCACCGCGGCATGCTTCCTACCCTGCTTTCTGCCGGTCCCCTGACCCGGACCTCCAAGTTCAGAGTGGTGGGGCTTATTGCGGAACCGCGGCGAGGGCTTGAGTGGCCAGCTGGCCGAGTGTGCTCTTAGAATTTGGAAGCGGGTGGCAGAGGGGGCGGTGAGGGGACTGGCTAGGGTCCAGTCAAGGAGATGACCACCTGGCTTTCGGATCGTCGGTGCGGCTGCCCACTGCTCTTTAGAGAGGGCATGCAAACTTGTGCTTCTGTCCCATTGCCTGCTCAGTCGCTCACATAATTTATCGCATCAAAAACTCCCCTGGGTCTGTGGAGGGAAGGCTGGGGCTGCCCGCCTGGAGGGCTCCACCTTCTGCAGGGGCAGGGCCAACTTGCTGTGGTGGCCCCCGGCCTCCCACCCCCGAGTTGGTTAGCGGCCCTGTGGCCCTGCAGCCTGTGGAGGGGGTGTGTCCTAAGACTGGCCTCCCTTTCCAGATTGCACTCAGGGGAACCTGTTGTCTGACTTCCCAGGTGGCCTGAGCTGGTCTCTCCAACTCTCACGGGGAGAGTTTGGTAGCGCAAATGGGGAGATATTCTGGAGGCCCCGGCCTTACTGGTTTGATTTGAGGCCTGGAAAGGAGGCTCTGGGCTTGTGTGTGTGTGTGTGTGTTTGGAGGTAGCCAAAGCAGACTAGAGTTGGAGAACTGGGTGACTGGGAAAACAAGGTTTTTAGAAGCATGGGTGATGTGGTTGTGCTAACCACTGGAGTCCTGAGCCAGGCCTGGCTCAGCGGCAGACTGGAAAGGTGGAAAAGCCAGGGGAGGGGGTGGGACTGGCCCAGCAGGACCGGCCTGCTGCTTTGAGGGGGATGGTCCTCCTGGACCCCCCCTGCTCAGCTGGGGGTTGTGGGGAGGAAGGGACTGGTCCTCTTGGATGCACATGGTCTGTGGGGTGGGGCTGTCTGCCATCTTGGCTGGCGCTGGAGGCCTGAGAAGTGGTGATGGGCCCCTGGGCTGGCCCTGCCCCCATGGTGTCATAGGACGGAGGCCAGGTCGGGTGTCCAGCCTGGGCCCCTGCAGCTGTGGGTGCTGCCGAGCTCCTGCAATAATGACCACGGAGATGGTCACTCCTCGTGTAAAATTACTAGTGCTTCTTGCACATCGAAGGAACCGGGCTCTTTCTGTGTGCTTCCAGACGCTTCAGTCTCCAGGCGGCCCTGCGCCCTCAACTCGGCATTGTGACCCGTGTGTTACTTTTGTAATGAAAATGATGTTTATGGGAAAGCTATGCTCTAAATTTTCAATTGAATTTGTAGGTTGGCCGACGGCCTCTGGTTTGGGCTGGGGCTTGGCCTGTCTGCCACGCTCACGCCACTTCTCTCCCGCCCCCAGATACCAATGGGAATCCCAATGGGGAAGTCGATGCTGGTGCTTCTCACCTTCTTGGCCTTCGCCTCGTGCTGCATTGCTGCTTACCGCCCCAGTGAGACCCTGTGTGGCGGGGAGCTCGTGGACACCCTCCAGTTCGTCTGTGGGGACCGCGGCTTCTACTTCAGTAAGTAGCTGGGAGGGACTTCCTCAGACCTGGTCAGGCCCCTAAAGTGACAGGTGAGGACGCTCAACCTCAAGCCAGGGGAGCACACCCCTAGGTCAGCGGCCCAGCCCCCTGCTCGGAGACTCTGACCTTCGGGCCGTGTTTCTGAGAACCTACAGGGTCCCAGGGCATCCACACCAGCTGACTTTCCCTTCACACGCTTCCTTTGAAGGGTGGGCCAGAGGTGCCCCCTAGACGTTGGGGGCACTCACGGGGGTCTCCCTTGGCGTCAGAATTTCTGTTGGGGGCCGTGAGCTCCCGCTGCTGAGGCGCCACACCCCTAGGGCAGGGCTTCAGGCTCTGGAGGAAGAGCCTGCCTTTCTTCCCGCACCTTTTGGACATTTTGACAAGGGATGTGCATTCAGTGAATGATCAGAATTAAAATCAGTAAAGTGATTTATAGAATTAAAATCAATAAAACAAGTGCAGTTGGTGGGTGGCAGGGGTGAGCGGTGCATGCGCCTCCTTGGGCCCCAAGGCCGCCATGGAGGGTGCCCACCTGCTGACCTCAAGGACGCTTCAGCCTTTCCTCATGTTTCTCTCTTGGTTTTCCGGCCTGGGGGTTGGCAGGTGGGTGCACAGCTCATTGTGCTTGAGACCCCGCCCCCAGATGGGGGGCTGGGTGGATGCAGAGGCAGGCATGGTGCCTGGGCTTGCCTGACGGGGCAAGGGAGGGGCCACTTCTCGCTGGCCGGGACCACACGGCTTATTCCACCTGTCACTCACCACGTGACATCTTTACCACCACTACTTACTCACGCTGTGAAATGGGCTCACAGGATGCAAATGCACTTCAAAGCTTCTCTCTTAAAAGTTCCTGCTGCTTGACTCTGGAAGCCCCTGCCCGCCCTGGCCTCTCCTGTGCCCTCTCTCGCCTGTCCCATTTGAGGATAGGAAGTGGCACTGCAGGGCCTGGTGCCAGCCAGTCCTTGCCCAGGGAGAAGCTTCCCTGCACCAGGCTTTCCTGAGAGGAGGGGAGGGCCAAGCCCCCACTTGGGGGACCCTGTGATGGGGCTCCTGCTCCCTCCTCCGGCTGATGGCACCTGCCCTTTGGCACCCCAAGGTGGAGCCCCCAGTGACCTTCCCCTTCCAGCTGAGCGTTGCTGTGGGGGAGAGGGGGAAGACGGGAGGAAAGAAGGGAGTGGTTCCATTGCGCCTCCTCACTCCTCTCCTCCCGTCTTCTCCTCTCCTGCCCTTGTCTCCCTGTCTCAGCAGCTCCAGGGGTGTTGTGGGCCCCTCCAGCCTCCTAGGTGGTGCCAGGCCGGAGTCCAAGCTCAGGGACAGCAGTCCCTCCTGTGGGTCCCCTGAACCGGGCTCACATCCCACACATTTTCCAAATCACCCCAGTGTGGGCCTTTGGTCCTGGTGGTGTCTGTCTGGCCATGGGACCAAGAGCTTGTGCGCATTTTTCATCTGAGGAAGGAGGCAGCAGAGGCCACGGGCTGGTGTGGGTCCCACTCTCTTCCCCTCTCACCTCTCTTCTTCCTGGGATGCCTCTGCCTGCCGGCTCTCACTTCCCTCTCCTGACCTGCAGGGTGGCCTCCTCTTTCCAGAGCCTGGCCTGAGGGCAGGGGTGGTTTGCTCCTTCTTCAGCCTCCTGGGGCAGGGGGCAGCGCGGTGCTAACACAGCTCTCTCTGTGCTGTGGGACTTCCAGGCAGGCCCGCAAGCCGTGTGAGCCGTCGCAGCCGTGGCATCGTTGAGGAGTGCTGTTTCCGCAGCTGTGACCTGGCCCTCCTGGAGACGTACTGTGCTACCCCCGCCAAGTCCGAGAGGGACGTGTCGACCCCTCCGACCGTGCTTCCGGTGAGGATCCTGGGCCCCTTCCCCGCTCTCTAGAGGTAGAGACATAGGGCTTCGGGCGCCCAGCATTTCCTGTGGCCTCTGGGACCTCTTGGCCAGGGACAAGGACCCGTGACTTCCTTGCTTGTTGTGTGGCTGGGGAGCAGCTCAGACGCTGGCTCCTTCTGTCCCCCTGCCTGTGGACGTTAGCTCGAGTCACTGATCAGTCCCAGGGGTGACCTGTCAGGTCAGGCGGGTGGCTCAGGCGGAAGAGCGTGGAGAGCAGGCACCTGCTGACCAGCCCCTTCCCCTCTCAGGACAACTTCCCCAGATACCCCGTGGGCAAGTTCTTCCAATATGACACCTGGAAGCAGTCCACCCAGCGTCTGCGCAGGGGCCTGCCTGCCCTCCTGCGTGCCCGCCGGGGTCGCGTGCTCGCCAAGGAGCTCGAGGCATTCAGGGAGGCCAAGCGTCACCGTCCCCTGATTGCTCTGCCCACCCAAGACCCCACCCACGGGGGCGCGTCCCCAGAGATGTCCAGCAATCGGAAGTGAGCAAAACCGCCGCAAGTCTGCAGCCCGGCACCACCACCCTCCAGCCTCCTCCTGACCACGGACGTTTCCATCAGGTTCCATCGCGAAAATCTCTCGGTTCCACTTCCCCCCGGGGCTTCTCCTGACCCCAGTCCCCGTGCCCCGCCTCCCCGAAGCAGGCTACTCTCCTCGGCCCCCTCCATCGGGCTGAGGTCCACAGCAACATCTTCAAACATGTACAAAATCGATTGGCTTTAAACACCCTCTACACACCCTGCCTCCAAATTATCCCCAATTATCCCCACACATAAAAAAATCAAAACTTTAACCCCCTCTCCCCCCACCACAACAACCCTCTTAAAAATAATTGGCTTTTTAGAAGCACCAGAAAAGCTCAGAAATTGGCTTTAAAAAAACAACAACCAAAAAAAAAAAAAAAATCAATTGGCTAAAAAAAAGTATTAAAATGAATTGGCTGAGAAACAATTGGCAAAATAAAGGAATTTGGCACTCCCCACCCCCCTCTTTCTCTTTTCTCTTGGACTTTGAGTCAAATTGGCCTGGACTTGAGTCCCTGAACCAGCAAAGAGAAAAGAAGGGCCCCAGAAATCACAGGTGGGCATGTCGCTGCTACCGCCATCTCCCTTCTCATGGGAATTTTCAGGGTAAACTGGCCATCCCAAAATAGCAACAACCCAGACTGGCTCCTCACTCCCTTTTCCATCACTAAAAATCACAGAGCAGTCAGAGGGACCCGGTGAGACCAAAGGAGGGGAGGACAGAGCATGAAAACCGAAATCCATGCAAATAAAATGTAATTGGCACAACCCCACCCCCAAATCTTATATCTCAATTCCCATCCTAAAAAGCACTCATACCTTACGCATCCCCGCAGCCACACGCACGCAACACACAGCACACACACAAACACACAGCACACACACAGCAAACACAGCATACACGCATACACAGCACACACATGCACACACAGCACACACACACACAGCACACATGCACACACAGCAGACACACAGCATACACGCACACACAGCACACACACACAGCACAGATGCACACACAGCAAACAGCATACACGCACACACAGCACACACACATGCACACACAGCACAGGCACACAGCGCACACACAGCACACGCACACAGCACACACAAACACAGCGCGCACACAGCACACATGCATACACAGCACATGCACACACAGCACATACAGCACACACAAACACAGTGCGCACACAGCACACATGCATACACAGCACGTGCACACACAGCACATACACGCAGCACACACATGCACACACAGCACACAAACACACAGCACACATGCACACACAAGCACCCACCTGCACACACACACGTGGGCACACACGCACACCCCCACACAATTGGATGGAAACAATAAGCATATCTAAGCAACTACGATATCGCTACAGATCAGGCCAAAGTCCCTCAGATTCTCCCAACTGTTTTCATGGTCTGAGCCCCGCTCCTGTTCCCCTCTCCACTGCCCCTCAGCCCGTCTGTGCCCCGCCTCTCAGAGGAGGGGGCTCAGGTGGTGCCTGAGTGTGCGGCCACGGCGTTTGGGATGCGCCCATAGGGTGGGCGGGGTGTGTCTCAAGCGTGATTCCATCTTTCCACCATGAGAGAGGTGCCCTCGCGAGCCTGGCCTCCTTGGCGCCTGTCCCTGCGGCCCCCAGTGTGAGCCACGATGCTCCCCGTGCCCCACCATCCCGATACACCTTCCTGTGTGTCGGCCCAGCCAGGGTGAGGAAGGAGGTTGGCCACAATGGAGATGACGGTAACCAAGCAGACATGCCCCCACGAGTAGCCTGCCTCCCTGGTGTGCTCCTGCAAGGAAGATCTTGGGAAACCCCCACCGGAGCACACCTAGGGATCATCTTTGCCCATCTCCTGGGGACCCCCCAAGACATGTGGGGTCCTCAGGGGCCGTGCACTGATGCGGGGAGTGTGGGAAGTCTGGCGGTTGGAGGGGTGGGTGGGGGGCAGTGGGGGCTGGGTGGGGGGAGCTTTGGGGTAGAAAGTGGTCCCTGGAGATTTGGATGGAAGCGTCGGGAGGAGTGACAGCAGACTTGCACAGAGAAATTAGGAACCCCCAAATTTCACGTCAATTGATCTATTTCCCCTCTTTGTTTCTTGGGGCATTTTTTCCTTTTTTTTTTTTTCTTTTTTTTTTTTGATCCCTCCTTAGCTTTATGCGCTCAGAAACCAAATTAAACCCCCTCCCTATGTAACAGGGGGGCAGTGACAAAAGCAAGAATGCACGAAGCCAGCCTGAGACCACCACGTCCTGCCCTCCGCCATTTATCGCCCTGATTGGATTTTGTTTTTTATCTGTCCCTGTTGCTTGTGTTGGGTTGAGGGTGGAGCCTCCTGGGGGGCACTGGCCACTGAGCCCCCTTGGAGAAGTCAGAGGGGAGTGGAGAAGGTCACTGTCCGACCTGGCTTCTGGGGACAGTGGCTGGTCCCCAGAGGTCCTGAGGGCGGAGGGGGGAGTGGGCAGGGTTCTCCTCAGGTGTCAGGAGGGTGCTCGGAGGCCACAGGAGGGGGCTTCCGGCTGGCCCAAGGCCGGCCGGAGGGGAAGGGGCTGCAGGTGTGTAAACAGGATTCCATCAGGCTGGTGCAGGGTGGCCGCCTTTCGCACACTTGAGGAGCCCACCGCTCTCCCTCAGTGGCATCTTGCCCGCCCCTCAGCACCCTGCCTTGTCTCCAGGAGGTCCGAAGCTCTGTAGGACCTCCTGGGCGCAAGGTGGGGTGAGGTCGGGGAGTAGGGGGGTCAGGCGGGTCTGAGCCCACAGAGCAGGAGAGCTGCCAGGTCTGCCCATCGACCGGGTTGCTGGGGCCCCGGAGCCCGCGGGTCTGGCGATGCCGAAGCAGCCACCACCGCGGCGCCTAGGGCTGTGGCAGGGACTCGGCCTCTGGGAGGTTTACCTCGCCCCCACTTGTGCCCCCAGCTCAGCCCCCCTGCACGCAGCCCAACTAGAAGTCTAGAGGCCCGAGGCTTCTGGGTCCTGGCGACGGGGCTGGCATGACCCCGGGGGTCGTCCATGCCAGCCCATCTCGGTCGCAGAGGGTTCCTCGGCAAGTGCCCTGAGAGTGGGCCATTCGGAACATTGGACAGAAGCCCAAAGAGCCAAATTGTCACAATTGTAGAACCCACATTGGCCTGAGATCCAAAACACTTCGAGGCACCCCAACTTACCTGCCCATTCGTCGGGACGCCCACCCACCCAGTGTTATATTCTGCCTCACCAGAGTGGGTGTTCCCCGGGCCACCTGCCGACTGACCCCTTGCGTCCCCAGGTTTGCAGCTCTCCCCTGGGCCACTCACCATCCTGGCCCGGGCTGCCTGCCTGACCTCCGTGCCTGGTCATGGCTCTCCATCTTATCTCCTCCCCGTGTCCCCAATGTCTTCAGCGGGGGCCCCCTCTTGGGTCCCCTCCTCTGCCATCAACTGAAGACCCCCACGCCAAACACTGAATGTCACCTGTACCTGCCGCCTCAGTCCACCTTGCGGCCCGTGTTTGACTCAACTCAGCTCTTTTAACGCTATTATTTCTGGCAAAATCCCATGCTTGGGTTTTGTCTCTAACCCGTTAACGCTTGCAATCCCAATAAAGCATTGAAAGCCATGATCTTCTGAGTGCTCCACTCTTTGACTAGGGTACCGGATTGCGGGAGGGAGGAGAGGGGCTGAGCACCTGGGAGCGGGCAGAGGGGCATAGGAGAAGAGGGGAGGGGAAGGAAGGCCTTAGGGGTGTGGACACCTCCCTCTGTCCCCTGATCACACACATGGGAGAAACGAGAGCGGTTGGAAGCCAGACTCATACTCATGGTTGTGCACCTGAATCCAGGGGGTCTGGGACAGTTTCAGGCCCCAAGTTCTCAAAGATGGGGGTGCCACAAGGGTAGGAACCTGGGGGGCTTTTTCAGAGAAAAAGCAAAGTACCATCACTCTACCAACTCCAGGGAATGCCCCCTCCCCACCAACCTTGGAGGACGGGGGCTGGGCAACCTCGGAAAGGTTTTGGAAACTGTAGCTATTGCTGGAGATGGGGGCTCAGGGCCACTCCCACCCAGGCACTCAGCCCCCTTCCAAGATTGCGGCTGCCCATATGTCAGTACCACTGCCTCCTGCCAGGGCTGAGCCTATGCCCACCTGTCCCAAGGGTGCTGGCCTCTAGCTTTCAAGGGTCCCTGAGCATGGGAGGAGGGGTAGGCTGGGCTGCTGGGAGCCTGGCCCGGCCTCTTCTCTCCGTCCCCCTCCAGGAACTTTCCAGCAGCCTTGGGCAGTGGATCTGCCTCTGCCCACCCCACTGTGGGGATGGAGGGACAGGGGCACCACAGTGGAGCCCGGAAGCATACCCTGGGCCCTGCAGCCTTCTGTGCTGGGCAGGCAGTGGGGAGGGGCCTGACTGGGTTGGGGGCATGCTTGCATCCTGGCCCCTGGGGATTCTGCCCCTGGTCAAGCCCTGTCCCTTGATGGCTGCCTCTGTCCCTAGCATTTCTCCTGTGCCGGGCACTGGAAGGTGCTGGGCTGTCACCCAAGCCTCTGGGGCCTGAGGACACATCTACACAGACGCTGTCACTGCCCACACCATCTGAGAACCACTCCAAGGGAAGGGAGAGGGTAGGCAGTGGTTTGGGGAGTTGCCTGGAGGAGGTGGGATTAGCCTTGAAAATGAGGAGGGCTGGGGGTTGGAGAAGAGCAGATTGGATGTGGGGGGCACCATGCCCTTCCCGGGCTGGTCCCTGGCTCTGTACCTCAGTGCTAGGGCTAAGCGGGAGGGCCCAGGGCCCAGGTGGCACTGCTGACCCCCAGGGAGTCGGGGTTGCTCTGAGGCCCTTCTGTAGGTGTAGATGGAGCCCTAGTCCTGTCCACCTTCCTGAGGCCAGGTGGACCTTCTTTCCCTGCAAGCTCAGGAAGCCCTGCCCCGTGCCCCTCCCCCAGCCCTGCAGCCCCCTAGGCCCATGCAGGGCGGGCCTCATGGTCTCCCTCTCTGGATCTGCTTCAGGGCCCAGCCTCCAGCCCCATGAGCCTGGGCCTTCCTGCTCTTGCCCGCACTGGCCCCAGATCACTTCAACACTGGTTCTCCCCGAACCCTGGGCCTGCTCAGCCACTCCTGCCCACGCCCGGGAGCTTCTCTGCAGCTTGTTTCCTTTCACTTGCAGCCTGGCTGCCCTCTGCTTACCCAGAACCCTTGTGACCTCTCCTGACCTCTCTGCAGAACTAGGCAAAGCCACTCACCCCAGTTCTCTCGGGATTAGCCTGGTCTCTCGCCACCCACTCAGGGCTGCCCAGCCTTCATCCTGCTCCCCGGGGCCCAGCCTCATTCCAGGGGTTCTGAGACTGCAGGGCCCTCTCTTCTCCCCTCTCCCTGCTTTGCAAATTCTCAGTTCATCCTGGCAGCTCCAACTCTCCATCCCTCCACCCATCCCTCCACCCATCCATCCCTCCACCCATCCCTCCACCCATCCCTCCATCCATCCCTCCACCCATCCATCCCTCCACCCATCCCTCCACCCATCCATCCATCCCATCCATCCCTCCACCCATCCCTCCACCCATCCATCCACCCATCCATCCATCCATCCCTCCACCCATCCATCCACCCATCCATCCCTCCACCCATCCCTCCACCCATCCCTCCACCCATCCCTCCACCCATCCATCCATCCATCCCTCCACCCATCCATCCACCCATCCACCCACCCATCCCTCCACCCATCCCTACACCCCCCTCCCTCCATCCACCCATCCATCCACCCATCCCTCCACCCACCCATCCACCCATCCTCCACCCATCCATCCATCCATCCCTCCACCCATCCATCCATCCACCCATCCACCCATCCCTCCACCCATCCATCCATCCACCCATCCACCCATCCCTCCACCCATCCATCCATCCATCCATCCCTCCATCCATCCCTCCACCCATCCCTCCACCCACCCATCCACCCATCCCTCCCACCCATCCATCCATCCATCCATCCATCCATCCATCCATCCATCCCTCCACCCATCCCTCCACCCATCCATCCATCCACCCATCCCTCCACCCATCCATCCACCCATCCATCCACTCATCCCTCCACCCATCCCTCCACCCATCCATCCACCCATCCATCCCTCCACCCATCCCTCCACCCATCCATCCATCCATCCCTCCACCCATCCATCCACCCATCCCTCCCTCCACCCATCCATCCATCCACCCATCCATCCCTCCACCCATCCCTCCACCCATCCCTCCATCCACCCATCCATCCACCCATCCCTCCACCCATCCATCCACCCATCCATCCATCCACCCATCCATCCCTCCACCCATCCCTCCACCCATCCATCCACCCACCCATCCCTCCACCCATCCCTCCACCCATCCATCCCTCCATCCATCCCTCCACCCACGCATCCACCCATCCATCTACCCATCCATCCACCTATCCATCCCTCCACCCATCCCTCCACCCATCCCTCCACCCATCCCTCCACCCATCCATCCATCCACCCATCCCTCCACCCATCCATCCACCCCCCATCCATCCACCCATCCATCCACCCATCCATCCCTCCACCCATCCCTCCACCCATCCATCCCTCCACCCATCCCTCCACCCATCCCCTCCACCCATCCATCCCTCCACCCATCCATCCCTCCACCCATCCCTCCACCCATCCATCCCTCCACCCATCCATCCACCCATCCATCCACCCATCCATCCACCCATCCCTCCACCCATCCATCCACCCATCCATCCACCCATCCATCCATCCCTCCACCCATCCATCGACTCATCCACTTTCCCACTCACTCACTGACTCGTCCATCCACTCATCCATCTACCCACCCAACCATCCACTCACCATTCACCCATTCACCTGTTTATCCATCCCCTCCAGCCACTTACCACTCACTCACCCACTCATCCATCCATTTACTCACCCCTCCATCCACCTACCCACTCATTCATCTATTCATCCATCCTCCACCTACTCACCCACTCACTAACCCACTCACCCATTCACCCATCTTTTCATCCACCCGCCCAACCATCCACTCACCCACCCATCCATCAATTCATCTATCCCATCCACAAACACCCCACTTACTACTCACTCACCCACTCATCCATCCATTTACTCACCCCTTCACCCATCCACCCACTCATCCATCTATTTATCCATCCCATCCACCCACTCACCCACTCACCTACTCTCACCCACTCATCCATCCACTTATCTATTCGTCCACCCAACAATCCACCCACCCAACCATCCACCCACCTATTCATCCATCCCATCCACTCACTCATCCACTTAACCACTCACTCACCCACTCATCCATCCACTCACTCACCCTCCCATCTACCCACCCACTCATCTATCCATCTACCCATTCACCCACTTACCCACTCACTCACTCACTCACTCATCCATCCATCCACTCACCCTCCATCCACCCACCCAGTCATCTATCCATCTACCCATTCACCCACTTACTCACCCACTCATCAATCCATCCACTCACCCTCCATCCACCCACTTAACTCTCACTTACCCACTCATCCATCCATCCACTCACCCTCCATCCACCCACCTGGTCATCTAGCTATTCACCTGTCCATCCACCCACTTATCACTCATTCACCCACTCATCCATCCATCTACTCACCCTCCATCCACCCACCCGGTTATCTAGCTATTCATCTGTCCATCCACCCACTTACCACTCACTCACTCACTCATCCATCCATCCACTCACCCTCCATCCACCCACTCAGTCATCTATCTATTCATCTGTCCATCCACCCACTCACCCACTTACCTCTTACTCGCCCACTCATCCATCCATCCATCCACTCACCCTCCCACCTACCCACCCACTCATCTATCCATCTACACATTCACCCACTTACCCACTCACCCACTCATCCATCCATCCACTCACCCTCCATCCACCCACCCAGTCATCTATCCATCTACCCATTCACCCACTTACCCACTCACTCACCCACTCATCCATTCATCTACTCACCCTCCATCCACCCACTTAACTCTCACTCACCCACTCATCCATCCATTCACTCACCCTCCATCCACCCACCTGGTCATCTAGCTATTCACTTGTCCATCCACCCACTTACCACTCACTCACCCACTCATCCATCCATCTACTCACCCTCCATCCACCCACCTAGTCATCTAGCTATTCACCTGTCCATCCACCCACTTATCACTCACTCACCCACTCATCCATCCATCTACTCACCCTCCATCTGCCCACCCGGTCATCTAGCTATTCACCTGTCCATCCACCCACTTACCACTCACTCACTCATCCATCCATCCACTCACTTTCCATCCACCCACCCAGTCATCTATCTATTCATCTGTCCATCCACCCACTCACCCACTTACCTCTTACTCATCCACTCATCTATCCATCCACTCACCCTCCATCCACCCACCCGCTCATCTATCCATCTATCCATCTACCCACTTACCCACTCATCCATCCATCTACTCACCCTCCATCCACCCACCCAGTCATCTATCCATCTATCCATCTACCTACTTACCCACTCATCCATCCATCCACTCACCCTCCATCAATCCACCCAGTCATCTATCTATTCATCTGTCCATCCACCCACTTAACTCTCACCCACTCATCCATCCTTCCACTCACCCTCCATCCACCCACCCAGTCATCTATCCATCTACCCATCCACCCACTTACCCACTCACTCACACACTTATCCATCCATCCACTCACCTTCCATCCACCCACCTGGTCATCTAGCTATTCACCTGTCCATCCACCCACTTACCACTCACTCGCCCACTCATCCATCCATCCTCTCACCCTCCATCCACCCACCCACTCATCCATGCATACAAACACATGGACAGGCACTATCCACATGCTGGACTTTCAGGCCAAGAGATGGGCTCAGTGTCATGAAGGGAAGAAGGACAAAGGTGTTGGGTGCTCTTTTAAGCAGGACAGGCCTCATGGAGAAGTTGGCATGGGGGAAGAGACTGGAAGGAGCTGAGGATGGAGTATGGAGTATGCAGAAAGAGCATTCTTCCTCGTGGGGATGAAACATGAGTGGCTGTGGGAGTGTTTGAGCAACAGCAGGAAGTCGGGGGTTTCGGTGGGTGGGAGCTGTAGCAGCAGGAGGAGGTGGGGGGCCTGTGTAGGGGTCTGTTTAGGGGGCACAGCTGTCATGGGGGGCAGATGGCCTGGGCTGCATAGGCCAATGCCGTTTGTTCAACAGGCACCACAGGCCCCTAAGGCCATGGGGTGAATGGTGGCCCTCAAAAAGATCTGTCCCACCACATGCAGTGACTCGAACCTGTAGTCCCAGCTACTCGGGAGGCTGAGCCAGGAGGATCACTTGAGCCCGGGAGTCCAAGGTTACAGTGAGCAGTGATAGCACCTGTGAACAGACACTGCACTCCAGCCTGGGTTACAGCATGAGATCCCCCCATGTCTCTTTAAAAAATAAAAGAGACCTGTCTATATCCTGACCCCCTTGGAACTGTGAATGTGCTCGTGAGTAGAAACAGGGTCAACAGGTGTGGTGGCTCACACCTGTAATCCCAACACTTTGGGAGGCCCGAGGTGGGTGGATCACCTGAGCCTAGGAGTTTGAGGCCAGCCTGGGCAAGATGGCAACACCCCATCTCTACCACAAAAAACCACCCCAAAACAAAAATTAGCTGGTGTGGTGGCTCATGCCTGTAGTCCCAGCTAGTTGGGAGGCTGAGGCAGGAGGATGACTTGAGCCTAGAAGGCAGAGGTTGCAGTGAGGAGATCGTACCACTGTACTCCACCCTGGGTGAGAGAGCAAGACCTTGTCTCAAAAAAAAAAAGAAAAATAAAAAAAGATGAAGGGTCTTTGCAGGATCTTGTGATTAGATCACCTTGGGTTTGGGGTGGGCCTAAATCAAGTGACAGGTGTCCTCGGAAAAGACACGAAGGAGAAGGGGCACCCCAGGACAAGGCCAGGTGACCCTAGAGGCCGAGATGGGAGTGAGGCACCACACAACAGGGAACGTCCGGGCCCCAGGAGCTGGAATGGGTGAGGGGGAATCTTCCCCTAGAGACTTTGGAGATGCCTTGCAGACACCTTGGTTTCAGACTTGCGGCCTCTAGAACTGTGAGAGAATGAATTTCTGTTATTTTAAGCCACCTGCCTGGGGTCACTTAGGAAATGACATTAGGATGCCCTGGCTCCATCCTAGGTCCCATTCCGGGTGCTGTGGATCCTTCCTTGAGCATTTTATCAAGGAGCTCCCAGTCCATGGCCCACATCCTGGCTGCCCCAGCCTCCTGCCTTCCTGTTCTGTCCTGTCTCTTCTCCACTCCCAACCTCCACACAGCACCCACGTGGCCACATGGCACAGCCCAGCTCATAGTCTGGCAGTGGCACCTTATTTCCTTAGTGACAAGCAACACCCTCGTGATAACCCATGAGATCACCTGACCCACACTACCCATCGCGGCCGCCACTGACACCTGCCCAGCCACAGTGGTTCCGGGTCGGACTTCCCCTGCCTAGATCCCTTCCCCTGCAGACCTTTGCCCAGGTAATCTTGACATGGTTGCACCCTCGGCATGGAGTCTGCCTTGGAATTCCTCTGCACAACGGCAGTCCATGTGGACCTGTCCCGCAAATGCTCCAGGAATGAAGAGGACACATTTCCAGTGGCATCTGCTGTGGCTGGCTTCACTCCTCCAGGATGTCCTGCAGACCCCTCACCCAGCGTGCCTCTGCCAGCCCCCAACCACTGTCCTCCACCACACCTCACATTGAGTTGGTTGAAGAGATCCATGGACTCCACCAGGCCCTGGCCCCTGCTGCTGTCTAGCTTCCAGTAGAGCTAGCCCCTCTGGCCATGCTCCATATGGGACCAGAGCAGTGGGGCAGAGCCTGCCTCTCTCCACTTAGAGCCCTCCGTGAATCCCATGGGCCACTTGCAAATCCAGGCCCTGGCCAGGCTCCCTGGTCCTCCCAACCGCCCTCTGCTCCCAGTCCCAGGCTTCACCTGCTGCCCCCTTGCCCAGGCCCTCTGGCATCACCCTTGTCCTGGTAACTCACGCACGCCCCCTGCTGTACTGTGCCATTCTGACCCTCAGGAGTCTGGCCTCCCCAGTCTCCCTTCCTGTTTGGTCTGGCATTCAGCCCCTCTCCTGTCTGCCAGAGACACTGCTAACCATGGTCCCAAGATGCCTGCTGGCAAGTCCTTTCCAGGATCCCTGGGGCTCTGTCTGGGGCTTCCAGACCAGAGGGGTCAGACAGAAGGCCCTGGAGGGTGCCTCGACGGACCCTGGCACCCCACCGGGTGGCTAACTCCCTGCCCCCTGAGTTAGCTTGCCGGGGAGACCCAGCCTGCCAGGGGTCCTTGCTAGGGTTGCTCACTGGCCGCTCAGCAGGCCTCATCCTGGAGGAACCTGTCCCTCTGGGCCTGGTCCCCAGGGTCCCTGCTCCTCCCAGCTCCCACACAGGTACGGCCAGGCCAGGGCTGGCAGCCCCACCCCTCAAGCCTAGTCTTTACCTTCTCAGCTGGGACCCTGGCCCTGCCCAGCCCCCTCTGGCCCAGGCCGGGCGGCAGCCCCAGGCTCAGAGTGCAGTCTCCAGCCTGTCTCCCGGCTCCCAGCCCCAGCCAGCCCAGGCCTCAGCCAGCCTGAAACCAAAGAGAAAATGCCTGTTTATGCCAGTCATGCCGAAAGCAAAACAGTTTGTGGTTTGTGACCCAAATTTTTTGCCTTTTTTTTTCAGAACATAACAAAGCCCAAGACAACTCCCTCCCCGCCCCCAGCCCTCCCCTCAAGGCAGACAGAAATGATCTGTTTACACTGGCCGCGGCACATTCCGGCCGCCAGCCCGGCCCTCTCCCCAGCGCCGTGCCCTCTGTGCTGGGCTCCTCCGCGGTGGAAGGGGCTGCCGAGGCCAGGGAGAGGGAACCGCACCACAGACCTGGGGCGAGGGTGGGGCTTGCTTCCTCTGGGGGATGGCTGAATGAGGTGTGTCTTGGGGGTTGGGGGTACCGGGGTGCATGTCCATCTGGGAGTTGGAGTGGGGACTCCACGCTGACTGCACAGGCTGCACGGGGAAGGATGGCAGGAGAGCGGCTGCTTGCAGCTGCTCCCTCCAGGGAACTCCTCTCCAAGTCTGCCCCTCAGTACCCCCTTCACACAGACAGGTGCTTAGACTAACCTCATGGTGATGGGGCCTATTACCCACCCACCCCCTCTACTGCACCCCATCCTCTCGTCTCCTCCCTCCTTGATTGTCCAAAACCTGAGACCCCCCCCTCCCCATGACTCAGCTCGGCCGTGGAGCACACGGAGATTGGGGATGGCTCTGTCCTTGGGAGCCGGCAGCCCCAGAGTGGCAGTGTCAGTGGGATGGTGGGTGTGGCGCAGGGTGGCCTCAGACTGCATTGAGGGAGGGGGGTGCAGGCACATGTTGGAGCCTAGTGGTAGGAAGCAGGTGGGACCCCAAGGTGCCATGACTGGAAGCAAGAACGGGCCCCTCCCCATCTTCAGACAGTTCCCGTGTGGCTGGCTCTCCCAGGAGACAGAAAAGTGGTGCAAACCTTCACCTTCCCCGGTGCTCACTCCTCGGAGTCCTCGGAGTCCTCAGAGAGCCAGCATTGCCCCCTCCCTCCTTCCAGCCTCCTCCACTGCCCTCTCCTGGTCCCCTCCTCTCAGTCTTCATTCTTCGTTCATGCACTCGGCTATGCCCGCTGTTGGTGGTGGGGAGCCAAGGCTTCAGAGGAAGGAATTCCTGGGCCAAGAGGCCCTGGTGGTGTCAGTGGGATGAGGCAAAGGCACCCGGAGGCCTGGGACTGAGAAAGACCACGCAGACAGGTCGCTCCTCCCGCCGGGGTGGACAGGCGCATGGGCATTGGCAGGACATGGGCGAGAAGGGCGTTCTAGGCAAAGGGAACCGCATGCTGCATGTGCAGGCAAAGGTGTGCACACATGGAGGGAGATGGCTGCAGCTCAAAGGGCCTCAGTGCTGAGCCAAGAAGCTGAACTTGACCTTGAGTGAGGTCTGGGAAGCAGGGAGGGGCTTTTAAGGGGACAGTGAGCCACTCAGATGCAAATTCTAGAGAGATGGTCTGAGTGTGGGAACCCCTGGAGCCTGAGAGGGTTTGGAGGTGCACTAGCAGGTGGGGTGGGAGGGGTGGTGCTGGGCGGGGAGCAGGGAGGTGCCCCTGCTGAGAGGAGCTCGGAGTGGCCCAGCAGCATCGCACACATGCACGATGGGGTCCTTTCCATCCTGCCCCCAGCCCCACCAAATGCAGGCACTGGCTCCTCAGCTGGGGGGAGTGTGGGGAGCAGGGAGCTCCTCCTGCCTCAGGCCCTGGGGGCAGCCCAGGTCTGCCCACTGCCAGGCTGGCAGGCTCCCCATGCCTGACCAGGAGCATCACTTTGGGAAGGTCTGGCCGAGTACCTCTGCCTCCCCTCCCCTGCCTCGTCGTCCCTGGCCTCCCGTCTATCAGGAACAGATGTGCCTCTGAGCAGGAATCCTAGCTATTTTGTTTAGCCAGCCACTCTCGGGAGTTTCTGATAAGGCAAACTGGTTCTCTGCAGAGTCGTGGAGCGGAGGGGAGAGGACAAGCAGTGCCCACCCCCACCTTTCTCTTGCTGAGGATGGGGCCTAGGATGTGCCCCAGCCAGGTCCCTGGCCCCAGCTCAGCAGCACTGTGGGGAGAAAGACGTTCAAGGCCTCTCCTGATGCCCCGTGGCGCTGCAGCGGCTAAGGGCTGGCCGGCCCCAGCAGGTGGGAGAGGGCTGAGACCACAGGGGTTTCCCCCAGCCCTGGTCCTGGGCTCAGAGCTTTGTGGGAGAGAGAGAAATCTGCACTGGAGCCCTCTGGTGATGAAGCAAGCAGCCACAACCTTCCCCAGCACCCAGCCCTCAGCGGCTACACGTCCCACGTTCCTGGCTCTGTGTAGGACCTTCCACAACACTCTGGTCCTTCCTCCCTTCATCATCTGTTCAATACACATATGCCAGGCCCTGTACGAAGCCCAAGAGTCATGAAGATGGATAAAGTTCCATTCCTGCCCTCAAAACAGCTATAGGAAGTGACACATCAACATAAATGTTAACAAACATCAGGGCTGAGGAGGGGCCCGGTCAGCACCTTGCAGATTGCTCACTCAGATCTTCCACACTGTTTCCCTGGATCCCAGAACATCGTCTTATCTTGTTCTATTCTGTCCGTGGTTTTAGCCTGCGGAGGCCATTTAAAATATCAGTTTGATCTTCCAAGCACTTAGCTTGTATTTCTCAGCCTTGGACCTTCAGTGGGGGCTCCGTGAATGGATGGGTAGGTTGGTGGATGGATAAGCAGATGGGCAGGTGGGTAGATGTATGGATGAGTAGTTGTTGGAGTGGGTGGGTGATGGATGGATGAATAGATGTGTGGGTGGGTGAACGGATGTATGGATGGATAAACGGATGTGTGGATAGGTGCAAGTCAGCTGTAGGTCAACAAGTGTCTACCTGGATTCTCTTCTGACATTGTGATCCTTGTGAGGGAAGAGAGCAAAGGGACTGTAATCCATTGAATGTCTATGCTCACAGAGATTCTATGTGTTGATTCAGGTTTAATATATCCTGTTTTTAGGATCTGACTCATCCCAGAGATTTAAATATATGTGTTGATTAAATGAAATTTATTGGGAATGATATTAAAAGCAATTTAAAAATGAAATGTAAAGCTCTTGTCTAAGCGAACATATATCTGGGAATTATCTCAAAAGGACATAGAAAAACATGAACATATTGGCCAGGCGCAGCGGCTCATGCCTGTAATCCCAGCACTTTGGGAGGCCAAGGCAGGCGGATCATGAGGTCAGGAGTTCGAGACCAGCCTGACCAACTTGATGAAACCCCGTCTCTACTAAAAATACAAAAATTAGCTGGACATGGTGGCGCGTGCCTGTAATCCCAGCTACTTGGGAGGCTGAGGCAGGAGAATCACTTGAATCCAGGAGGTGAAGGTTGCAGTGAGCCGAGATTGTACCACTGCACTCTATCCTGGGTGACAGAGTGACTGTCTCAAAAAAAAAAAAAAAAAGGCTGGACGCGGTGGCTCATGCCTGTAATCCCAGGACTTTGGGAGGCCAAGGTGGGTGGATCACGAGGTCAGGAGATCGAGACCATCCTGGCTAACATGGTGAAACCCCATCTCTACTAAATATACAAAAAAAAAAAAATGATCTGGGCGTGGTGGTGGGCGCCTGTAGTCCCAGCTACTCAGGAGGCGGAGGCAGGAGAATGGTGTGAACCCGGGAGGTGGAGCTTGCAGTGAACTGAGATCACGCCACTGCACTCCAGCCTGGGTGATAGAGTGAGACTCCATCTCAAAAAAAAAAAAAAAAAAAAAAGAAAGAAAGAAAAAGAAAAATCTGAACATATCAATTACTCTCAGTTATCTACTGAGAGTTATAAGATGCTACCCCAGAAAAAGGCACAGGGCCTAGAATGTTCCATGGGCAAGTTTTTTAGACACTCAAGATCATGCCTGTACTATACAAAATGTTTCAAGTGTAGAAGATGGACACAGTTTCGATTCATTTTTGGTGTTAGCATAACCCTGATTAACAAAACCCAAACACAATGGCAGAAAAAAGGAAAAACCACTGTCCAAGGTCACATGTAAAGAAAGATGCAAAAATTGTCAATAAGAGAATTAGCAAATTAAATCCAGCAGTGTATTAAATTAAAGTAATAACACACCATGGCCAAGTAGAGTTTGTTTCCAGGCACGCAAGGATGACTCAACATGAAGAAATCCATTAATATCATGATGCTAATAGACCAAAGGAAGAAAAACCATATGATAATATTGAGAAGTGCTAAAAACATATGTAATAAAATCTAAAATGCACTTCCAGTTATAAACCATGTTTAGCAGGTTAGGACTAAAAAGAAACTTCCTTAACTAAGAGAAGATACGTAGTTCTCAATTTCCTGCTATCTTATCACCCACTGAGAGGACTTTTCATGACAACCACCAACCTTCTTGTAACCAAATTCAGTGCACCCATTTTCAAAATTAGACTTGACCACTCAGCAGCCTTTTCCTGCTCACGCACTTGCTGTCACTCCCTACTCTGAAACTTCTCTTGGTTCTACTTCCAGGATGGCGTAGCAAACTTTAACCAACCAGCACTCCTGCACATAACAACGGTAAACCCTGAATCACAAACAGACAGAAACTACCAAGGACTCTAGAAAGTTAGCAAAAGCAGGTGGATTTTGACGGGTAGTCAGGGTATGGTGTGGGTATCTCTAATTCCAATAGAAAGCCTGCCATGTTTAACACCTGTGAAAAGAAGAGGGGATTAAAAGAAGTCCTGCCATTATCACAGCCAGAAGAAGCAGGAAAGGAGCCGGGGCAATCAAAGTCACTGGAGAGTGAGATGAGACTCTCAAAAAAGGCTAGAGACAGGGCTTTTATGTGTCCAATCTGCCCCAGTTTCTGGTATGGGACAGAAAACAATGTGAACTGAGATGGAGACTCCTGTCACCTCAGGTGAGACTCTTTGCAACTGGCACCTAATCAAGTTAATTGCCTTTTAAAACAAATGCATCAACGCTCTCCAGACAAATACAAGACATTTCAGAGTCTCCAACAACGTAATATTCACAAAGTCCAGGATGCCGTCCCAAACCGTATGATGTATGTCAGGACCAGAAACCGGGATTTTCTTCTCGAGGGAAGACAGTTCACTGAGGCCAGTCACGATGTTGGAATTATCAAACAAGGCCTCGATTATAACTATGCCCGTGAAGATAAAGAAAAATACACTTTCAGTGAAGGAAGTGATAGGAAATTTCAGCAGACAGGTAGAAAATATTTAAAAATATCTAAACTGATGTTTCAAACTGAAAAATACAATCTCTCAAATCAGCAAAACACAAAACACTGGATGAAAGGATCAGTAGTGTAGAGATGACAGAAGAAAGAGCCTGTGACCTTGAAGACAGAGCAATAGAAGTTATTGAACTCATTATGAAAATGAGAGAGAGAGAAAAGGCTTCAAAACATGAACAGAAACTCAAGTACGTGTGAATAGTGTTAAAAATTTAACATATGGCCAGGTGCAGTGGCTCACACCTGTATTCCCAGCACTTTGGGAGGCTGAGGCAGGCTGATCACTTGAGGCCAGGAGTTCAAGAGCAGCCTGGCCAACATGGCGAAACCCCATCTCTACCAAAACTACAAATATTAGCCAAGCATGGTGGCACGTGCCTGTAATCCCAGCTACTTGGGAGGCTGAGGCAGGAGAATCACTTAAACCCAGGAGGTGGAGGTTGCAGTGAGCCAAGATCACACTACTGCACTCCAGCCTGGGTGACAGAGTAAGACTCCATCTCAAAAAAAAAAAAAAAAAAAAAAAAAAAAAAAAAACCCAAAAATTAATATATGGGAAATTGGAGTTCTAGAAGGGGAGGAGAGAGCAAATGGAGCAGAAAAAAATATTAAAGAAATAATGATTAAAAACTTCTCAAGTTGATTTAAAAAAAGCATAAACTTATGGATTCAAGAAGTTCATCAAAATCTGAATAGGATCAATTTGAAAAAAATCATGCCTAGGCTCATCAAAGTCAAATGGATAAAAATGAAAATTAAAAAAGAAAATCTTGAAAAAAGAGAATGCCAGGTGTGGTGGCTCACGCCTATAACCCCAGCACTTTGGGAGGCCAAGGCAGCAGATCACAAGGTCAGGAGATCGAGACCATCCTGGCCAACATGGTGAAACCCCGTCTCTACTAAAAGTACAAAAAATTAGTTAGGCGCGGTGGCAGGCGCCTGTAGTCCCAGTTACTCAGGAGGCTGAGGCAGGAGAATGGCGGGAACCCAGGAGGCAGAGCTTGCAGTGAGCCAAAACCACGCCACTGCACTCCAGCCTGGGCGGCAGAGTGAGGCTCCATCTCAAAAAAAAGAAAAAGAAAAAAAAGAGAACAAGGCACGACATGGCAGGGAATGGTGAATTGAATTACTACTGGACTTCCAGTCAGAAACCATGGTGGCTGGTAGACAATGGAATGACATTCCTTAAACCCTGAAATGTGCTTTCCATTTGGCTCCTGTGGCCATTTGGTCCAGTTTTACTGTCCCGTCTTTTTGTTTTCCTTGTTGCTTTCCCTTCCATTAAGCATGGGCCTCGTCCTGGCCTGGGCTTCCTCTATCCTCCCCTTCCTCCAGCTTCACCCCTGGATGAAGTCTTCCACACCACAGCTTTGACGATGGCATATGTCCTGAAGACTCCCAAACGCGAACCTCTTGCTTAACCCTCTTGAGACCGGGCACATAGATCCAATGTGTGCTCAATTTATCCACTAGCATCTGAAACTCTTCCTCCCATCTCAAGGAATAACCATCCCAGCCCCTCAGTTGCTGACACCAGAATTCTGGGTGTTAGCAGCCCCCATCTCTCTTACCTTCCATCACATCTGATGAACCTACTATCTGGCAAGTCTTAGTCCTTACAAGCCAGCCTTCACTCCAGAAACTTCCACAGTCAGGGGGCCACCCTGTGCTACCTGCTGTACATCTGTTCTATCACTTCATCCTCAAAGGTAGAGCTATTCTCTGCATTTTAATTGATGATCAACTGAGAAAGACAGGGACCTGCTGATGGTCATTCCATTGTTCTTGAGTGCCCCAGGTTAGCCACTGTGCTGGGCATTGGCCACGTAGCAGACAGGCAACTGCAAATTCACAGCCAGAGGCACAGACAGCCAACAAGGAGTCCAGTGCCCTGATGGCATGATGTCAGGCTGCAGAGAATAGCAGGGCCGTGGGGCTGTTCACCCCAGTGCCCCCAAGTCCTCCTGTGGTTGGGCGCTGCCCATGCTGTCTTGCCTCCCAAGGCTGAGACCAGAGATGCTGGTGGGCCTGTGCCTTCCAGGCAGTCCCTGGCCTCAGCACAATCATCTCTTACTTCCTCTACCAGGTGCAGCTCTGGGTGCAGGTGGAATGGAAGCAGCCTCACCTTCCTCCTGCCCACCCCTGGCCAGCTCAGAAAACCTCTCAGAGAGGCAGTCCCAGGGTTGGCCTCTACTCCTCACTGCTGACCTGAGGCCAAAGGTGAGCTGTTCTGAGGCTTAGGGCCCTCTGGCACCCAGCTCTAGACCCCACCTGGCATCTCCCTACTGCCCCAGGTCAGGCCTGACGGCTTGCTTGGGGGCACACTTTTAACACTTTTAAACCACGCAGGTGGAGGACCCAGCCTGCTGCCCAAGTCTCCGGCCTCCCCAGACTCTGGGTGTGAAAGTGGGGCTTTCACATCATATTTCCCCCCACTCCCGGGGCTGGGGCTGCAGAGAGCCCTCCTTGTGTGTCTCCCGAATGCTCCCCATGTCCTAGGGGCAGGCTCTGTGCTCACTAGCCCCGGCCGCCTGGTAAGAAGACTGAGTCTGCAGCCACCGAGTGAAGGGCAGGCCGGGGTTGCTCAGGGTGCAGCCTGGAGGCTGCCCTGTGTATGTCCCCTCCGGGCCATTGCTCTGGCCCTGGTGCCCCTCCCTTCCCCTCTACCCCTCCTCCACCAGGCACCTCCCCCACTCGGGCCCATGAAACACCACCTGGAGTTTGGAAGAGCCCTCAGGGAAGGAGGGCGGCTTGGAGGAGGGAGGCCGGTGCCCTGTGTCCAGGCTCCCTTCTCTGTCTCACAGAACAGGCCAGTCTCTGCTGCTGGGCCCGCTGCTGGGCCGCGGCGAGGAAGGGCTTCTGTGGTGCCCCAGCAGGACCCCATCAGGGGTCGCTAGCTCAGGGCTGAGTTGTCTCTTCTCTCAGCTGGGCAAGATCCTCCCACCAGGGCCCAGTTCCTGTCTGAACGCAGGGTCCAGGCCAGGGCCCGCGTGCCCGGGGGTGTCTAGGTCAGGCTTTCCATGCGTCCCTGTCCTAGGAATGCCTGGGGCATGAGTGGGGACATCAGCCGGCACTGTCTCAGAGCACGAGCACTTCCAGGCGCTCAGGGCAGACTGCAGAGGGCAAACCCTGCTTGACCTGAGCCCCTCTGGGCCTGGGGAGCTCCCTTGTGGAAAACATGGGAGAGGAAGCCTGAGGGGGCCAGCTCCTTACTCCTGGTCTTTCCCGCTCACCCGGTGCTCCCCGGAAACTCCTTCCTTCAGCAATGGGATGGAACATCTAACTCCCCGCACGTTCTAGGAAGTTCCTTACTGAACACTGTGCATGAGAAGAAACTTGGGGCAGGGCCCGTCCAGCTAGGGGTGCGCGCCGCCACACTCCGCTTGGGATTAGCAGAGAGGCGAGGGCTTTGCTCTCTGCGGTTCACCAGGGGTTCAAGAGAATTCCCAGATCCAGAGAAATGCCACTGCTGCCAGGCCTGGGACAGAGGGCCCTACGGGATGGCTACGAGTTCTTGGGATGGACTACAGGAGGCTGTCCTAGCCTGGGTGAGGAGATAAACCACTGCCAGATAGGAGACCGTGCTGGGCGGGGAGGTCTGCCTCTGCCAAGTTCACAGCCTGGTGGGGAAGCCAAGGAACATACACGATAGTAAAGAATGGGCAGAGGGAGCTCCAGGAAGTGAATTTCTCTAGGCTGGGCTGGTCAGGGAGGGCTCCCTGGAAGAGGAGAGGCTCCAGGAGAATCTAATGGGGAGGGTGAGGTAGTGGAGGGTGGAGGGGACAGGGAAGAGGGCAGGTCTATGAACGGGGCTGGGAACTATCCCACCAAAGCCTCCTGAGGGCAGGTCTATGAATGGGGCTGGGAACCATCCCACCAAAGCCTCCTGATAGGACGGTGTGGCTGAGTTTGGGGCAGGAGATGGGACAGAGCCCAGGTCTCCCAGCACATGGGACATGGAACAGCTGCCAGTCTCACTTAAGAATGTCCTTGATGAAGCATTAAACTTTATTCATTCTATTAAATCTTGACCCTGGAGTGTGTCTTTTTAATATTCTCGGAGGCACGCTCAAAGCACTCCCACTGCAGCCAGAAGCAGGCCAGCATCCCCAGGAAAAGCTCCTGCACAGTGGTTTGAGTTGCAGGCTCTACTGGCTGCGGGCACCACTTTTGCTGAACTGGCGACTGGCTGGTTTTCTCCTCAGAGAAGAATGGAAAGATCCACTTAGAGAAAAACAACTCCTGGATTTTGCTGTTGGTGACCACAGTGGAGCTTTCAAGCAAATAGCAGAATTCTGAGAAACTTGCAACCGTCCCCTTGAACCAGACAGTTTTCCAATCCTTAAAGACCTTTCTGAGGAGCCCGGTGGGGACAGTCACAAATGGAGTTTTCCGTAACAATAAAGAATGGCATCCACTCTTGGAAGAGCTGCCTGATTATGAGACTGATATTTTCCAAACAATCAATGCAGAACGTTACAGAAGCACACACAGGAAAAGATCCTTGAGGCCGAGGCAGGCGGATGGCTTGAGCCCAGGAGTTTAAGACCAGCCTGAGCAACACGGTGAAACCCTGTCTCTACCAAAAATGTTAAAATTAGCTGGGTGTGGTGGTGCGTGCCTGTGGTCCCAGCTACTGGGGAGGCTGACATGGGAGGATCACCTGAGCCTGGAGAGGTTGAGGCTACAGGGAACCATGATCATGCCACTGCAATCCAGCCTGGATGACAGAGCAAGACCCTGTCTCAAAAATAAAAATAAAAACAAAAAAGAGGAAAAGATCCTTGGAAAGTGCAAGATTGACCAGTTGACTTTTTTCCTAATACACCTTTTATTTTGGAATAATTTCAAGATGACAGACGAGTTGCAAGGATTGTACACACAGCCCCTCTTGCTCAATCCCCTTTAGTTAAGGTCACACCTGACTGTGGTATGGTTGTGATGATTAAGAGTCTGACATTGCTTCTCGACTTATTAAGGTAACCCAGGCTTCATTTGGAGTTCGCCAATGTTTCTGTTCACCTCCTCTTTCTGTTCCAGGATCCCATTCGGGGTCCACAGTGCATTTATTTATTTTGTTTTTTGTTTGGTTTTGAGATGGAGTTTCTTTTCTTTTCTTTTTTTTTTTTTTTGAGACAGAGTCTTTTCTGTTGCCCAGGTTGGAGTACAGTGGCACGACCTTGGCTCACTGTAAGCTCCGCCTCCCAGGTTCATGCCATTCTCCTGCCTCAGCCTCCCAAGTAACTGGGATTACAGGTGCCCGCCTCCATGCCCAGCTAATTTTTGTATTTTTAGTAGAGACAGGGTTTCACTATGTTGGCCAGGCTGGTCTCAAACTCCTGACCTCAGGTGATCTGCCCGTCTTGGCCTCCCAAAGTGCTGGGATTCCAGGCGTGAGCCACTGCGCCTGGCCCGGTGCATTTAGTCATCATGCCTCTGTCGTCTCCTAAACTGAAGGACTGTAACATCACAGAGTCTGTAAGGGTCATGGGTTTCAGATCCTGCATTGCAGCTAAGCTTGAAGAAACGATACTTGTCAAGTTTTGGTGTAGTAGCAAAAAGAAAATCTACAAGCACATAAGGCCATTAAAATACCAGTGCACCCTGCCCCCCACTCCCAACCACGTATGTTCGTAGATGTCCTCATCTACATTCTTCCCATGTGCTGGCCAAAGCCTGCAGAAGCATGATGGGAATCCACTGTCTTCCAGCAAGCCACAGAGATTTGCAAAGTGCATAGCAATCTCACTCTTCTCACTGAACTTGTTTTGTTTTGAAAAGCCTAGTTATCTTTTGTAAACAAATATATATATATATATATATTTTGGAGACGGAGTCTCGCTCTGTCGCCCAGGCTGGAGTGCAGTGGCTGGATCTCGGCTCACTGCAAGCTCCGCCTCCCGGGTTTACACCATTCTCCTGCCTCAGCCTCCCGAGTAGCTGGGACTACAGGCGCCCGCCACCTCGCCCGGCTAGTTTTTTGTATTTTTTAGTAGAGACAGGGTTTCACCATGTTAGCCAGGATGGTCTCGATCTCCTGACCTCGTGATCCGCCCGTCTTGACCTCCCAAAGTGCTGGGATTACAGGCTTGAGCCACCACGCCCGGCTGTAAACAAATATTTTATGTTAATGTGTAGTGAGTTTATTATTGCTGTTGTGATTTTACTGTTTTTTGTTCGTTTGTTTCATTTTGGTTTTGAGACAGGGTCTTGCTCTGTGGCCCAGGCTGGAGTGCAGCGGCACAATCAGGGTTCACTGCAGCCTCAACCTCCCAGGTCCAAGTGATCCTTCAGCCTCAGCCTCCCGAGTAGCTGGTGTGTGCCACCATGCCTAGCTTTATTATTATTATTATTATTATTAAGGATATTTTAATGGCATCATGTGCTTGTAGATTTTCTTTTTGATTACTCGTCCTTGTAATTCCAACACTTTGGGAGGCCAAGGTGGGAGGATCCCTTGAGCCCAGGAGTTCAAGACCAGCCTGGGTAACATAACAACATAGCCCAGGCTGGTCTTGAACTCCTGGGCTCAAAGGATCCTCCCGCCTTGGCCTCCCAAAGTGCTGGAATTACAGGCATGAGCCACCACGCCCAACCTCTGTTGTGACTTTTAAATTAATTCATTTAACCTATTTTTAAAATTTCTAATATTTTAAACATTAAAATATTTCAGTGTCTTAGTTGTCACTTCTTTTTTTTCTCTTTTGTTTAAATTTTATTTTATTTTATTATTATTATACTTTAAGTTCTAGGGTACATGTGCATAACGTGCAGGTTTCTTACATATGTGTACCATGTTGGTGTGCTGCACCCATCAACTCATCATTTACATCAGGTAAAACTCCCAATGCAATCCCTCCCCTCTCCCCCCTCCCCCCTCCCCCCTCTGGAAACTGAACAATGAGATCGCTTGGACTCGGGAAGGGGAACATCACACACCAGGGCTTAGTTGTAACTTCTAAGATGGTAAATATCAGCAGGGTTGACCCTGCATCAACCAGCTGTCTTTAACAGCTTGCCTGTAACTTTGAGGAATGCGAGAGGCCCTGAGGCCGGAACATTTGAGAACCGAGGTGAAAGAGCCTGGGCTTGGGGGGCCAGTAACTGTGCTTGTAATTAGCAGAGGGGCGAGTGTTTTGACTGTTTCAAGTCCTGGAGTGTTGCCTAGCTTTTCTGTGCCTCAGTTTCCCCCTGTGCAAAAGCGAGCACCTGAGCACGGGGCTCCCACCAGATGCGCGTGTAAACAGCCTGGCTTGAGTCTGTTCTTCACAAAGGGAGCTGTTGGCAGTGGCATTAAAGAGTGATGGACAGACGGCCCTTGGACAAGAATAAAACTGGGTTAGGACAACAGAAAAATCACGCGGAAAGCATAGTGAGTTCCCATGGACCTCCTGCCTCATGCTTCCACCACAGTTTCTCCTGTTATTCACATGTTGCAATATGTGGGCCTTCTCTTACCACTGACCAGCCAACACCAGCACACACTGAAGTCCGGGCTAACTCTAGGGGCTGTGCATTCTACAAGTTTGGACAAATGTTATCACGCCCTATATCCACCATCAGAGTATCAGCTGGAGTGGTTTCACTGCCCCACAATCATGGTCTCCATCTCTTCCTCCCTGTCTTCCTGCAAACGATGGCAGCCACCGGTCTTATCACTGTCTCCATAGCTTTGCCTTTTCGAGGACGCCATAGAAGTGGAATCCTACAGGGTGCAGCCTTTGCAGAGTGACTTCTTCCACTTGGTAACGTGCATTTGGGGTTCCTCCATGTCTTCTTGTGGCTGACAGCTAACTTCTTTTTAGCACTGAATAGCATTCCACGGCACAGAGGTACCACTGTGCGTTTAGCCACTCACCTACTGAAAGATCTCGGTTGCTTCCAAGTTTTGGCGATTATGAATAAAACTACTATGAATACTTGTGAACAGGTTTTTGTGTGGACATAAGTGTTTTCTTTCATTGAATTTTATTTCAAATTACTAACACATTATCTCAAGACAATGTTGAAGGCAGCTCCTCTGTGCTCCTCTGCTGGAAGGGCTTCTGAGATCCTATGCTGTGGTTTTAAATTGCAGTGTTCTTTTTTTCTGGAGTTTTAATGTTCTTTGTGTAGGTTGCTGGTTCCACTTCCAGACTTCCACTTTTCCTCCCCAGCCTATATCTCCATCTTTGCATCAGTACCATGAGGTTTTAATTACTGTTACTCTAGAACATGTTCTAACTTCTGGCAGGCTAAACTTTTCTGCTTTAAGCCCCTTTTATTTTAGAGCATTTCTTTAAAACTTGCCTCACACCTTTCTCTCTGAACCTGGCTCACAGAGACCCCTTCCCTGACTCAGTGCCACCAGGGTGAGCTTCTGCAGGCCTCGGCGCCCCAGCTGGGCTGCGGCAACCCTTTGAAGGCCCTTGACCTGCCCGGCATGGCTGCCCGCCTCCTACCCACGCCCATTCTGCCCCATGGGAAGCCCAGCTAGTTTGTGAATTCTAGGCTGAGTCTCAGCACCCTGGGTGGAGCAGCTGAGCCCACCGTGGCAGAGAAGGCTGTGTGCTGAGAGTCCACCCTCCTCTGACCTGCATGGCTCCACTGGCCAGGCGCGAAGCCCAGGGGTTCCTCGCAGGGGAGTTCCAGCCTGGCCGTTTCCTGGAGGGATGGGACTGCCCAGCCCAGCCGAGGGCCTGGCTGCAGCACCACCTTCTAGGCAGCCCGCACGCTGAGGCCCCAGCCCTCCCCTCACGTTCAGGGAAGACCAGCTGCTTCCTGTTTGTGTGAAGATTTCGGCTGTTTTCCTGCGTGGTGGGTGAGGGTCCAAGCACCCAGTGGGACGGTCACTCCTCGTTTCTGTGGGGCCTGCTGTTCTGAGGAGAAACTTAATCACTTTGTTTTCTTGGTTTAGGTTTTGCTTTTTAATAATAATAATAATAATAATAATAATAAAAGACGCAGCTTGACTGCAGCCCCAGGGCCCTGTGACGTTCCTGGCATAACAGGCGTCACTTTTACACAGGCTGCTGCAGTGGGGGGCTGACCGGGAGCTCCCGGGGAGGGCAGTGGGTCTCATGGACTTGGCCCTGCCCAGCCGGGCTGGGCACTGCTGCCCGAAAGTGGGGGACCCAGAGGAGCCGACCCCTGTGTCTCTTGCTGGCTCAGTCGGGCTCCCTCGGGGCCCTGACCCTCTCCCAGCCACGGGTCAGTGCTGGGAAGAAGGCTCTCAGATGCCAGGGAGGCCTGGGAAGGAGAAGAGCCTGCAGGCTCCCTCAGCCAGGGCTGGCAGGTCTGGGAACCTTCGGGCCACCTGACTTCCAGGGCAGCCCCTCTGGGAGTCAACACCCACCCCCTCTCCCAGGAGCCCAAGCCAGGAAAGATGGGAGACAGAGCCCTGGCACCCCCACTCTTTCTAGCATTCTCCCCTCAGAGGCCTCAGCTGCTGGACAAGGTCCTGGGCTCCCTGGGTTGCCCTCTTGGCCCAGGCTGGGGATGGAGAATGCCTCACAGACAGTGCCCCGGTGCCCCCCAGGGCCTCAGGATGCCTCCCTCACCCTCCACCAGCTCTCCTGCCTCCCAACTGGGCCCTTCCCTATCCCACCCAAAACGCTGGCTCTCCCCTTCCTGCCCTGTGGCTGGGGAATCTGCAGAGTCATGGGGCCAGGGGAGGGGACAGCAAGGAGGGACCCCCCTCTATCTTAGCATTGGAGGGGTTCAGGGTCCAGGGCTACCCCAGAAACAGTCACTGTCTCACTGAAGAGCTGCAGGCACCCCCTGCCTGTGGCGCTCAGGGTGAGCCTATTGTGGGGAAGGAAGACGGGGCTGGAGGTGTTGGCTGGGCCAGGTCACCAGGTGTCGGGAATGGAACAAGAAGATGGTCAGTCTGGGGCTACCTTGCCCACTGCTTCTCTCACTTCATGTCATTTGTGGAAGAAAGAAGAGCATGTCATCTGCAGGTCATGGTAGCCATGGCCCCAGATCTGTACTTCTAGGAATTCTGCCACTGTGCGGCCCCTCTCACATTAATAGGATGGATTTGTGTAACCAACAGTGGGAATGACGGCGGGTGATTTCTGAGGCCAGGTCATAATCGAGACTGCAGCATCCTTCTTCTTCCCCCACCTCTCTCCCTTCACTCCCTCTGGGGAAAGCTGGCTGCCATGTTGTGAGGATGCTCAAGCAGCCCTTGCAGAGGTTTGTGTGGAAGGACTGAGCCTCCCTCCGACAGCCACACCAGGTTGCCCGGCATGAAGGAGCCACTTTGGAGGGGACACTCCAGTTCAGCAGAACCTTTAGATGGCTGGGCCCAGGGCTGGCGGCTTGACTGGGGCTGTCTTGGGGTGGCAGCCAAGCCAAGCCACAACCACCAGGCTAAGCTGCTCCTGTACTCCTGACCCACAGAAACCAAGATGATAAATATCCATCACTCTAAGTCTTTATTGTTTTAAGTTTTGGAGTAATTTATTGTGCAGCCATAGGCAACGAACACTGTCTTCTGGCAGGGGTGACATAGATGCAACTAGACCAGAGGGGACGAGGCTGGTGCAAGGAAGGCTTGTAAGGACAGAGAGTGTGAGGGGAGCTTAGGAGTCCTGGCCTTGGGTCTGGCCTGGCTCTGAGGCTCAGCAGCTATGTGCGCTGGACAAGTCTGCCTCCCACACAGGTTAGCATGGGTGATGAGTGTGGTGTGTGGCAGAGGCAAATAGCCTACGATCACACAGGAGGACCAGTGTGAGTCACACAAGGGACAGCAATTAAGGGTGACATTGGAGGGACTTGGCTTGTGGTCTGGGTACAGATGACATCAGGGAAGCCTGCAGATGGCTCAGAGTGACCAAGTCCCCAGAGCAGGCACAGAGGAACAAAGCAGAGCATGACTCAAAACAACTGGCAGCCAGCACCTCCACAGTCTGGCTGGGCACATCTCTTTTGGCCCCTTCAACACCCGGGGCCCAGCAGTTGTTCTCAGGTCAGGGTGAGTGGTCTGGGAAGACAGCTGCCCACCTGGGCCTTTCCACTTGGCTACGTTCCCTGGCTGGCATTCAGAGAAAGGGCATCCACCCATCCATCCATCCATCTATGCATCTATCCATCCATCTATCCAGGCATCTATCTATTCATTCATCCACCCACCATCCATCCACCCATTTATACACCCAGTCATTCATCCATGTATTCATCTATCCACCCATCTATGCATCCACCCATCTATGCATCTATTCATCCATCCATTCACCCACTCATAAATCCATGTATCTATCTATCCATCCATCCATCCATCCACGCATCCACCCATCTATGCATCTGTTCATCTGTCCATTCACCCACCCATTCATACACCCACTTATTTATTCATATATCTATCTTCCATCCATCCATGAATCCACCCATCCATGCATCCACCCACCAATTCATCCATCCATCCATCCACCCACTCATTTGTTCATGTATCCATCTACCCATCCATCCTTCCTTCCTTTCATCCATGCATCCATGCATGCATGCATCCATCCATGCACCCATCTATGCATCCTTCCTTCATTCCTTCCTTCCTTCCTTCTCCTTCCTTCCTTCCTTTTCCTTCCTTCTCCTGCCTTCCTGCCTTCCTTTTCCTTCCTTCCTTCCTTCACCTTCCTTCCTTCCATGAATCCATGCATCCACCTATCCATCCATCCATCTCTTCATCCAACCATCCATCCATGCACCCATCCATGCACCCATTCATCCTCCCTCCCTCCCTCTCTTCCTTCCTTCCATGAATCCATGCATGCATGCATCCATCCATCCATCCATGCACCCATCCATGCATCCATCCATCTTCCCTTCTCTCCTTCCTTCCTTCCTTCCTTCCATGAATCCATGCATCCACCTATCCATCCATCCATCTGTTCATCCATCCATCTGTTCATCCATCCATTCATCCATGCACCCATTCATCCTCCCTCCTTCCCTCTCTTCCTTCCTTCCTTCCTTCCTTCCTTCCTTCCTTCCTTCCTTCCTTCCTTCCTCCCTCCCTTCCTTCCTTCCTTCAATGAATCCATGCCTCCACCCACCCATCCAGCCATCTACCCAGCCATCCATTTACTCATCTACATACCTTTCTAGCCCCCACCACATACTCACATGGACATCTGGGGAAGAGTGTCTCATGTCAGGAGCAGCAGGTGCAAGGTTTTCAGAGAGATGATGTGGCATCTCTGAGGAGTGGTGGATAGGGAGGAAGCATGGGTTGTTGAAAAACACACCTGAGAAACCAAGGGGAACTTGCCCAGGAAGGCACCAGGAAGCCCTGAAATGGATGCAGCTTTTTCTTGGAGTGAAGTGGGGCTAGTGGAGGTCTCTGCTTAGGAGTGAAGGGATCCTGTGGCTGCTGAGTGACCAGAGTACAAGGGGAGAAGTGGAGGCACCTGCTGGGATATAGAAAGAAGGGAGGGACTGGAGGAGGAGTGAGGGTGGTTGGACCCTGGTGTGTGCTGACGGCAAAGCGAGAGCCTTTGCCGAGGGCCTAGAGGAGTGAAGAGCCCAGGACAGCCCTGGGAAGGATGGCATCACCTGGTTGAGGAGAGGGAGAAAGGTGCATTTGGAGCTTCAGGGCTAAGCGGTCGTGTCCACAGAGGCCAGGGACATCTGTGAGAGGGGAATAATGGACAGACAGCACCTGCTAGGTCATGTTGCCAAGAGGTCCCTGGCCAGGAGCTCAGCTCAGCCTGGGCAAGTGGTCAGGTCCTGGCTGCTGACTGTGGCCTTCCTCCTGCTGGCCTCTCAGATGTCACAGGGAGCTCTCAGAGCCTCTCGAGCTGTACCGCAATGGGCTGCGACCTGGCCCTGAGACCTGGTCCCGGCCCCATAACCCCAACTTGGCCTTCCTTCAGGGCAGACACAGATAGGACAGGGGTCAGTGAGGGGAGGAGCGTTCTGAGGAGGCGGTGCTTGGGCTGGGCCTGGGAGGGAAGCTCCAGGGTGCTCCTGGGGCTGCAGGGTGAACCAGTTCTGATGTTTTCTGTATTAAGGAGCATCTGGGAAGGGAGAGAACAAAAGCTTCAGGCACAAACGTGATCGGTCATCCGTTTTCATTCTGGGATCTGGAAAACAGCTGATTCTGGAAACCTACCACTTCCCTGGGTGCAGAGCTCTGTGGAGAAGGGCTCCCGCAGGGCTGGGGGTGGGAGCTCAGGCCCCTGGCACTCCAGAGCTGGCTTAGGAAAGGGTGAGGCTCAGACTGGGCCTGGAGGGAAGAGCCCATCAAGGAGGAACCTGTCTCCACCCCCTGCCTCTGGCCAGGTTTCTATAGCACTAGTGACCAGGACACTCGAGCCTCTGGGACCTCAGTGGGCTAATCCGGGACTAATCCTAGCAACAGGCTGGGCCTGCAGCCACATGATAGCCGAGGGTTGCTGAGCTTGCACCCATGACCCTCCCGGGGGGCTGGCCACAGCGCCTGGTTTCCCTCTGTGCCCTGGGGTTGAGTGGAGTCGGCTCCAGGAGCAAGGCCCCCCTGGGCCTTTGGTCCCCTTCCTGGGCCCTGCTCTGGGCCACTGGGGTCCCCTTGGCTGCCCTCACCTGGGGGTTGGCAGGATCAGAGGAGATTAGCAGGTGAGGGAGGCCTCATGCATGCAGCACGGCTTCCTGCTGGGAGCGGTGGAAACCCGGAGATTTTGGGGCGGGCTCAGGGATCCTGACACGCTCACTTGGGGCCCTGGGCTGGGGCAAGGCAACATGGTGGGTCTTCTGGGCCACTGGAACCTGAGGAAAGACAAAGCTCTGGAGGCCTTGATCAAGGAGGCCTGCTGCACGTGTGTGTGTTCGTGTGTGTGTATGAATGCGTGTTTGCATGTATGGGCACGTATGTGTGCATGTGTGTCTGTGAGTGCGTGTGTGCACCCGTGTGTGTGTGCACACCGGCACAGGAGTGGGTTGTGCCCCTGCCTCTGCTCTCCAGCAGCTCTGGCTCCATCTGTGTTCGTGCTTTTCATCAGTCAGCCATCATTTGTTAATTCATTCATTCACCCATCATTCATTCAGCAATGATCAGGAGGAGCCAGCCCTGTCCATGCTGACCCAGGCTGTGGGTCTGTTGTGTCGGTCTCAGCAGTGTCTGGGCATCAGCAGGTGAAAGGGTGCCCGAGTCTCAGTGCGGGAGCAGCCTCCGCTGAGAACCGCAGCTCCCCAGGGGTACTCTGAGCTGCAGCTCTCCGTCCCCTGCTCTGCCATCTCCTGGACCCATGCCCTTCCTAGCTGCTGGATCAGCCTCCGCCCAGGTTGGGCTGCAGGGGCTGGGTCCAGGCCTCTCTGGGGTGCCCTTCGCCAGGGATTGCTGGCAGCCCCTGAAATCTTGACTGGAGTTGGGCTGACCCGGGCTCGAACTCCTGGCTCTTGTGCCACTTAGCGTGTGTCTGCGGAAAAGCCACTTAATGGAGACAGATCCTCTTTCTCCTTGTCTGGAACAGCGACAGTCCTGACTCCTTCAGGGTTTCAAAGGTGATGCTTGTGGAACATGCTGCCAGCACCTGACCATGGAGGGCATGTGAAGGACGGCCACTGTCACTACCCAGGTGTTCCCTGGGCCAGCTGTGTGGGAACAAGTGGGATTTGGGGTGGAGCACGCGCAGGACAGGCCTCGTTCATTTTGGGTCCACACAGGCATGTGTCCCCACTTCCCTGCCCTGCCTCTGCTCTGTACTGCAGCACCCCTACTCTCAGAAGAGACCCCTTATTTCCATGTGGAAAGGACTCTGTGGGTTCCAGGAAGGCAGAGCCCCTGGAGCCATCTCTGGGTTTCCAGGAAGCCCACTGGGAGGGTGGTGGATGGTGTCTCCAGGACCATGGAACACTCTGGCTGCCCTTAGCACCAGGGGGGGAGATTCTCTGGTTTTCAGCTTGTCCTTCTGCTCCAGGGGGCAGCTCTGTGGGAGAGGCTCCCTCCTCCCAATGCAGGAGACAGAGCTGGAGCAGAGGAGAGCCCCTGCTGAGACCTGAGAGCCCCAGCTTGGTCACTGAACCTGGGAGCCAGGTTGGAAAGTCTGGTCTTCCGTGCCCTAGCAAGGGCAGACTTGATTTTCCTTCCTACTCTTCCCTTCCAGTCTCCTCCTCTGCCAGACTGGCCATGGTGGGCAGAGAGAGGGGCAAGGAAAGGGAAGTGGGTAGACAAAGCAGGATGACTGTAAGGAAGAGGACATAGGAGACAGAAGGGGATGCAGGGCCTTCCAACTATGGACTTGAAGAAGAAAGATGAAAATAAGAAACCAAAGTCATGTCTTGGCCAACAAGGGATGGTAAGGAGTAGGCCCTACCATCACCCCCAGCTTCTGTCTCCCTACAGAAAGAAGCTTGTGGGAAACTGGCTCCAGGAGGCTTGGCTGCAGGGAAGGCAGCATTTCCACGACTGAGCCCTTTGCAAACTATGTGGGTTCTGCTCTTTTTGGCCCTCCTGCTCTAGCCCCCAGCTCCCTGCATCCAGCTCTGAGGGCCCTAGAGCCCCATCAGATGTGGAGGGAGCTTGGGTGGAGCAGGGTGGAGGTGCGGCAAAGATCAGGCCAGGCCTCATTGTTTAGAAAAGAAGGAACTGACTTCAGCTCCGGGAGCAGGGCCTCCCACCCCACCCGAACTTCCTGCTCCCTGGGCCTGCCAGGGCGGACTTTGTCCACCTTATTTGGGATTGAGAAGCCACACTGCTGTGTGGCCCTGGGGGTCATGGCAGAGAACCAGAGACTCACAGAGTGGAGGATGCCCGGCAATCATTCTCCATGATTCAAGGTTACAACACTTTAGCCAAAGAAAGTGCTATTTGAGGATCCATTCGTTCCTCCATCCAACTGTTCATCCACCCTTCCATCCACCCACCTGCTTTTCACTCATCCACCTACTTATTCATACATCTACATTCATCTTCATGTCTATACATCCCCCATTCACCCATCCATTCATCTTTCCCTCTACCCACTCATCCATCCATCCATCCATCCATCCATCCATCCATCCACCCATCCATCCACACACCCACCTTCCCATCCACTCATCCACGCATCCATCCCACACATCCTTCCATCTACCTACACATTCACTCATCCATCCATCCATCCATTCCAACCTCCATCCATTCACCCACCTACCCATCCACTGATCATCCATCCATCCATCCATTCATCCATCCGTCCGTCCGTTTATCCATCCATCCATCCATCCATCCATCTGTCCATCCATCCATCCATCTGTCCATCCATCCATCCATCCGTTTATTCATCCATCCATCCATTCGTCCATCCGTTTATCCATCCATCCGTTTATCCATCCATCCATCCTTCCATTTATCCATCCATCCGTCCATTCATCCATCAATTCATCCACCCATCTATCAACCCGCCTATCTACCACCCTTTCCACCACAATTCTACAGCATCCTAGTGTGATAATTGGAAGCTCATTGCTAAGAAAACTTCTTGAACAAGTTCTTTGGCTAAGAAACAAGAGGCTACCTCAATTCACCCACTGCATCTGTGTCTTATAGATTTGAAGTCATCATAAGTCACATCTAAGACCAGGACCAGAACTTGAGACTGTCCTTTCGGGACCTTTTATTTTCCACAATGACAGTGACAGACACACACAGGGAGCACTAAGGCTGGGGTCCCAGTGGCTGTCAGTGTGGAGAAGAGTCTCTCCTGGCTCTGTGTGACCTTTGAAAGGCACCTCATTCCTTTGGTCTAGCCTTCTCTGTAAAATGGGCTGCCAAGATGGTTGTGCGGGTCGATGGAGAGAAGAAATCTGCCTGTCTTTGAATCATTGCCTCCAGGTGAAGGTCTCCCCGCTTTCTGACTCTAATCTAAAAACCAATGAGGTTGAAATCCTCAAGCCCCAAGTGACACCTGTGAAATGGTCCAAGAGAAGTGTGCCATGAAGCAGCAGGAAGGGCATTCCAGGAGGAGGGAACAGAGGTGAGAGAGACGCCCTGACATTTGGGGACCCAGCAGGGAGTTGGGCCTGGCTGTCTGGAATGGCAGCAAAAGTGGCTGGGGAGGAAAGAGGAGCCAGGCTGAAGGATCAGATGCCCCTGGGAACACACAGGAGCTGGGGGGTGGGCCAGGTGGGGTTTCCACGGGTGGGCCAGCTGGCCAGAAGCTGCCTCTGCAGGGTGGCGAGTAGAAAGGGGAGTGAGCCCCACCTGCATGGCTGCCAAGGGGTCCTGTGAGGGAAGGTCCTGAGTTCAGGGGCCCAGCTTCAAGTACCACATGGGTGCTGCATGGACGTGAAGGGTTCTCCTCTGGTACACTGTGTCTGGAGGCCCCGGGTCTTCCTCCCTCGGCCTGGCAGGGTGGTCCCTCCCGCTGCTTGGCTCTGTGCTGGGCTTGATCCCCTGTCTTGGGTCCAGCCCTGCTCAGCCTCCCCAGGCATCCGGTCCCTCCTGTCCTGCCCCATCGAGTGCAAACCCAATGCCCTTGGCTTCTCCCTGCCTCTAGCTCCCATCCTTCAGTTCGTGCCAGGGGCCTGCTCGGGAGGTCCCTTGTCACCAGTCCCCAGTGCCTGTCTCCCATTCTCCCACTCAGCAACCGTGGGGCACCTGGAAGGACCTGTGAAATAAACCCCTGAGCCCTGGCCCAAAGCCACTGCCCCCAAAACCTGGACTCAGGGAGCTCAGCAGAGCATGCAAGACCACAGCTGGCCTGGGCTGTCCACTTGTCCTGCAGGCTTTGGGCGTGGGGAAGGGCAGACAGAGGGGCAGGGCCAGGCCAGCCCAGGAGGCCTGGGGGGTGCAGAGTGGGGCCTGGCTGCACCAAGGAACCCAGGGGCTCTGGTCCCCTGGGCCCAGCAAGCTTCAGATGGGCCTGGGCACCTCCCTCCCTGCACTGGGCGGGCTTCCTGCCTGGCCCCGGGAAGTGGCCCCCCTGCGCCCCCCGCAGACAGGTGACGTCAGCGTCTGAGATAACAAGGCAGCCCTGCCGGCGTCTGCCCCAGAGTATGCCCACTGTAATCTGGGCTGTCTGGGTACACGGGCCACCTTGGCTCGGTGAAAAGCTACCCTCGCAGTGGGCTCTGGTGGGGCTGAGGAAAACACGTCTGCAGGCCTAGGCGGGGCAGGCCCAGGGGCGGCTGTGCCTCACTCGCCCTTAGATCTGTGCCAGAACTGAGCTGTTCTTACTGGGCACACAGGACCTGGAGCCCAGCAGGGCATGTAGTCAGTAGGTGCCCAATAAATGTGTGGATGAGCCAAGGAACCCTGCACGAATTAGTGAGGCTGAAAAGCAAGATGATTTAGAGGCAAGAGGCTGGAGGAGCCTGGGCCTCTCCAAAGAGGAGGACAGGATGCAGGGTCCCTGGGCACACACAGCCCAGTCCCCAGTCTGCCCCGCCCCCACCCAGGCCAGCCTTGGGCAGCCTGTCCTCCAGGACCTGCTACCACCTGTGGCCTGTCTTGTGGCCTGACTTGGCCTGGCAAGGGCACTTGGGCACAGGGCCAAGGGTGCGGGGCCTCCCTTCCTTGTAGCCCACTCCAGTCTCCTCCACTGGCCGGGGAGGGCAAGGGAGCAGCTGCTGGAGCTACGGCTGAGCGGGTGACGGGGACTGTTCTCAGGCAAGGCGGGGGTGCGGCTCCCGCTTGACATCCTCCACCAGGGCTGCAGTGAGAGGCGTGGCCGGCAGGTGAGCAGGCAGAGGAGTGTGTGGGTGCACCCAGCCCAGCAGCCTGGCCACAAGGGCCTCTTGGCACCCAGGCATTGCTCTTCATCAGAGGCTGCCCTGTGCCAGCTGGCAGGGCCAGCATAAGGATGTTTAACTTACGTACACTTCACAAGGGAAACGGCAGGCCGAGGAGCTGTCTGCCGAGGGCCGAGACCCAGGGACTCGCCACAAGTGGGGACAGCAGTTCCTGAGGATCCCAATGCCCCCTGGTGGGAGGGGGCCGCGGGGAGGGTCCCAGGGAGCAGGTGCTGGGCACAGCAGCATGTCTGGGCCAGCTTCGACCCTCAGGAGGGTGGGCTGGGGTCATCCAAGCCACTTCTTAGAGCCTGGGGATATCAAAAAGAGCATAGCTGGCCCACTGTGCCCAGCACCAGCCAGGACAGGAGACAGCAGGGGTGGGGCACCGGCATATCACCTACGCAGGGCTGCAGGAGCTGGGTGGGGGCAGGCAGCAGACACCAGGAAAGAAAGGGGAGTGAGAAGGGATGTGGGCTGAGACTGGTGAGAGTTCTGGGTTCGGGATAAGCTTGGCCACAGCCTCGAGGAGAGGGAAGGAAGCCCCTGCCCCAGCTGGGCCTGCATTTCTGGCCATGTTCAGACGCCCTGCGGTCCGGTCTCCACTCCAGGTGCTCTGCCTGGGCAGGAGGCTCTGACGCACCCTCCTTGTCACGGGGCATTCAGGGATAAGGTTCCTGCCTGCAAGGAGCTCACTCTAGAAGGGGAGCGACTCCAAAGCAGATAGGATGGGGTGAACCGTGTGGGGTGAGGAAGAGGCACCCCAACCGGGAGGATGGGGAGGTCCCTGGAGGGGCCCAGCCTGATGTGAATGCTCGTCTGTCATGATGGCCATGGAGGGGTAGGATCCAGGAAGGGGTCTGGTGGGTCCAAGGGGCGTGAGGACTGGGCAGGACGCTCCTGAGCTTGGTGCTGGTCCTGGAAGCCTCGCTCCCAGGAGGCCTGATGCCCCTGCCTCCTGCCCCAGTCCTTGGCAAGATGCCCGCGGTCCTGGGTTGCCCCTGCCCACCATCTATCAGGGACCCCCAATGTGCGCCTGCACGAGAGGCACAGGGGCTCCCATCCCTGCCTGGCAGTTAGTCCGCCTCTGTGAAGGTGAATTTTCAGCTTGCAGGTTCCCCAGGTGCCCTGACTTCATCAGGAAGGCCCTGTCCCCTATGCCCAGCCCAGAAGGACCTTCCTGCCCCTCAGATTTGGGTCTGTATCCTAGGGCCCCGCTGGAGCCGGGAGGCTCCTCTGGGACTTCTGGCAGCACATGTGGGGTTCTGTGCCCAGACAGGTGATTGGTTTGCATCCTTGGTTTGGGGTGTGTGTGGGAGGGCCAAGGGGCCTCCACTGCTGGCCCTGGGAGGTCCCTTCTTGGTCAGCATTTCCTTTTGGCCGGGGGCCTTTCCTGGACTGGTCACTCCTTTGGTTTCAGAAATGAAGGAAAATTTTGGAAGGCACTGGCGCAGGGGGCTGGAGTAGGAGTGGTCACCAGGCCAGCATTTCCGAAGGCTGGAACAGCATGCACGCAAGGACTAGGGTTTCCGAAGGCTGGAACAGCATGCACGCAAGGACTAGGGTTTCCGAAGGCTGGAACAGCATGCACGCAAGGACTAGGGTTTCCGAAGGCTGGAACAGCATGCACGCAAGGACTAGGGTTTCCGAAGGCTGGAACAGCATGCACGCAAGGACTAGGGGGAGGGCATGGGCCCAGAGGGCCCATGTGTGAGGCTGGCAGGTGTCAGGACCACAGGGGAGAGACAAGAGTGAGGGCCTTGCCCAAGTTCCCCTGGCGGCCTTTCTGGAGGGCTAGATTATCCCATGTTGCACCTGACTCCTGGGCCTTCCTTGCCTGAGGCCACAGAGCTCAGGCAAGAGGCTGTGCTGCCTGACCCCGCGGCAGTCTCTGTGGACAAAGGGAGGCAGGGGTGCTGGAGGCATGTCCCGGGTTTGTGCTGCTCTCTCAACTCAGGTGCCCTCTTCCACGGCCTCCTCTGTCCCCATCGCCAGCTCCTGGTGCAGCGCTCACCCAGGGAGGCATTGCACAAGTTGACCTCCTTCTGCCCTGGCCTGGACCAGCACAGACCAGAGTGGGGAGGGCCAGGGGAACAGTCCAGGCCGGGACCTCCAGCCCCGGCCAGTGCAGCTTGCCCGGCCCTTCAGTGGCTGCATCCTCTGCTCTGTAAAGGCACATTCCTGAGGCTGCGGGTTAGCGGCCCCCCTCGGTGGGGCATTAATGAAGAAATGGAGGCTGGCCTTGTGTAACCGTGACAGCCAGATCAGAGCAGCCAGGGCGGGCAGGCGGGCGCCGGGCCCTGGGTGGGGAGGACTGGGACGTGGCCCTGCCCTTGGCCCCCGCCCACCTGACCCCCAAGCTCACGGTCTGTGGCCGCGGCATGCCTGAACCCTCCTAGCCTCCCCCGCAGCGGGAAGCCCTGGGCTGGGCCTGCACTCAATGTGTCCTGAGTGAGTGTGTGTGTTTATTCTTCATCACTGAGCCCACGCGTAGTGCGTTCGTTTCCTGATGTAGTAAACATTTTAGAAGGCCAAGATCCTCTCCTTCCTGTCTCTGTGCCAGCGAAATTCCCCAAGACCAGCTTGTCCTTCGTGGAGTGCCAGAGCTCATCTTCCTGAGGAGAGATCAGGGAGCTCCTAGACCCTCCCATCGGCACCCCCAAGACCTCCCCAGCTCCCTGGGCCTCCCCATCAGTGCAGTTCTCCTCTGGGCCAAGTAGCGCCTCCCGATGCCTCTTGGGGCCGGGTGGGGCGTGCACTGTGGGCGGCAGGGCCGTGGTGTGCGGGTGCCCCAGACTCGGAGCCTCAGAGCCTCAGAGCGGGCCCTCAGGCCAGCAGTTGAAGCAGGAAGTCCCTGCATTCGAATCCCAACTTGGTTTCTTAAAGCTGCGTGTTCTGGGTCAAGGAATGGGCCTCTCCAGGGGAGGCCCCCAAGCAGTGAAGACTGCCAGCCTGCTTGAGCAGGGCAGCTTCCTTTGGAGAGGGCAGTTCACGGAGGGGTATGGAAGGGGTCTAGGGAGGAGCTGGGGCTGCTTTGGGGTAGACAGCCTGGGGACACAGACTTGAGGGGCATGCTGCCTTGGGGATCCAGCCCTGGTGGTACAGCCTTGGGTGGCACAAATTTGGGGGTACAGCCTTGGGGTTGTAGTCTTGGGGGCTCAGGGATAGGTCTAAGGCAGGCCAGGGCAGGGTTGCAATGGCCAAAGGAGACTCACCGTGCCCTTGAGCAGGCCCTGGATCCCCAGCTGCAAGGGCCTCTGTGGGATATGGGCTGAGGTCTCCCATCATGTGGCTGTGTGTGCTGACATGCAGGGCCTGTCACTCCCCATCTCACTGATTCTCCAAAGGACTTTGGGAGGCGTGAGGGGCAGAGAAACGGAAACTGAGGCAAAGAGAAACCAATGACTGCCAGGCAGGATGGTGGGGGCCTGGACCCAGCAGCCGGCCCCCCACCCTGAGCTCCTTTCACAATATCACAATCAGGACTGGGGAAAGGTTTCCCCGAGGCCCTGTGTGTGATGTGCATGCTGGCGTGCGTATGTATGTACAAGCATGTATGTGCATGTGTGCAGGTGCGTGTGTACATGTGTGCACGTGTGTGGTGCCTGTGTGCACACCGCGGCCCAGGCGTGGGGCCTGTGCTCCTCACCCAGCTCTGTCTGCACGGCTTCTATTTTCTTATACATGTCTGGCATTTTTTGCTGCTGAGTTGGGGGGCCGTGGTTTGGGGGGAGGCTGGGCAGTGGGGGAGGGGCTGTTTATGCCAGTTGTTCGCCCTGGCTACACATTCTTGTGGTTGTCTCTTTAACTTGGTAAAAATTTGGGAAATTTCTAAATAAAACAAAACAAAGGGAAAACATTTTCAAAAGGATTTCAAAATCGATGCTGCCACTTCCCCTAGTAACTGGACCTGTGGGGCCTGGGAGATGCTTGTGTGAGGAGGGGTCTGGAAGGCGGAACTTTCTAACCAGCAGCACCTTTGAAAAGTGTTGTGCTATGGACGATGAGTTTGCTGTCGGGAGAAACATGGAAGGCTTGGGGAGCTGCTGGGCTGTTGGCTGAGACCTGGCCTTCTCTAGAAGGGATCCAAAACATCAGGTTCATTAGAGGAAAGTCTTGACATCTTCGGGTTCTGGTGGCCAGGTAAGGGGTGCTGGACCCTACTCTCTGAGACCAGTGGGGGCAGCAGGGGTGGGCAGGGCGAGGGTCTGCAGGGAGCTGAGGCAGGGCTGGTGAGAGGAGAAATGAGGGTGAGGAGAGGAAGGGACTCTTGGCTGGTGAGGACCCATGGATAGGTGTGCACTTGGTGAGGCAGGTCCTATTGACCACTGCATTCTTGGTGTCTGGCCTGGGCTGGCCAGGGAAGGCTCTGGAAGGTCTTTGTTGACCTGGGAGGTGTAAGGGGGTGTTGGAGGTGGTTCTATGGGGATGACCATCAGTCATAGTCATCCCCTATCTACCTAAGGGGTAGGTGCCCTAGACCTACCCCTGCACCCCCAAGGCTACAACCCCAAGTCTGCACCCCCAAAATTGTGTCACATTCCACTGGGGATGACCAGTTGGGCCTGGGCAAGGGGTCCTTGTGGGATGAGAAAGCATGGGCTGCTGGGGACAGGGGCTGGAGAGGGAGGTTGAGGTGGGCCTTGGCCTCCCACAGGGTGACGTGGCATCCACACGGGGCACTGTGGGGTCCAAGCGGCCCTTTGGTTCCCAGGCTTTTTCCTGTCCCATCCTGGCTGCACCTCTGAAACACTGGGAGCAAGGAAGGGGAACCCCACATGCTCCCAGTTGGCCTGGACAGATGGCCCCACTGGAAACCTGTCCCTGGGTACATGGACTGTCCCTGTGTGCCTGGGCCCTGGGGAGGGGCTGGGCATGGAGCCCTGGGAAGCTGCTCCCGGGCGTCAGTTTTCTACTCTGTACAGTGTCCAGTGGGACTCCAACTCCATTCACTCCATTCTGGCCTGTCTTTAGGCCACCAGGCCCTGGGGTTGAGGCTGGGGAGGGACAGCTGCAGGAATAGAGAGGCTCCGCTCCCACCTGATGCGGGGTCCCCTACTTAGTGATGTGCTCTGGTCTGGCCCCTGGGGTCCCAGGATGGGCTGACCGGGCAGGTTAGGGACCACGTCCTTTTGGGGATATCCATCCACACTAGGGGCCCCAGGGCACAGCGGGGCCTGGAGTATCCCAGGCTGTGCAGACGGCATGTTCGCAGGGACTATGCCTGTGACCAAGCCCCGGGACATGCACATACCCCTCTAGTCCTTGCCTCCTGCCCCTAGGATCTTACACCCTTGGCCAAACCCAAAGCCCTAAGCCAGGCTGATTGTCCCAGAAGAGCCCAGGAACCCCGGGAACTGCTACAGGGGCTCCTTTGGGGTTTCACCTTTCCGTTTCACAACCAGACCCTCTGTTTTGTTTGCCAGCAGAGTTTTTAGCTTGTGATGGCTCCCAGCTTTCCTCCAGGACCCACACACAAGGGTTGGCATGGAGCCAGTAGCCGCTGGGATCTCCTGGGCAGAGCTGGCCGTAGCCTCCTGGGCCATTCAGCTCAGGGCTGTGCCGCCCAGCATCCAGGCTGGCCTCGGGCACAGCTGCTGGCCTCGGGCACCGTCCTCCATGCCTGGCAGCTCGGGGACTAGGCTTTGAGAGGCCACAGACACTGACCATAATCCCAGGAGAGTGCCCTGGGCTGGGCTGTGCGTGGGAAGCTTTCTGGGCCAGGTGCCACCGGGACTCCACGAGTCTACAGCCAGCGGCGTGTCAGGCCATGCTGACGATTCCTGACATTCAGGGCCTGGCCAAGTCGGGCTCCTGGTCTGGGGGTTCCTCCTTGTCCTGGGCACTCATCCTGCATGTTCCTATCTCTGCCTTGTGCCCGTACCCTGCCTTCCCCTCTCTGCCACATGACCTCCCTCCCTCAGAGCCCCCGTCTCTCTTGTGGAGCCACATGCCAGCCCATGGGGCATTGCCAGCTTTTGGAGACAGAGTCTCATTGCTGTGGCCAGCAGGGACCTCTTCTTGGGTGAGTGCGATTCTTATCACTGTGGCCAGCAGGGAACTCCTCTTGGGTGAGTGCATGGTGAGTCCTGCTGATTGTTCGGTCATGGCCAGGCTGGCAAGTGGGATGCTGCTCTGCTCCAAAACCCCCAGGGTTCCCCAGCACCTTTGGTCCAAGTCCAAGCTCTGTGGCCTGGTTCTCTAGGTCCTCGCCATCCTGCCTGCTCCCCTGGCCCTCTCCTCTGACACACACACACCCAGGTTCCTGCCATGCTGGAAAGTGCAGTGCCCAGCCACACCTTGACTTTGCTGGGCTGGCTTCTTGATGAGGAGCGCCACCTCCTTTCCTCCCTGCTGCATTTCTGTACCCAGCTCAAATGTCAGCTCTTCCATACGACTTCCAGACCTTCCCTGGGACTCATTTTTTTTCCCTTCTCCGTGGTTTCAGTCCATCTCGGGGGGTCTGATTCAGCAGGCACCATGCTAGGCCCCTCCCACACAGCACCTCCTTAACCCCCACCCGAGGTGGGTCTATCATCACCAGGTCAGGGGACTGGGCTGGGGTTCAGCCCCCTTCCCTCATCGCCCAGCCAGTAAAGGCAGGAGCTGGTGCAGGGCCCAGCCCCAGAAGGGGCCAGGTGGGACCTGCTGCAATCACAGCCTCACCACCCACTGGGCAGGAAGCCAGCCTGGGAGCCAGAAAGCCTCAAACCACAGGCTGCGGCTCTAACAGGGAGGCTGGCAGCCACCACCTGGCGGGGCCCCAAGCTGCTGCCTGGCTGAGCCGGGGGCTGCTCCAGGCACACTCTGGCCTCGGCTCCCATCCAGCCTGCCGGGCAGCCTCCTCCCTGGGGACCCGGTTGGGAGTTCCACTGGCCCGGCCCTCCTCAGAAGACTTACCAGGTGAGTCAGTAACCACCTGCACCTGGCAGCCGCCTGCTGACCAGGAGCCTCTCCAGCCTCCCCAGAAGCTTCCCTTGTTTGTTCCTTCACCTGGGACCTTGTCCGGCCATGGCTGCGAGCTCTTGCTTGCTTAGGGCCAGGGTGGCTGCATAGGGGATGGATAGCTTTGCACTGGCCCCAGGAGCTCCCTGGGCAGCTGGCGAGGGCTCAGGGTGTGCAGTCAGCATGGAGCTGGAAGGCAGGACCCCAGGCAATGGTTGGGGTTAGGAAAGAGGGTTGAGAGAACAGGGGCTCGCGGGACGGACTGGATGGGGCTCATGAGGGCAGCAAGCAGGGATGAGCCAGTCCCAAGCTGAGAAGCCCCAAGGCAGGGGCTAGGACCAGCTGGGGCTGCTGGAAGGAGGCAGCGGGGGCTTGTCAAAGCCAGCCTGGCCTCCCACCTCCCCTGGGGCCCCCAAGGAAGTCCCAGCCTCTGCCATCAGGCTGGTGTTCCGGGGGCCCCAAGGCTTGGCATGGGCCAGACTGTGCATTTGCTGCTTCTGCTGCCCTCCAGGAACTGTCTCCCCTCTGCCCCAGGCAGGCCTACCGCTTGCACAGTGGTGCTGGAAGGCGCTCCTCAATACTCCAGCATGACCCTCAGTTTCCCCTCCTAAATGATGGGCATCTCATAGTTGCTAGGAGGGTGAAGGGCCTCATGTGTGGACCCTGGCAGCACACCCAGCACACGGTGGAGCCCCGGCAGCTCTCAGCAACCATCCCACGTATCACCTGGTGTTTGGCAGGCGCAGACCCCAGACCCTGGGCCTGAGAGCATCCACTAGTCAGTCCACAGCAACGCCAATTGTGCCAGATTCTCATGCTCCACCAGGCCTGGGGACCAGGGATGCTTCTCCCCTCTGTGCCTCAGTTTCCAATCTGTTAGTGCAAGGCACTCCCACCATGCACTGTTTCACGCATTCGCAAAGGACGTAGGTCCCCGTAGAGGGCTCTGCCTACCCTTCTGGAGCCACTGGCCCCAAAGGCGCACCACCTGCTCCGTCTGCCGTCTCCGGCTCTGCAGTCATGCTGGTGGCTGGGGTGCAGCAGGGAGAGGACGGAGATACCGAGCATCCTGTCTTGAAGTCCACATTCCCATGGGCTGACAGGAATGAACAAAGTAAGGGTGTGGAGTGCCAGCTGTGATGGCAGAGACAGGTGAGCAATGTACCCGCCAGCCTAGGAGCTCCAGCAGCCCCTGGAAGCTGGAAGAGACAGGAGGGACCCTCCTGTAGCCCCGGAGGAAGCCCAGCCCTGCTGACACCTGCATTTCTAAATTCTGGCCCCCAGAATTGGGACAGAACCCATTTCTGTTGCTTTAAACCACCCAGTTTGTGGTCCTGTGTTGTACCTGCAGGGGATGCAGATGCAGAGGACTCCTGGGTGAGATGGGAGTGTGGGGTGGGAGCAGAGGGGTCTCCAGCCCTTGCTCATCCTTTGCCAGGGCCCCTCTGGCTGCTGTCAGAGCATGGACACAAGCGTGGGCAGGGCTGGCCTGGCTGCAGGGCTACCCTGGAGCTCACCGGCTGGTTCTGGGGTGGCCAGGCTCAGCGGAGGGGAAGCCAGCTGGGCAAAGGGCTTGGGAGCCAGACAGGAGCAGGCCCTGTTTTCCTGCCCGGACTGTACCACACAGCTGTGCTCTGTAATTTGGGGCTGGGGCCAGCACGCCCTGCTTCAGGTGGGGGTGAGCCTGGTAATTACAGCCTGGGGGCCAGCTCCCCAGCCCCCAGCCCCACAGGGCTCCCACCCGGGCTGTGCAGCCAGGACCCAGAATCCAAGCCCCCTGTTCCACCTCCACCCATATGTGAGACCTGCAGGTTAGCCTGTGGCCCCTTTCAGGGTGTCACTCTGTTCACCCTTCCCAAGCCCTTCAGGGTGTCAGAGGTAAAAAGATAATAATAAATAAGCAAAATTTCAAGTAATTTATTGCAGTAAAATATAAATAAATGAAGCTCCTCAGGAGGTCGTGCTGTGGGCTGTGCTGGGGCCCAAAAGCTCCTCAGCAGATGTGACAAGTCATGGGCTTCCAAGAGCGTGGGGGCCACCTGAGAGTTTTGGGGCCTGGAGGATGGGAGAGGCTTTTCCTGGTGTGGGAAGACCAGGTGCAAGGTGGTAAGGTGTGGGACAAGGTTTGGGTGAGGGTCCTGGAGGCTCTGGCTGACCCCCGCAGGCCCTCTAGGCCTTCTACATCCAGTGTCAGCAGGAACTTCCAGGCGGTAGTGGTCTTGGCGGGACCCTGTAAGGTGGCGGCCACTCTGAGCACAGCCCTAGAATCCAATGTTTTCAAAGCTGCCGTGGCCCTTGTCCTGCCCTCAGCCCTGGACAGCCAAGCCCTGGACGTGCACGTGTGCGCATACACATGGCCCGCTCGCCTCTGTGCTCACTTGCCTGTGGGGATGGCAGTGGCAGTGGCTTTTCATCAGTCCAGATGTTGGAGGCTGCACAGAGCAGGCCTGTGGAGGGGCCAGGGGAGCCGGGCAGGGGGTCTGGGAAGCAGGCTGGGGGCAGAGAGCCGATAACTTTACAAGGCTGAATGGGAGTTTTGTGTCCCAGTGTCTTTTGGAAACGATGTGCAAAGCCTAGTTAATCCAGTGGGCAGGTCGTGGTGGCTCCTGGGTGAGCAGAGAGGGGCCAGGGGTCAGGAGGCTACTGGGCGACCAGCAGGACAGGGGGGGCCTGAGCTATCAGCTGGGGACATGAGGATCCTATACACCCGTCTATTCATTCTAGCAGTGAATCTGCTGGCACAGAGGCCATATCCTCCAAGGCCACACCCTCTGTAAGGCTATACCCTCTCCAAGGCCACACCCTCTCTAAGGCCACACCTTCACTAAAAGCCATATCCTCTCTAGAGGTCACACCCTCTCTAAGACCACACCCTCACTAGAAACCACACCCTCTATAAGGCTACACCCTCACTAGAGGCCACACCCACTCTAAGGCCACACCCACTCTAAGGCCACACCCTCACTAGAGACCACACCCCCTCTAAGGCCACACCCCCTATAAGGCTGCACCCTCTCCAAGGCCACACCCTCACTAGAGGCCACACCCCCTCTAAGGCCACACCGTCTCTAAGGCCAGCTCTCTCTGAGGCTCTAGGCGGGATCCTTCCTTCCTCTCTCAGCTCCTGGGGGCTCCCACGGTTCAGTACTGTGTGGTCCTGTTCCTCTCATCTCTGCCTCTGTCTTCACATGGCCACCTCCGCCCCTCTGTCATCAAATCTCCCTTTGCCTTCTTCTTATAACCACCTTGTGGTGGCGTTTAGGGTGTTCAGATAGTCCAGGACCGGACTGCATCTCAAAGCCCTTTGCCTCCTCACGCCTGCACAGACCCTGCTTCCTCATTAGGTCACATTCAGGGATGAGGACCAGATGCCTCTGGGGCCACTATTCCACCTGCTGGCTTCTCTTCACAGCACAGCTCCGAAGACGGGAGCTTCTGCTCTGGGTTCTGCTCCTCTCCTGCCTCCTCTGAACCACGTCCAGGGGACTGTCCCACCTCCCTTCATGAGATTTCCAGAGCCCCCTGAATGAAATTACATGGACTGCCCTGGACGAGAGGCACAGAGGCAGGCACAGCTGCCCCCTCCGCCTACCGCCTGGTCTAGGCCAGGCCCCTCCTGGTGTTGCGACAGGGCCTTCCCGCTTCCAGTTCATTCTCGCCCACGGCCCACAGAAGCTTCCATCGCAATGCGTCTGGGGTGGAGGCTGCTCAGCTTCCCCCACCAGGCCTTGAAGATGTGGCCCACTCATTCAGCTGTGTGCTCGAGACCCTGACGCCCTCCTGGAACGTTCTCTGAATGGAGAGGCTCCAGGTGGTCACTGTGGGTGTATCTCTGACTGGCAGACCGTGTGCCGGTCCTCCCCGAGGCCAAGGCAGGCTTGCCTCCTCCCGGGCTCCTGATCAACGTGGTTCCGAGGTCTGTTCTTTCTCCCCTGGGTCCCTGAAGCCCCCATCTTGCACCCCTGATGCTGAGCTGCCCTGCAGGGTGGGGCCTCTGAACCTGGATGTGGTCTCAGCTGTTGGTGTCTGGGGTCAGGGTGGTGTGGGACAGGATGGGAGCAGAGTGCAGCGCCCCAGGATGGTGAACAAGTAGGACCTCGAATCACCCCAAAGCCCTGGATGGGGGGATTTGGATCTGGGGGGTCTGGGTGAGTGGAAGGACTGGCTCCTTGCGACAGGAATGCATCAGGGCCACCCCTTTTGTGCTGGGCTCGGGGGAACTCAGGCACTGTCTGGTCACTCATGGGGACCCCCTGCTGTTGCCCTTCTTGGGCATGGGAAAGCCTCATCCTTCTGACCTGCACAGGGGCCCTGATTGCGCCTCCCGTCCCCGGTGGACAGGCTCCACTCTGAGGCACGGGGAATCTTCTGCCTGCTCTCTGCTTTGCCCCAGCCCCGTGGAATAGTCCTGGGCACAGAGTAAACACTCAGCAAATATTGTGGGAAGAATGAAGGTGCTTGTTAGTATTTTTTAATGTAAACATGGTGTTTCTTTGAACAATCTATACTATTTGTTTTGGTTGGTCTGGAAAGGGATCTCTCAGCAAAGTAATGTGGCCGAGCCTACGTCCGAGTGGGGCCAGGCCTAAGCCTGAGGCAGGGTCAGACCACAGCTGATTACATCTTTCCTGACCTAAAATTGGTCCTAATTTAATTTCTCCTTCAAATAAATGCAAGATCGAGAGTCGCTCCTGGCCAGGTGGCTGCCGAGCCCCAGGGTACTCTGCACTTGTTCTTAGGGACCAGGGTGCCCCCCTTTCTGGATTAAATACCCCGTCTGTTTTTAGCAATGACCCCTTTACCCCACATGGCTGGGTCCACCCTGATAGCAATGTCACCACAAGGAGCTAAGGGTTCCAGCCTTCCAGCCGCATTCAGTGGCCGCCCCTTCCTCCATCCCCTGCCCCGCTCTCCCACTCTAAGCTGGCAGAGGGGCGAGCTGGGGAGGTGGGGGCAGGGCGGGAGCAGGGAGACCAGCCCCGGCAGCCTCCTTGTCTGGAGCACAGGGTGAGGAGGGGAGGTGGGAGGGTCTTCCCATCTTCAAGAGGACTGTCCCTTTTCTCCTGGGTCCCTGAAGCCCCGATCCTGCACCCTTGATGCTGGGTGGCCCTGCAGCTTGAGGCTCTGAACGTGGCTGCAGTCTTAGCTATTGGGGTTGGGGTTGGGTGGGGACTGGTGCCTGAAGACCCCGCGCTGTGCGTGCTGCCCACTGTGGGCAGCTGTGGTACTCTGCAGTGCATCCACCACCTGCCCGCTGCCAGCTCAGAATCCAGTGGGCGGGTTCGTGAAGGGTGTCCTGATACCTTACGGAGAAATCCGAACTTTCCGAGGGGTGTATGCTTTGGGAGAAAAATTCAACCCCAGTGCAGGTAGAACCTTGAGCCCTCCTCACTTCCAGCGAGGCGGAGTCCACACAGTCCTATGCCTGAGGGATGCAGACGTCCATCAAGTCAAGTGTCACCCAGAGGTCCATCAACAGACCCTGCCTGGGCACTGCTGGCGGTCAGGGCCGACTTTTGCAGGCAAGGACCTGGTGGGGCCAAGTGAAGCACAGAACAGCCTATCCACATGCGGCTGGATTTCAGGATCAGCAGGTGTCCAGCCCCAGCGCTGCTGACTGTGTCTGTTCTGGTCCCCAGAACTCCCTGAGGCACTTCTGCTGGTCTCTGCTTGATCTCTCCCAGCCACGGGGAGCTCACTACCTTTGCTTTCAGTACATCCCTGAGCTGAGGAGCCACAGCCCTTGGTGGCCTCTTTATCCATGGTGCTGCTGAATGCTGCTGCCCCAGCCTTCCTGTGATGGGGGCTGACAGACCTTCTGCCTCCCCTTCATTCGGACAAACTCTAGTGGCTGGGTGTACCGGGCTCCAGACTCTCACTGTGGAACAGGCCTGGAGCCGGGGGATGGCTCGATGCTCCCTTGCACCTCAGGGAATGGCCATGGTCCCTATGGGATGTCCTAGCATGCACCCTCGCCCCATGCTCTTGTCCACCTTCCCTGTCCCCGCTCCTCGGCCTGGAGTTGGTCAGTTGCAGACCAGCTTGGCCCTGTTGGGGGAATCAGAGCCCGAGGGAGGGCCCCGGGTGTGCTGGGCTCCCAGGTCAACATCACTCCAGAGCCTTGCCTCGAGGAAGGTGCAGGGCAGGTGGTTGTCCCTGAACGACACGCAGGACACCGAGTGCAGCTGGATGGATAGCAGTAGCCAGCTCCGAGGTCAGCAGGACCAGCTCCTCATGAGGGCTACTCTGGTCACAGGACCCAGCTCCCATGGCTGTGCCTGCTGGGTGCCCCGACCTGGCCTCGGACTCTTCAGAAGGGCACCCCTAGGTGCCAGCCCCAGGCAGAGGGGCAATGCTGGCCATAAACCAGAGCTAGTTGTGAGGTGCGGGCATGGGGGACCCGAGAGGCTGCCTGGCTCCCTGCGTCCCTGCCTGGGGGCTGGTCAACAGCCATAGTCAATGCAGTGGCACACACACACACACCCCGTAGCCCACAACAGCACCTCCCAGAGCCGGGTTAGTGCAACATTTGCTCTGAACCCAGACCCCTGTGACCACAGCTGGCCTCATCTCCCTGCTGTCCTGCCCTTGGCGAAGACAATCACAGAGAGACTCCTTCCCTCCTCACTATGCACACACGAAGACCCTGTCCCGGACCGTCAGTGTGCAGATGTCACAACAGACAGACTCTGCACCCAGAGCCCCCAGATGTGGGGCAGGAACAAGACCCATGTCCGTCTGTCTGATGCATGAAAAGGAGGTACGGGTTCCATTCTGGAAGATTCTATCCCGTTTCCATGCCTATTGGTCCCCCCTGAGGACACCCACCAGGAGGGAGGATGCCACCCTGGGGCCCAGGAGCTCTCCTGCCCTCCCAGGAGCCACAGTGGAGGGCGTTTCCGCCGGGCTGGACTTCCTCTTCCAGCCTGCTCCGAGCTCCTACTTCTGCTGGGGCTGACCTCAGAGGGCCTCGCCAGGCCTGAGCAAGAGGAAGATGCTGGACGTTTTGGTGGGTCAGAGACCCTGGAGGGAGCCTCAGTGACTCCAGCTGGCTCAGCCATCAAGGACCCCTGCAGCCCCTAGACACGCTCTGCTCCATGCATCCCTCCTTGAACCCGTTCCTTGGCCGTGTGAGTCCAGCGTGCCTTCCAGAAGAGACAGAAGAGGCCGAGGCCTGCCTGAGCCCACATGTTCTGAAAGGAGTGAAGTCTAGCATGATTGTAAGCTGTTTCAAAGCCAAGAAGTCCCTCAGGTACCCTGGACGCCCATGGCCGAGGCTCCCTGCTGGCATACGTAGGGTAGAGAGGGGGCCAGGTGGGCCCATCCTGTGTGCCTGCTCCCAGGGGCCCACGTGGAGGGGACTGTTTTCTCGTGGCTATAGGTATCCCTGGGCCCTGCCTGGTGGGAGAGGTGTCCCTGCCATCTTTCAGATGCGTCTGTGTCATCCAGACCTGGCTCAGCCACCTGGACCACCTGAGTAAGGGGCAGAGCCCAAGCTGCTGGGTGGGCCAGGAAGGTTATCCAGGAAGCCAGGGATGCGGCATGAAGCTGCTCCCAGCCCTGGCCAGAACAAAGGAGCAGCAAGAGGGTGGTGGGCGAGGGCCCAGAGCCCATGGAGGGCCCAGCACTCAGGAGGGTGCCACACCTGGGTGCAGGGGGAAGGGGGGTAGGAGCGCTGGCCCCACACCTTCCAATCTGGGCCACAATAGGGAAAAGGGGTGGAGGACCCAGCTCAAGCAGGCATGGGTGAACTCACTCACTCACTCGTTCAGACACTCACGTATTCATTCATTCACTCATTCACTCATTCATTCATTCAGTCACTCATTCAGTCACTCACTCATTCACTCATTGTCATTCACTCACACATTCACTCATTCATTCAGTCACCCACTCATTCACTCATTCATTCATTCACTCACTCATTCATTCACTCACTCACAGATTCACTCGTTCATTCTCTCACTCATTAATTCAGTCACATATCACTCATTCATTCACTCACTTATTCACTCACTTGCATATTTACTCACTCACCCATTCACTCACTCATTGTCACTCACTCACTGATTCACTCATTCACTAGTTCATACATTCACTTATTCAGTCACCCACTCATTCACTCATTCATTCACTCAGTCACTCACTCAGTCACTCATTCACTCACTCAGTCACTCATTGACTCACTCATTCACACTCACACCATTTACTCATTCACTCATTCATTGTCACTCACTCACTCAGCGATTCACTCATTCACTCACTCACACATTCACTCACTCATTCATTCACCCACTCATTCAGTCACTCATTCACTCCTGCATGCTCCACCATCAGGCCTGGCCCTCTGCTGACCGTCCCAGATACCCACCAAGTACCATCCACACGGACTACTCCCAGAGAGTCACCACTGACACTGACACTCAAAGGTGCTGAGCGTGGCTAGACCATGCAAGGGGTCTGGGCAGTTATAGGCTGAATGTGGAATTTAAGGCCTGATTTCCAGCTTGAGGCTGAATCAAATCCCCTGGAGCTCTTAGGAAGCTCCTTCTCCTCTGCCTCAGTTTCCTTATTTGTAAGTGGGATCAGTGTCACCGCCTCCCCCCTGCTGAGGCTCCAGCAGAAGCTTTGAAGGAGAGACCAAGGCTTGGAGACGGTGGGCCTGAGCAAGTGCGTCAGTGCATGAGTGTGTGTCTGTGTGTGTGCATGTGTGTGACAGTGTGATTGCGTATTTGTGTGTGTACATGTGTGTCACAGTGTAATTGTGTGTGTGACAGTGTGTGCGTGTGTGCATGTATGTGGCAGTGTGATTGTGATTGTGCACATGTGTGATAGTGATTGTGTGTGCATTTGTGTGATATTGTGTGTATGTGCATGTAACAATGTGATTGTGTGTGCATGAGTGTGTGCATGTGTGTGTGAAAGTATGACTGAGTGTGGGTTTGTGTGTGTGCATGTGTGACAGCATGATTGTGTGCATGTGTATGGCAGTGTGATTGTGTGTAAATGTGTGAGTGATTATATTTCTGTGTGTGTGTGTGTGTGATTGTGATTGTGTGCATGTGTGTGGCAGTGTGATTGTGACTGTGTGAGTGTGGGGGGTAGTAGGATGTGTGTGAGTATATGTGTATGTGTAAATGTGATGTGTGTGTGGGTGTGATGTGTATGATTGTGTGGGTGTGATGTGGGTGTGTTTGTGCATGGGTGTGATGTGTGTGAGTGTATGTGTGTGGGTGTGTGCACGTGGGTGTAATAGGTGCTCATGTGTGCTCATATGTGTGTATGTTCATGCGGGGTGTGATGTGTGTGCATGGGTGTGACGTGTGAGTGTATGTGTGGATGTGTGGGGGGTGGAGTGATGTGCGTGGGCATGGGTGTGATGTGTGTGAGTGTACATGTGTGTATGACAGTGCAATTGTGTGTGACTGGGAGTGGATGTGATGTGTGTGTGCATGGGTGTGAACGTGTGTGCATGTATGTGTGACAGTGCAGGTGTGTGAATGTGTGTGCATGAATGTGATTGTGTGAATGTGTGTGATGTGTGTCATTGTATGTGTGTAGGGGTGTGATGTGTGTGAGTGTGATATGTGTGAGCCTATATGTGTGCATAGGTGTGATGTATGTATGACAGTGGGATTGTGTTTGTGTGTGGTTGTATGTATGTGTGTGGGGATGTGATATGTATAAGTGTATGTGTGTGCATATGTGTGACTGTGTGTTTGTGGGGGTGTGATGTATATGCATGGGTGTGATGTATGTGTGTGCCTAGGTGTGATGTGTGTGCATGGGCGTGATGTGTGTGCACGGGTGTGATGTGTGTGGGTGTGATGTGTGTGGGTGTGATGTGTGTGTGATGTGTGAGCATGGGTGTGATGTGAGTGTGTGTGTGGGTGTGGTGTGTGTGCATGGGTGTGATGTGTGTGCATGGGTGTGATGTTTGTGAAAGGATGTGGTGTGTGTGTGCGCTTGGGTGTAATATGTGTGTGTGTGCAGTGGGTGTGGTGTTTGTGTGGGTGTGATGTGTACATGGGTGTGATGTATGTCTATGTATGTGAATGTGTGTGGGTGTGATGTGTGTGAGTGTGCATGGGTGTGAGGCCTGTGTGGGTGTGATGTGTGTGGGTGTGATGTGTGGGCATAATGTGTGTGGGTGTGATGTGTGTATGTGTGTGTGGGTGTGATCTATGTGAGTGTGCGTGGGTGTGATGTGTGTGGGTGTGATGTGTGTGTATGATGTGTGTGGCTGTGATGTGTGTGTATGTGTGGCTGTGATGTGAGTGTGTGCGCATGGGTGTGATATGTGTGGGTGTGATGTGTGGGTATGTGTGTGTGGGTGTGATGTGTGTATGTGTGATGTGTGTGTGATGTGTGTGTGGAGTGTGATATGTGATATGTGTGTGCATGGGTGTGATGTGTGTGTGTGTGATGTGTGTGTGATGTGTGTGGGGTGTGATATGTGATATGTGTGTGTGCATGGGTGTGATGAGTGTGTGTGATGTGTGTGGGGGTGTGATATGTGATATGTGTGTGTGCATGGGTGTGATGTGTGTGTGTGATGTGTGGGGGTGTGATATGTGATATGTGTGTGTGCATGGGTGTGATGTGTGTGTGTGATGTGTGTGGGGGTGTGATATGTGATATGTGTGTGTGCATGGGTGTGATATGTGTGTGTGATGTGTGTGGGGGTGTGATATGTAATATGTGTGTGTGCATGGGTGTGATGTGTGTGTGTGATGTGTGTGGGGGTGTGATATGTGATATGTGTGTGTGCATGGGTGTGTTGGCTGGTGCAGCACAGGTTCATGCAGTCTCTGCACTCCGCCTCCTGCTCAGTCTGGTGGACGCTTTCCTACCACTGTGTGCGCTTTCTGGGCAGTGCCAATTGAAGAGGCAGCGGCCCCTGCTTTGTGTTCTCCTGGGAGTGCCCATCTCTCCAGCCTCCCCTCCTCAGATCAGGCCTCTCCTGGGCTACAGGCTTACTTGTGCATTTTCTCGGTGCACCCTGGAGTGGACTCACTCTCGCCGTGACTGTCGTTGAAACACCGGCCTGCTCCCAGTTCCCACCCTGGTGTGTGTTGGGATGGGATGCCCCTCCCCGGAAGGTGCAGCAGGCTGCTGGGCAGAGTGTGCTCAGCCCTCTCGATTCTCTCACCGTCCCTGAGTGTGCCTGCCTGGGCCCATCCAACGAATCATGAAATAAAGCCTGAAAGAATCAACCTGCTTCCAAGTAACTGAACATCAGTCCAGGACAAAGTTCAAAAACAACTGGTAAGAGTACAAAATGCCGAACACCCAAAAAGTAAAATTCACAACGTGCAGCAACCCGTCAAAGATGATTGAGCACACAAAAAGGCAGGAAGGTATGCCTCGCCATGAGGAAAATCAGCCAACTGAGACTGACGCAGATGGACACCCTTGTTAAAATTATCAGAAAAAGACCCTGAAACAGCTTCCTAACTGTTCCACAGCTGCAGAAAGTTAAAGACATGAAATGTATTTTAAAAGACTCAAATACAACTTCTAAAGATAAAAACTACAATGCTTGAGACGAAAAACAAACAAACAAACAAACAAAAACACTGGATGAGATTAACAGCAAAAGAAAAGAATAGTGAATTTGAAGACAAAGAAATGGAAACCATTCAAAATAAAATACACAAAGACAAAAGAAATTTTTTTAACAGCATCGATGAGTTCTGGTATAACTTCAGATGGCCCAATATATAGATAATTGGCTTCACTGAAGGAGAGATGTGTGTATGTTTGGGACAGGAGCGAGAAAGAAATATGTTTGAAGAAATGATGACTGAAACGTTTCCAAACTTAATGAAAACTATAAACCTACAGGTCCAAGAAACTCAATGACTCCCTAGTGCAGGAAACAGGAATAAAACCACACCAAGTTACCTCATAATCAAATTGTTCAAACTAGTGATAAAATGAGAATCTTTATTTTTTGAGACCGAGTCTCGTCGCCCAGGCTGGAGTGCAGTGGTGCGATCTCGGGTCACTGCAAGCTCTGCCTCCCGAGTTCCCGCCATTCTCCTGCCTCAGCCTCCTGAGTAGCTGGGACTACAGGCGCCCGCCACCACGCCCAGCTAATTTTTTGTATTTTTAGTAGAGAAGGGGTTTCACTGTATTAACCAGGATGGTCTCGATCTCCTGACCTCATGATCCGCCTGCCTCGGCCTCCCAAAGTGCAGGGATTACAGGCGTGAGCCACCACGCCCGGCCAATAAAATGAGAATCTGAAAAGCAACTAGAGGCAAAAGGAACATGGCATGTGCTGAGGAACGGATGGGAGCAGATTTCCCGCAAGACGCAATGCAAGCAAGAAGACAGGAAAGCAAGACCTGTGAATTCCTGAAAGAAAAAGAGCCCATCAGCATCGGGATGCTATGCCTGGGTAAAACATCCTTCACAAATGAAATTTAAATAAAAACCTTTTAGAGATGTAGACCCTGAAGCTCCATTGCCAGCAGAACCGTGCTGTGAAAAACCTTCAAGAAATTCACTCAGGCTGAAGGGGCGTGAACATGGACGGAAATCTGCCTTCTACTGGAAATGGGAACTACATGGGTAAGCATGTGAGATTTTAAAACCATTTAAGTTTCTTTGGAGATGCAAATCAAAACCACAAGGAGGCCAGGAGCGGTGGCTCATGCCTGTAATCCCCGCACTTTGTGGGGCCAAGGTGGGCGGATCACTTGAGGTCAGGAGTTTGAGATCGGCCTAACCAACGTGGTGAAACCCCGTCTCTACTAAAAATACAAAAATTAGCCAGGAGTGGTGACTCGTGCCTGTAATCCCAGCTACTCAGGAGGCTGAGGCAGGAGAATTGCTTGTACCTGGGAGGCAGAGATTGCAGTGAGCCGAGACGCACCATTGCACTCCAGCCTGGGCGACAGAGCAAGACTCCGTCTCAAAACAAACAAACAAAAACCCACAACGATATACCATCTCACGCCAGTCAGAATGCCTGTTACTAAAAAGTCAAAAAACAGATGCTGGAGAGGTTGTGGAAAAGAAAGAACGCTTTTATACTGTTGGTGGAAGTGTAAATTAGTTCAGCCATTGTGGAAGACAATAGGGTGATTCCTGAAACACCTAGAGACAGAACTACCGTTCAACCCTGCAATCCTATTACTGGGTATATACCTAGAGGAATATAGGTCATTCTATCATAAAGACACATGCACACCATTGCAGCACTATTCAATAGCAAAGGCATGGAATCAACCTAAATCCCGTCAATGATAGACTGGATAGGCTAGGCACGGTGGCTCACGCCTGTAATCGCAGCACTTTGGGAGGCCGAGGCAAGTGGATCACGCAAAGTCAGGACTTCAAGACCTGCCTGACCAGCATAGTGAAACCCCGTCTTAACTAAAAATACAAAATTAGCCAGGCGTGGTGATGTGCACCTGTAGTCCTAGCTACTTGGGAGGCTGACGCAGGAGAGTCGTTTGAACCCAGGAGACAGAAGTTGCAGTGAGCCAAGATTGCATCATTGCACTCTAGCCTAGGCAACAAGAGGTAAACTCTATCTCAAAAAAAAAAAAAAAAAGATAGACTGGATAAAGAAAATGTGGTATGTATACACCATGGAATACTCTGCAGCCATAAAAAGGAATGAGATCATGTCCTTTGCAGAGACATGAGTGGAACTGGAGGCCATTATCCTTTACAAACTAACACAGGAGCAGAAAACCAAATACCACGTGTTCTCACTTATAAGTGCAAGGTACATGATGAGAACACATGGAGACATGGGGGAACAATGCACATTGGGGCTTATTGAAGGGTGGAGGGTGGGAAAAGGGAGAGAATCCGGGAAAATAACTAATGGATACTAGGCTGAATACCTGAGTGACGAAATAATCTATACAACAAACCCCCATGATACACACCGATGTATGTAACAAACCCGCACATCCTGCACATGTTCCCCTGAACTTAAAAGTTAAAAAAACCCAATTCTTTAAAAGAGGGGTTGGGGGGAGGTGGGGATGGTTAATGGGTACGAAAAATAGAATGAATAAGACTTACTATTTGATAGCACAGCAAGGTGACTGTAGTCAATAATAGCTTAATTACATATTTTAAAATAGAGAATGTAATTGGATTGTTTGCAACTCAAACGATAAATGTGTGAGGGAACAGATACCCCATTCTCCATGTTGTCCTTATTTCACATTGCAGGCCTGTATCCAAACATCTCATGTACTTTATAAATATAGACACCTACTGTGTACCCACAAAATTTTTTTAAGCAATAAAAACAATTTAAATCACTTTAAAAGGTAATAGACTAGAAAAAGTAATAACAGTGTATTATGAGATTTTTAACATACATAAAAGTAAAATGCTTGACAAGAACTACGTAACGACTGAGGGGAAATGGAGGGGTCTGAGTGCAAGGCGCTTTCCTGTAAGTAACGGGGTGAGACATTGTTGTAGAGAGTAATGCTTAAAATGGATGCTAAAGGGACTAATAAAAGAAACAAGAGGTTATAGCTACAAAGTCAACAAAAGAGATAAAATGAAATCATGACAAATATTCAGGCTGGGCGCAGTGGTTCACACCTGTAATCCCAGAACTTTGGGAGGCTGAGGAGGGCATATCCCTTGAACTCAAGAGTTTGAGACTAGCCAGGGCAATGCAGTGAAACTCTGTCTCTACCAAAAATACAAAAAAATTAGCCATGGCATAGAGGTGTGTGTCTGTGATTCCAGCTACTCAGGAGGCTGAGGCTGAAGGATCATTTGAGCCCGGGAGGTTGAGGCTGCAGTGAGCTGAGATCGCACCGCTGCACTCCAGCCTGGGTGACAGGGTGAGACTCTGTCTCAAAAGAGGAAAAAAAATCAATCAATTCTAAAGAAGGCCGAGAAGAAAAATAATAAAGAATAAATGTGGCAAATAGAAAACAAATAGGAAGATGATGGAAAATTCAAGCCTAATGATATCAATAATCACATGAAATACAAATGGTCTAAACAACCTCATTAAAAGTAGAAAATGTCAAATTGGATTTAAAAAGCAAGGCCTGACTGTGTGCTGCCTACATTAAATATACAGACACAAATAGGCTAAAAGAGAAAGAATGAAAACAGATATAGCATGCTAGTGCTCGTCTAAAGAAAGCTGGAGTGACCATCCTAATTTCAGATAAAGGATGTTTTGGAGTAAAGAATATTATAAGGATAATGAAGTTTATTTTAGAATGATAAATAAGCCTCCTAAATATTTAGGCACCTAATCGTATAGCTTCAGAATGCATGATGAGATTCCAAGAAGTAAACAAAACCGTAATTAGAGTCAGATTTCAGTACCCTCTCTCAATAACTATGAGAACAAGCAGGCAGAAAAACTCAGTCAGGATTGAGTAGACGTAGACAGCACTGTGAAGAAATTTGATCCAACTGACATTTAGAGGCCATTCCACCCAACAACGGCAGAATACACGGACTCCTCAAGTGCAGGTTGGACATTTATAAAGATAGATCATATTCTGGGCCATAAAATAAGTCTTACTAAATTCAGCAGAATTCAAGTGATGCCAAGTGTACTAGCTGGCCATAACAGAATAGAATTGGGAATCAATAACAAAAATATCTCTGGAAAATTCCCAAATATGAAGAACTAAATAATAGGCTAAATAATAGACTTCTAAATAGCCCATAGATCAAAGACAAAATCAAAAGGCAAATTAGAAAATATTTTGAACTGAATAAAAGTAACAACACAGCACATCCAAATTTGCGGGATGCTGATGAAGTGGTCATTAAAGAAAAAAAATGATAGCACTAACGGCTATACTGTAAAAGAAGAAATGTCTCAAAGCAGTGGCTTCAACTTTTACCGTAAGAGACTGAGGAAAGAAGAACAAATTAAACCCGAGTAAAAGAGAAAGAGTGAAGATCAAAAGAGGCATCAATGAAATCGGAAACAGAAAAAAAGAGAAAACCAATGAAAGTAAAAATTAGCTTTTTGGTAGGCTCAATCAAATCGATAAGCTTCTAGCCAGAATGATCGGGCAGGAGGGAGGGAGGAAGGGAAGGAGAGAGAAAGAAAAAGAGACGTAAGTTCCAAATATCAGAAGCAAGTGACCCAACTACATAGTCTACAGATATTAAAGGGATAATAAGGGAATATTATAAAATGCTTTATGCCAGTGGGTTCAACAACTTAGATGAAATGGATAAATATTAGCAATCAATGCTCAGAAATTGAAATAACAAATAACATTTATAGTGGTATAAAAAAATGAAGAACTTAGAACTAAATTTGACAGAAATGCAAAAGTCCTGTTCACTGAAAACTGCAAAATACTACCTAGAGGAGTTAAATAATATTTAAATTAATGAAATATATACCTTTCTCATAGACCAGAAGATTCAGTGATGTTAAGATGTCAATTCTCCGTAAACTGATCTACAGATGAAATGCAATCCCAATCCAAATTGCAGAAGTCTTCATGGTAGAAACTGACAAGCTCTAAGAGTCACATGAAAATGCAAAGGCCAAGCAACTCTGACAAAGAAGAAAAAGGTTGGAGGGATCTCACAATCTGGTATCAAGAGCTGTTACAGTGTGGTGTCAGCATAAAGACAGACTAATAGAACAATGGAACTGAGCAGTGGGTCCAGAAATGAGTCCACACATATGTGTCCACACAAATGAGTCCACACATATGTGTACAACTCTTTTGACAAAGATACAAAGTCATTGCTGTTAAAAAAAAAAAAAAAAAAGAGAGAGAGAGAGACAAGCCTTTCAACCGGTAGTGCTGGAACAATTACCATACACAAGCCCCCCATGCACACACCCTCAAGCCATGTCTCACATGTATAGAAATTCACTCAAAATGGATGATAGACCTATATGCAAAACCTAAAAATATAAAATTTCTAGGAGAAAGCATCAAAGAACATTTTTGTGACCTTGAATTAGGCAAAGATTTCTTAGTTATGATACCGAAACTATAATTCATAAAAGAACTAATGGATAACATGGCCTTTAGCCAAATTAAAAACTGCTTCACAAAAGAGGCTGTTAAGAGAATGAAAAAAAAAGCCACAGACAAGGAGAAAATCTTTGCAAATCATTAATCTAATGAAGGATATAGAGTTATCACAACTCAACAATAAGAAAACAAACAATTCAGTTAAACATGGTAAAAGGTTTGCACAGACACTCCATCAAATCAGATAAACAGCTGGCAAATAAGTACATGGAAAGATTCTCAATGTGATTTGCCATCAGGTAAACAGAACAGCTAACCCTGAAATAACTGATGATAACCAGTGTTGCCGAGGACGTGGTGGAACTGGAATTCTTACTGTGGGTGCAGTGCATGGTACAACCATTTGGAAACCAATCTGGCAGTTTCTTAGAAAATTGAACATTCACCCAGCACAGGGCCCAACCATTCCACTCCTACATATTTATTCAAGAGAAAAAAAATATGTTGATGCAAAGACTTGTGCATGAATATTCACAGAATCTTTTTTTTGTAATAGCCAAAACCTGGATATGACTCAGATGTTCATCAACAGATGAACAGATAAAAAGCTCTGGTCTAGCCAGGCAGTAGGGTATAGTTAGCAACAGGAAGGGGTGAATTAGTCATACAGCACAACGAACTCGGTGAAGCTCAAGAGAATTTTCTGAATGAAGGAAGCCAGAGGAAAAAGAAGACGTGCTATATATTTCCATATATACAGTGAAACTCAGAAATGCGGTAGAAAGCAGGTCAGCAGTGGCTCATGGGGTCTGGGGAAAGGGAAGAGTGACAGGAAGGGTTACAAAGAGGCAGGAGGACACTGTCAGGGAGGGGATGTACCCATTGTCCCCATCATGGTGACTATCTCCAAGGACGTGAGTGAACACAAGTTTCACATGTTTCGTAATGTATCAAATTGTACATTTTAAATATGTGCAGTTTAAATCAAAACCACAATGAGATACCATCTCACACCAGTTAGAATGGCGATCATTAAAAAGTCAGGAAACAACAGGTGCTGGAGAGGATGTGGAGAAATAGGAACACTTTCACACTGTTGGTGGGATTGTAAACTAGTTCAACCATTGTGGAAGACTGTGTGGCGATTCCTCAAGGATCTAGAACTAGAAATACCATTTGGCCCAGGCATCCCATGACTGGGTATATACCCAAAGGATTATAAATCATGCTGCTATAAAGATACATGCACATGTATGTTTATTGCAGCACTATTCACAATAGCAAAGACTTGGAACCAACCCAAATGTCCATCAATGACAGACTGGATTAAGAAAATGTGGCAAATATACACCATGGAATACTATGCAGCCATAAAAAAGGATGAGTTTGTGTCCTTTGTAGGGACATGGATGCAGCTGGAAACCATCATTCTCAGCAAACTATCGCAAGAACAGAAAACCAAACACCGCATGTTCTCGCTCATAGGTGGGAATTGAACAATGAGATCACTTGGACACACGGCGGGGAACATTACACACCGGGGCCTGTTGTGGGGTGGGGGGAGGGGGGAGGGATAGCATTAGGAGAAATACCTGATGTAAATGACGAGTTAATGGATGCAGCACATCAACATGGCACACGTATACATATGTAACAAACCTGCACATTGTGCACGTGTACCCTAGAACATAAAGTATAATAAATAAATAAATAAATAAATAAATAAATAAATAAATATGTGCAGCCTATTGTATGTCAATAATACCTCAATAAAGCTGCTTATTTAATGAAAAGAGACTATGAACGAATGGGGAAGAGGCTGAAAGTGATCACTCCAATAAGAAGTTGTGCTTTCTTGCCCCATGTCCGTATTTGAGTTTATTTTCTGACCCAGAGCCTGTTGCTTGGAGACACAGCCAAGGTCTGCAGAGGGAAGGCCCAGCAACACCGCTGCCAGCATTTGTTGGAATGCTCTGGAACATGCTCTCACAAAGGAACACGGCATTTACTCACAGGGCTGAGCACTCTGGCACATGGAGCCCCTCACATTGCAGGACTGCTGGACACAGGCTCTGAGTTGACGTTGGCATCTAAAGACCTGGAGGGTGGCTGGGCACAGTGGTTCATGCCTATTATCACAGCACTTCGGAAGGCCAAGGAGGAATCGCTTGCACTCAGGAGATCCAGAGCAGCCTGTGCACCACCACTCCTGGCTAATTTCTCTTAATTCTTCTTTTTCTGTCTCTCTACAAAACAAGAAAAATTAAGAGAAATTAGCCAGGCATGGTAGTGCACACCTGTGGTCCCAGCTGCTTGGGAGGGTGAGGCAGGAGGATCATTTGAGCCCAGGGGTTTGAGGCTGCAGTGAACCATGATCATGCCACTACACTCCAGCCTGGGCAACATAGCAAGACCCCGTCTCGCAAAACAAACAAACAAAACCTGAAACCTTATCATTGTCTTCTGTTAGAGAGGACCCCCATGGGTCAAGAAGTGAATGGTGTCCCTGCCAGCTTAGAATGGGCCCTCAGGGTTCATGGACTTATCCAGCGGTCATTTTTATGGTCTCTGAATATTCCATTGGGATTGAGATATTTGGCAGTTAGAGTAATCCCAGTAAGTGGGTCCTCGGCCTGTGAGGCGAAACCTATCATAAGTGAAGTGAGGAGGTCAAGTGTAGGCCACTGAAAGCATCCTTAGTCCAGATAATAAATCAGAAACACAATCGCATCTCGGCCAGGACAGTGGATGTTTGTAAACACCGTCGAGATCTCTGGCGTGGTGATTATTTCTACGTGTTCACTTGACTGGGCCACAGGGTGCCCAGATTAAACTTTGATCCAGGCATGCCTGTCAGGCTGATTCTGGGTGAGATGGGTATTGGGATTGGTGGACTCAGGAAGGCAGATGCCCTTCCCAGCGTGGGGGCCTCCTCCCATCCATTGTGAACCTGAATAGAACAGAAAGGCAAGGGAAGAAGAACCTGCCCTCTTTCTCTTGCCTCACTGCCATTGAACAATACATTTAAAATGGTGTGTAGTTAAGATTGTAAACTTTGTGATTTGTATATTTTATCGTAATTTAAAAAAAAAAAAAAAGGCAGAAGAGATCTGGACATCCAGACATCTGCAGTACAGCCCACTGAGTCAATGGATCATTCATTGAACATGAATGACTTAACGGGGAGCCGGCAGGATGAGTGGGGGTAGCGGGCGCACTGGGGTCCTCCTTAGGATGTGCTCAGGAGGACGTGTGGTAAGCCCTGCAAAGATCCAGGGGCCAGACCTATAGGTAAGTTCTCAGAGGCCCAGGCTCAGGGGTATGTTTGCACGTCAAAATAAAAGCCACAGGGCTCCCCTGTGACAAAGGAGGTACAAAGCTAGCTAGGCCTCTTTGCTTTTCAAAGGCAGTGCCCCCTACTCCTGGAAATGTGGGGAGACAGCGTCGCCTACTCCCGGGAATGGGGGAAACAGTGCACCCCACTCCATGGAACATGGAGAGACAGCGGCCCCCACTCTTGGGGATGTGGAGAGTCAGCGGCCCCCACTCTTGGGGATGTGGAGACAGTGGTCCCCACTCCTGGGAATGTGGAGAGTCAGCGGCCCCTCTCCAGGGAATATTGCCCTGGACCATACTCTGGGCAACAGGGAAGCTGAAGCTGTGAGTGGGGCCTGTCACAGAGAAGGCCTGACCACAGCCCAGTGCCAGGGCTTAGGAGGTTGGAATGCCCATCTGGGGTGCAGCAGGAGCACTAGCTCAGAGGCGAGTCTCAGCGTGCACCAGGGAGCTTCATGCAGCCCTGTGTCACCAATAGGAGACGAGCATATGGTGCTGAGAACGGGGGTAGTTGCTGGGGTGGCCCCGCTTCCCATCATGCCCAGTGCTCCATGGGGACTTCCTGTTTGCTGTGCCCTTAAAGCCTGGCTCTGCAGCATTGGAGGCCCCTATGCCTGAAGAAGAACCCCGGCAAGGGTGCAGAGAGAGTGTCCTTGAACTTCAAGGTCCGTCTGCCACCTGGGCCCTTTGGATTCCTGTGTCCAAGGACCAGCAAGAAGAGGAGATGCCATCTTGTTGGGGTCAATTGACCCTGGTCGGCAGGAGAAGGCAGGGCTGGTGCAGCCCAGTGTGGCCTGGGAGGGACATGGGCGGACTGCAGGGGACCCATTCATGTGCCCCTTGTACTCCTTGGCTAGGTGCGACCATGAAAGGACAAGTAAAGCGTCCCTGGCCTAAGAAGGGCCTGGGCTGGGGCCAGACCATGCAGGTGAGAGGTGAGGGGAGCGCAGACCATGCAGGTGAGAGGTGAGGAGAGTGCAGACTGGGTGGAGGAAGCGGGAGATGGTAAGTGCTGCTCGCAGCCCCAGAGGAGCTCCAGTGAGCGGGGGCTGTGGCTTGTCCCAGGAACCCTGTTCCCAGGGCCCTGTGAGCTGCTCTTGCACCATGTGTAGGGAAGTGGATGATGCAGCACAGGGGCGCCATGCAGAGCCGCCATGGACAAAGGCCTCCCTGCCCACCGCGATGAGTGAGGACAGCGGATGCTCCAGTGTCCAGAGCCTCCAGAATCCACCTCGGCTTTCATGCCAACGTCAGACTGTTCTTGGGGTTCCCCGGCCAAGGACTGAGCCAGGCAGCGGTACAAGGGCCCAGCCACTTCCACCCAAGGGACACTCTCCTGATGCCCAATCCTTGCTCCTGTGGCCCCTTAGCTTGGCAGAGCCCTTCAAAGGGAGCACTGGGACCTGGGGGCTGCCTCTGCCCCATCCTGCGGACATCTCTGTATTTTCAGAGGTGTCCTCGCGGCACACTTTGTGCTCACCGTCTCCATCTCAGCATCTTCTCCTCTGAGAACTCAGCTCGCAACAACCCAAATTTTGACTTTTTAATCCTCCTCCCGACAGAGAAATGGTCATCACTTCTAATGAGACCAGAGTCTTCCTTCACTCACCAAATCCTGATTGAATACAGAGTCGGGGAGAAAGTTATGCAGCTACCCAGGGAAAGACAGTCCTGGGCAGGAGGGACAGCAAGTGCAAAGGCCCTGGGGCATGACTGTATTGGGCAGAGTCAGGGAACAGCAAGGGGGACAGGGAGGCTGGAGGTTGGCTGAACAAAGGTGCAACCAGGTGGCCAGAGGTTCCAGGCCAGACCCGTGGGTCTTGGTCAAACACTGCAAATACTTGAGACTTTACTCTGAGCGAGGCAGGGCCAATGCAGGGCTCTGAGTGGAAGAGGGACGGGTGGTCTTAGGTTGTAACAAGACTGCTCCACCCCCAGCCGCTGTGTGGAGAGTGGTCGGAAGGGGGCCAGGGCAGAAGCAGGAGGATCCCTGAGGACATTGGTGTTGTAATCCAGGAGCCAAAATGGTGACTTGGACTTGGGTGGGGGATGTGGAGGTCTGAGGGTGGTTGGATTCTGGGTACCTCCAACAGATGCGAGGTTGGGGTGTCAGAGAAAGAGAGGAGCCAAGCCTGGTGCCCAGACATCTGTCCAGGCATCAGATGCAGAGATAAGGTGGGAGCAGGAGAGAGGAGGGAAGCCGGCATTGGCCTGATTCTGATGGAAATGCTTGTCAGACAAGTATGAGTGGGGACCTCAAGGCTACACGTGACTATCTGGGTCTGCAGCGGAGCCTGGACACGAGCGTCGGCACAGAGGCAGTCCATATGGTCGTGAGCAGAGGGGTCACAAGTCTGCGAATGTGGATGGAAAGGGACCAAGCCAGGCCCCACAGCATGGAAAAGAGAGGGAGATGAGGACGCCCGGCAAGGAAGCACAGACGAAAACGCCCAGATGGTGGGATACACCCAGGAGGGTCCTGTGGCTTGGGGCAAGGTGTAGGCAATAGCTCAGGGAGAGAAAGTGACCCAGGGAGCCTGGGTCGTGAACGGTTATTCAGCTAAGGGGGTCCTGAGCCGGGACCTTGAATGGAGCACCTTGGGGGGTCATTGCTGAGCTTGGGGTGTGTTGAGGAGAGGATAGGCTGGGGTCAAGTGGAGACACAGTGTGGAGGAATCATCTGGGTGGCCCGTGTGTTTGCTGGTTTTCAGATGAAAGGAATACCCTTCATCAGGACGTTGGAAGGATTCTGAAAGATCTTTTCCCAGATAGCTGCATGGCTCCCTTGCTCTCCTCCTCTGTATCCTTCTGGGATTTGGTGAGTGAAGGAAGACTCCAAACTCACTAGCAGCTGTTATCATGTTTTCCTTAGGGGAGGGTTTGGGCTGTTGCAGGTTGAGGTCTCTTAGAAAGAGAGGCTGAGCCGGGCGCAGTGGCTCACACCTGTAATCCCAGCACTTTGGGAGGCTGAGACAGGCGGATCACTAGGTCAGGAGATCGAGACCATCCTGGCCAACACGGTGAAACCCCGTCTCTACTAAAAATACAAAAAATTCGCTGGGCGCAAGTGGTGGGCGCCTATAGTCCCAGCTATTCAGGAGGCTGAGGCAGGAGAATGGTGTGAACCCGGGAGGTAGAGCTTGCAGTGAGCTGAGATCGTGCCACTGCACTCCAACCTGGGCAACAGAGGGAGACCCCGTCTCAAAAAAAAAAAAAAAAAAAGGAGAGGTTGAGGCAGAGTCAGGTTAACCCAGGAGTGGGGCCTGTGAGAACGTTCCTCCTGCCACAATATCCTGAGCTGGGGCAGGAACCTGCTCTCCAATGGATGGGTGACCTTTGAGGGAGCATGGGGAGTTTACACCCAACATTGAGGGAAAGGAGCGATTCCATGGGATAGGCACAGAGGTTGGTGGGCACAGCACGTGTTGGTGGGCATGGGGCAGGGCGTGATGTGCACCAGGACACCTGAAAGGCCAGGTCCCTAGTGGGACAGGATGGTGGAGAAGAGCTGCTGGAAGTCAGAGACAAGAAGAAAGATAGAAGAGCCTCTAGGAGAGAGGGGTGCGAGTGGACATAATGGTGTGTGAAGGATGGAACAGAAAGAATGGAGTGTGGGGTACACAGTGTGAAGCTTGGGGAAACATGGGACATGGAGAATGGAGTAAGCAGAATAAACAGTGGGCATGAAGAATGGGGAAGAGAACATGGAGAATGAAGCACTGGCTATAAAGGATGGAGAATGGAGCATGGAACATTGAGAGTGAAGTGAGGAGAATGGGAAACAGAGTGTAAAGAAAAGAGATGGAAAAGAGTATACAAGATGAAGAATGGAGGATGGAGAATGAAGTCTGAAGAATGGTATAGCAGCATGGAACATGGAAGACGTATGGAAAACAGAGTGAGTTTGGAGAATGGAGAATGGATGATAGAGATAGCAAATGGGGTTGAGAAAATGGAGCATGGAGAATGAAGAATGGAGCACGGAGAATGAAGAATGGAGCATGGAGAATGAAAAAGGGAGTGGGGATGGAGTTTGGTGTAAGGAGGATAGAGAATTGAGAATGGAGGGTGGAGCATGAGGTAGGGTATGGTGGACAGAATGTGGAATGCATCGTGAGAGTGGGGCATGGAGCATGCTGTATGGGGAACAGTGATGCAGAGTGGGGAATAGAGAAAGAAGTGTACAGTATGGAGAGGGGCGCATGGTAAATGGAATGTGCAGAATGGAGATTAGAGAGTGGAGTACAGTCGGTCCCTGACTTACAACGGTTCAACTTACAATTTTTTTTTTACAATGGTGTGAAAGCGATATGCATTCAGTAGAAGCCATACTTCAAATTTGGAATTTTGAGTTTTCCCAGGCTAGTGACATGCAGTAGAATACTGTCTCATGAAGCTGCCAGGCAGCCACCGGGAGCCATAGCCCCCAGTCAGCCATGCTTGTGTAAGTGCTCTGAGCGTGTTCAAGGCAGGCTGGGCTCAGCTATGATGTTTAGCAGATTATGTGTGTTAAATGCATTTTGGACAAAGTATTTAATGTATGAGGTGTTTATCAGGACAAAACTATCATAACTCGGGAGCATCTGGATAGAATACGGACAGAAAAGTATGGAGAATGAACAAGGGAAACTGTAGCATCTAAGAACAAAGTATGGAGAATGAAGAATGGAGTATGAAAAGGAGAGTAATGTGGAAAATGAAGCGCAGAATACGGAGAATGGCACCTCAAGAATGGAGTATGAAGTATGAAAAATAGAGTATGAACCATAGAGCATGGAGAATGGAAAACAAGGAATGAAGTATAGAATATGAAGGATGAAGTACTGAGTGTGGGGAGTGGAGAATGGAAAACAATGTGTGGAAAATGGAAAGTGGATTTTGTGGGATGGAGTATAAAAAATGCAGAATGGTAATGGGGAATGCAGTGTGGGGTCTGGAGTATGGATTCTGGCAACTGTAGACAGATAAGGAGAATGGACGATAGAGAATGTACAGCCATGTCTGGTTTTATTGTGCTTTGCAGATATTGTGTTTTTTTACAAATTGAAGATTTGTAGCAATGCTGTGTCCAGCAAGTCTTTTGGTGCCATTTTTTCCAGTAGTGTGTGTTCACTTCGTGTCTCTGGGTCACATTTTGGAAATTCTTCAAACATTTCACACTTTATTATTTTAGCATTTATGGCAATCTGTGATCAGTAATCTTTGAGGTTACGATTATCATTGTTTTGGGGTGCTGTGAACCATGCTCATATAAGATGGGGAACTTAATTGATGTGTTGTTTGTGTTCTGAATGCTCCACCAACTGGCTATTCCCCCATCTCTCTCCCCCTCCTCAGGCCTCTCTATTCACTGAGGCACAACAGTATGGAAATTAGGCCAATTAATAAACCAACAATGGCCTCTGGGTGTTCAAATGTAAAAAGAGTCTCATGCCTCTCACTTTAAACAAACAACTAAACATGATTAAGCTTAATGAGAAAGGTCTGTTGAAAGCCAACATAGGTGAAAGCTAGGCCTTTTGCACCAAATAATTAGTCAGTCAAGTTGCTGATGTAAAGGAAAAGTTCTTGAAGGAAATTAAAAGTGCTACTCCAATGAACTCATGAATAATAAAGAAGCAAAACAGTCTTTTGCTGATAGAAGAAATGTTAGTGGTCTGCATAAAATATCACACCCCCATAACATTCCCTTAAGCCTCATTCAGAGCAAGGCCCTAACTCTCCTCATTCTGTGAAGGGTGAGGAAGCTGCAGAAGAAATGTTGGAAGATAGCAGAACTTGGATCATGAAGTTTAAGAGAGGAAGCCATCTCCCTAACATAAAAGTACAAAGTGAAGCAGTAAGTACGGATGCCAAAGCTGCAGCAACTTATCCAGAAGATCTAGCTAAGATCATTGAAGGAGGTAACTATATTAAATAGCAGATTTTCAGTGTAGATGAAATGGCCTTCTATGGGGAGGAGATCCCATCTAGGACTTTCATAGCTAGAGAGGAGAAGTCAATGCCTGGTTTCAAAGCTTTATGTGAGAGGCTGACTGTTTCATGATGGCTAACAGAGCTGGTGAAGCCAACATTTGCAATTCCAAAACCTCTAGGGACCTTAAGAATTTTTACACTACATCTACTCTGCCTGTGCTCTGTCTGTGGAACAACAAAGCCTGGATGACAGCACGTCTGTTGACAGCATGGTTTGCTCAATATTTGAGGTCCACTTTTGAGAAGTACTGCTCAGAAAAAAAATGCCTTTCAAACTTTTACCGCATGTTAAGCATACAACTGGTCACTCAAGAGCTCTGATGGAGATGTACCAGGAGCCAAACGTTGTTTTCATGCCTGCTAACACAACATCCGTTCACAGCCCATGGATCAAAGAGTAATTTTGACTTTCAAATCAGATTATTTAAGAAGTATACTTTGTAAGGCTATCGGTCCCATAGATGGAGATCCCTCAGATGGATCTGAATCTGAGCAAAGCAAATTGAGAGGCTTCTGAAAAGGATTCACCAATCTAGATGTCACTAAGGACATTTGTGATGTATAGGAGGAGGTAAAAATATCAACATTAGCAGGAGATTGGAAGAAGTCAATTCTCTCATGGATGATTTTTAAGGAGCTTAAGACTTCAGTGGATGAAGTAATTGCAGATGTTACGGGAATGGCAAGAAAACCAGCGGTGGGCCCTAAAGACGTGATGAAATTGCTGCAGCCTCATGATAAAATGTGATCAGATGAGGAGTTGCTTCTTAGGGATGAGCAAAGATTGTGGTTTCTTGAGATGGAATCTACTCCTGCTAAAGAAGAAGATGCAATGAATGTTGTTGAAATGACAACAAGTGAATTCGAATATGACATAAACTTAGTTGACAAAGCAGTGGCAGGGTTTGAGAGGTTCGATTCCAATTTAGAAAGAAATTCTACTGTGGTTAAAATGCTATCAAACAGCATCACATACTACAGAGAAATCTTCCATAAAAGGAATAGCCGATCAATGTGGCAAACTTCATTGTGTCTTATTTTAAGAAATTGCCACAGCCACCTCATCCTTCAGCAACCACCACCCTGATCAGTCAGCAGCCATCAATAACTAAGCAAGACCCTCCACCAACAAAAAGATCATGACTCCTTGAAGGCTCAGATGACCATTAGCATTTTTTAGCAATACAATTTGTTTAAGCTAAGGTATAAATATTGGTTTTGGACATAATTTTATCACACACTTAATAGACTACAGTATAGTATAAGCATATATGCACTGGGAAACAAAAAACTGTGTTAGTTGTTTTATTGTAATGTTTGCTTTATTGTTGTGGTCTGGAACTGACCCTGCAATAGCTTTGAGACATTCCTGTAGTATGGAGAATGGTTATGTTGAATGGAGAATGAGGTATAGAATATGGAGACTGGATTATGTAGTATAGAGAATAGAGAATGGAGTACAGTTGATTTCTGACTTATGATTTCATTTACTATTTTTCAATTTTACCATGGTGTGAAAGCGATGGGCTGTCAGTAGAGACCATACTTAAAATTTTGAATTTTGATTTTTCCTGGCCTATAATACTGTATCATCATGGTGGGTAGCCACAGAGAGTCACAGCACTCAATCACCCAGGCTAATGTAAGCATTCTAAGCATGTTTAAGGTAGGCTGGGATAAGCCATGATGTACAGAAGATTAAGTGTATTCAGTGCATTTATGACTTGTGATATTTTCAATTTACCATGGAAGTCAAGATGTAACCCCATCGTAAGTTGAGGAGCATGTGTATAGAAAATAAACAAAAAAGTACAGTGTATGAAAGATAGAAAATAGAGAAAGAAGCGTGAAAAAAGAGACTGGGATAAAAATATATAGGTAGAATACAGAGAATAGATAATGAAGTATGGAGATAGGACAATGAAGAATGGGGCATGGAGTATAGACTAGGGAGAAAGGAGATGAGATATGGAGACTATAGAATATAGAGAGGGGCATGGAGAAAGGAATATAGTTTGGTCTATAGCATATAGAGAATAAAATATAAAGTATGGAGTATGGAGAAAAAAATGTGGAGCATGGAATATGAAGAATGAGGAGCAGAATATGAAGAATAAAGAATGTAAAGGGAACTAGAATATGGAGAATGATGCCTGGAGCATGGGAAAGGGAGAATGGAATGGAATATGGAAAATGGAGAATAGAGAGTGGAAGACGTTCAATGGTTGGTGTATGAAGTATGAAACTTGGAGGACAAAGAATGGAGAAACAGTACAGAGTATGGAGACTGAGTATGGAGAATGAAATATAGAATATAGAGTTTGGAGAATGGAGTACAAAGTAAGATAAATATTGTGCAAAGTGTGTACTGCATGTGTGCACAGAGAACCTGAAGCAATATATGGTCCAAGAGGAAGGCCTAGTGCAAGGCCTGGTATATGATAGATGTTCCCAGAAACTAAGGTAAGGGAGGTAGCACTGGATCTGTACACAGTGGGGGCAGTAATCTATAATCCATAACTATGAATATGGGGTATGAGAAATGCAGAATATAGTATAGAGTATGAAGTGGGTTAGGGAGTAGGGAAAATTGTGTATGGAGTATAAAAAATGGAAAATAGAATATAAATAACAAATAATTGAAAGCAGTTGGAGAGGAAAATGGTGTATGGAGAATGGAGAGTGGAGTATGAACAATGAATGTGAAGTATGGAATATGGAGAATAAAATATAGAGTATGAAGGATGGCATTTGCAGTACAAGAAATGCATGCACACTGGAGCATAAAAAAATAAAGAATAAAAATGGAGAACAGGCCGGGCGCGGTGGCTCAAGCCTGTCATCCCAGCACTTTGGGAGGCCGAGACGGGCGGATCACGAGGTCAGGAGATCGAGACCATCCTGGCTAACATGGTGAAATCCCGTCTCTACTAAGAAATACAAAAAAAAAAAAAAAAACAAAAACAAAACTAGCCGGGCGAGGTGGCGGGCGCCTGTAGTCCCAGCTACTCGGGAGGCTGAGGCAGGAGAATGGCGTAAACCCGGGAGGCGGAGCTTGCAGTGAGCCGAGATCCGGCCACTGCACTCCAGCCTGGGCGACAGAGCGAGACTCTGTCTCAAAAAAAAAAAAAAAAAATTGGAGAACAGAGTGGAGTAGATAGATAACAGTCTACAGAGAATAAATTAAGGACAATGTGGTATGAAATATGGGCTATGGTGTATAAAAATGATGTATGGAAATGGAGTATAAAGTGAAAGTATGGTGTATGGAGAATGGAGGACAGTGTACAGGGTGTGCAGTATGGTGAACAGAGAATGGTATATGTATGGAGTGTGGAGAAAGGAAAATGAGAGGTGGTTTATGGGCTATGGACTACAGAGAATAAAGAAGGAAGAATGAAAATGGAAAACATATAATGGAGTATGGAGAATGAAAAGTAAAGAAAGGAGAATGGAGCATGGAGAGTGGAAAATGGAGAAAGAGATATGGAGAATGAAGTGTGGAGAAAAGAATAGAGAATGGATTATGAACTATGAACTAGGGAGAATGGAGTGTGGAGAATGAGAAATGAAGAATAGAGAATGGTATATGCAGAATGGAGAACTGTGTATGGAGAATGGAGAAATATTGGAAAGGATAATGAAGCATACAGTATGGAAAATGGAAAGTTGAGAATGGTGTATGGCAAGTGGAAAATATAGAATGGAAATTGGTGTATGAAGAATCAAGTGTGAAGAAAGAATAACGGAGTATAGAGTTTGGAGGATAAAGGATGGAATTGGAAAAGGGGGAAGAGAGAATGGTATATAAAGAAAGGAGTATGGAGGACAAAAATGGAGAATGGAGTATGCAGTGTGAAGTATGAAGAATGGAGAATGGAAAATGGTGCATGGTGAAGGGAGTTTGGAGAAAGGAGAATGGAAAATGCAGTGTGGAGAAAGAAGAATGGAGAGTGGAGGATGAAGAAAGAAGAAGGGAGAATACAGTATGGAGTACAAAGAATGGAATATGGAGAATGGAGTATAGAGAAAAAAGAATGAATTGTGGAGATTGGAAAATGTATGGAAAAGTATGATATATGGATAAAGAAGAATGGAAAGTGGAGTATAAAGAATGGAGAATGAAGGACGTGTAAGGAGAATAAAGTATGAAGAAAGGAGAATTAAGAATAAAGAATAGAGAATGGAGTATGAGGAGAGAAGAATGAGCAGTGGAGTATAGGGAATGGAGTATGGAGAAAGCAGTATGAAGAATGAAGAATGCCAAAAGGAAAATGGAGTATGGAGAACGAAGCACAGAAAATAGAAAATAGAGAATGAAGAATGATGTATGAGAGTAGAGTATGAAGAAAGGAGAATGGAGTATAGAAATGGAGAATGGAGAATGGGTAGTGATGTATGGAGAATGGAATATGGTGAATGGTGAATGGTGACGGTGAATGGTGTATAAGGAATGGAGTATGGAGCACACCAGTCAGAATGGCAATTATTAAAAGGTCAAGAAACAACATATGCTGGTGAGGTCGCAGAGAAAAAGTAACACTTTTACGCTGTTGGTAGGAATGTAAATTAGTTCAACCATTGTGGCAGCCAATGTGGAGATTCCTCAAAGATCTAGACGCAGAAGAACCATTTGATCCAGCAATCCCATTACTGGCTATATACCCAAAGGAATATACATCATTCTATCATAATGACACATGCACATGTATGTTCATTGCAGCACTGCTCACAATAGCAAAGCAATGGAATCAACCCAATGTCCATCAATGGTAGGCTGGATAAAGAAAATGTGGTGCATATACACCATGGAATACTATGCAGTCATTAAAAATGAGATCATGTCCTTTGCAGGAACGTGAATGGAGCTGAAAGCTGTTATCCTCAGCAAACTCATGTAGGAACAGAAATGCAAACACCACATGTGCTCACTTATAAGTGGGAGCTAAACGATGAGAACACGTGGACACATGGAGTGGGGGGAACAACACACACTGAGGTCTGTCAGTCAGGAGGCAGGGGGAGGGAGAGCATAAGGAAGAATAGATAATGGATGCTGGACTTAATGCTTCGGCGATGGGTTGATCTGTGCAGCAAACCACCATGGCGCATGTTTACCTATATAACAAACCTGCACATCCTACGCATGTACCCCAGAACTTAAAATAAAAGTTGAAGAAAAAAAATGAAGTATGGGAGAAAAATGGAGAACGGACTATGTAATATGAGTATAAAGAATGTAGTATGGAAAAGGGAGAATGAAGAATGCAGAATGCCATATGTAAAATGGACTACGAAGAAAGGAGAATAGAGCGTAGAGTATGGAGAATAAAAAACTCTAATGGAAAGATGTATGAAGAACATAATATGGCAAATAGAAAATGGAGAATGGTGTTTGAAGAAAGGTGAATAGAGAATGGAACATCGAGAAGGAACTATGAAGAAAAGAGTATGAAAAAGGGAGTGTGCAGAATAGAAAATGGAGAACGAAGAATGGTGTGTGGAAAGTGGGGTATGAAGAAAGCAGGATAGAGTATGGAGTATAGAGTATGGAGGACTAAAAATGGAGAATGAACGATGGTGTATGAAGAATGAAGAAAGGAGATTAGAAAATAAAGAATGAGTCACAGCATATGGGGATGGAGTGTAAGGTATATAGTATGGAAAAGGGAGGATGGGGAATGGTGTGTGGAGAATGAACCATAAAGAAAGGAGTAAGGAGAATGAAGTATGAAGAATGGAGTATGTTGAAAAGAGAAAGAAGGAAGAATGTGTATAGAGAATGAGGTATAGAGAAAGGAGCATGATGAACAGAAAACGGAGAATGAACAATGGTGTACGTAAAATGAAGTACGAAGAAAGAATTGAGTATAGAGTACGGAATGTGGAGAATAAAAAATGGAGAATGGAACATGGAGAATAAAGTATGAGGAGGAGAATGAAGAAATGATAATAGAGAAAGGAGTACAGAGAATGGAGAGTGGAGAATGGTGGGTGGAAAATGAAGTATGGAGAAAAAGAATGAAGAACGGAGTATAGAGAATCAAAAATGGAGAAGGGAGAGTAGTGTACAGAGAAGGGAATATGAAGTATACCGTAAGGAAAATGGAGAATGATATAGAGAGAAAGGAGTAAGGAGTATGGAACAAGAAGAATAGAGTATGATGAAAAAAGAAAGAAGAGTGGAGTATGGAGAATGAGTATGGAGAAAAGAGAATAGAGTAGGCAGAATGTAGTATGGAGAAAGGATCATGAATAATAGAAAATGGAAAATGAAGAATGGCGTATGTAAAATGGCATATGAAGAAAGAAGAATGTATTATAGCATATGGAGAATAAAAAATGAAGAATGAGCAACAGTGTGTGAAGAATGGAGGATGAAGAACAGAAAATGAGGAATGAAGAATGGCATATGAGGAGGGATATGAAGAAAGGAGAATGGAGAAAGGAGCATGGTGAGAGTGAAGAGTAATGTGTGGAGAATGGAGTATGAAATATTGTTTATGTAGTGTGGAGAATCCAGAATGGTGTATAGACAATGGAGTACAAAGTATGGAGTCAGGAAAATGGAAAATGGTGTATGGATAAAGGAGTATGAATAATGGAACATGACAAAAGAAAAAGAATAAAATGTGGAGAAGGGAGAATGGAGTAAAGATAATAAAGTATGGAGAATAGAAAACAGAGATTTAAAATGGTGTATGTAGAACGGAGTATGAAGGAAAAAGAATGGAACATAGAGCATGGAGAATAAAAATGGAGAATGAACAATGGTGTGTGAAGAATGGAGTATGGAGAATAGAAAATGAAGAATGGAGAAAGAATGGAGAATGGAATATGAGGAGGAGTGTGAAAAAAGGAGAATGGAGAAAGGAGTGTGGAGAATGGTGTATGGAGTATGGTTTATGGAGACTGGAGTGTGGAATCCAAAAGAGAGAATGGGGAATAGAAAATGGTGTATAAGGAATGGAGCATGGGGGGAAAAGAATGGAGTGTGAAATATGCGATATAAAAAATGGAGTACAGAGAATGGAAAATGGGGAATGAAGTTGTGGGATGAATAATAAAGTATGAAAAGAGAAGAATGAGTATTGAGTATGTAGAATGAAGTCAGAAGAATGGAAAATGAAGAGCAGAGGATGATGTACAGAGAACAGTGTAGAATGAGAGGGGAAAATAAAATGGAGTTTGGAGAATGAGTATGAATAATTTTAAAAAGGTATAGAATATGGCATATGGAATGTGAAGATTACAAAATGCAGAATGAAAAATGGTATATAAAGAATGCAGTATGGAGGAAGGAGAATGGAATATGGAAAATGGAGTACGGACAAAGAAGAGATAATGGAGTATAAAGAATAATGTTTGGAGGATGGAGAACGGGATATGAGAAATGGAGAATGGTGTATGGGGATTAGAGTATGGAAAAAGCAGTGTGGAGTATAAAGAATGGAGAATGCAGAAAGGGGAGTGGAATTTGGAGTGTGATTATGCAGAAAGGAGTTTGGAGAATGGAAATGGAGAATGGTGTATGGAGAATGAACTATAGGTGAGGGAGACTGGAGAATGACCTATAAACTATGGAGTATTGGAAATGCAGAATGTAGTATAAAGAAACAAGAAAGGAGAATGGGATATGAAAAATGAAGAATGGAGAATACTTTTGGAAAATGAAGTATGGAGAAACCAGACTGGAGTATAAAATATGAGGAACAGACATTGAGAATAGTGTATGGAGAATGGAGAGTATTGTATGGAGGATGTAGCATGTAGTGTGGATGAAGAATATTGAGAATAAAGTATGGAGTATGGAGAATTTATAGAGAAGTATAGAGAATGGAGAATGGTGTATAGAAAGGAGAATGAAGAATGGTGTATATAGAATAAAGTATTGTGTATGAAGAAAGAAGAACGGAGAAAAGAATATGAGGAATACATAATGGTTTATGGAGAATGGAATATGAAAAAAATCAGATTGAAATATAAAGTATGCAAGTGGAGAATGAAGAAGAATAGAGTATGTAAAATGGAAAATGGTGGATGGAGAATGAAGAAACAGTAAGGAAAATGGAGAACGGATGATAATGCATGAAGAATGAAGTATGGAAAAGAATAATAAAGTATTGAATACAGAGATTGAAGATGGAGGAAGGAGTCTGGAGAAAGCAGAATGAGGATAGTGTGTACAGTATGTAGTGGGGGAAATGAGAATGGGGAATGGAGTCAGGAGTATGAAGTATGGAGAATAAAAAATGGAATGTGGTATATGCAGAATGGAATTAGAGAAAGAAAATGGAGTATAGAGTATGAAGAATGGCATACGGAGAACTGATGTGGAGAATGGAGAATAAGGAATACAGCACAGAGAACGAAGAATAAAGAATTGTGTATGAAGAATAAAGTGTGGAAAAGGAAGACTGGGGAATTGTGTATGGAGTGAGTATGGAGAAGGGAACATAAAGAATGGATATTAGAGAATGGTGTATGGAGGACGGAGGGTGGAGTATAGAAACTGGGGAAAGAAGAATAGAGTATGGAGAATGAAATATGAAGAAAAGAGAATAAAATGTGGAATATGGAGCACTGAGAATGGTGTACAGAGAATGAGGTATGAGAGAAAAAGAATGAGAATGAAGTATTAAGTAAGTATGGAGTATAGGGAATCGAGAATAGAAAAAGAAGAATGGAGCATGGCATATAAAGAATTGAGAATGAAGAACGGGGCATAAAATATGGAGAACGGTGTATGGAGAAAGAAATATGGAGAAAAGAGAATGGAGTATGGAATGTAGAGAATGAAAAGAAAAATGGTGTGTGGAGAATAGAGTGTGTAGCAAGGAGAATGAGAATGGGGAAGTATAATGCATGAAGTATGGAGAATGAAGTGAGTCTGGAATATGGTGCATAGTGTATGCAGAATGATTTATGGAGAAAGAAACAGGAAATATGGAGTATGGAAAATTGAGAATGGTGTACAGGGAATAGACTATGGAGAAAGGAGAATGAAGAATATAGTACAAACGACGGAGAAAAAGAATAGTGTATGGAGAATAAAGTATGTAAAATGAAGAATGAAGAATTGTATATGGCATATACAGTATGAAGAATGGAACAGAAAGAATGAAGAATGGAGAGTGTTGAATGGAGAATGCAGTATAAAGAATGGAGTATTGATAACCAAATAATAAAACAATGGAATATAGGCTGGGCACAGTGGCTCACACCTGTAATCCTAGCACTTTTGGAGGCCTAGGCAGGCAGATCACTTGAGGTCAGGAGTTCAGGACCAGCCTGGCCAACATGGGGAAATCCCACCTCTACTAAAAATACAAAAATCAGCTGGCTGTGATGGTGCATGCCTGTAATCACAGCTACTTGGGAGGCAGAGGAAGGAGAATCACTTGAATCTAGGAGGCGGAGGTTGCAATGAGCTGAGATCACACCACTGCACTCCAGCCTGGATGGCAGAGTAAAACTCCATCTCAAAAAATAAAAACAAACAAACAAAAAAAGGAATACAAAGAATGAAAAGCCAAGAAAGGAGAAAGAAGAATGATGTATGGAGAATAAAGTAGGAGAAAGCGAATGGAGAACAGGCCATGATGTATGGAGAATACACTATGAAAATGGATAATGGTAGTGGTGTGTCTGAGAGCAGAAAAGGAAATAGAGGACGGAGAATGAGTGTGAAGAACACAGAACCAAGCATGGAGCATGTGGTATAAAGAATGGAGTATAGAGATGAAAAAACAATGGAGAAGGGAAAATGGTGTATAAAGAATGAAGCATGAAGAAAGGAGAATGGAGTATGGAGAAAAGACAGGAGAGAATGGAGTATAAAGAATAAGGTTTGGAGAATAGAGGATGAGTATGAAAATGGAGAAGGATATAAAGAAATTGGGGTATGGGGAAAGAAGAAAGGAGTGTGGACTGTGGAATATGAAGAATGGAAAGTGCACAACAGAGAATGATGTGTGGAGGGGAAAAGATTGAGAGAAGAGAAAGGAGAACAGAGTGTGGAGTGTGGAGAATTTGAAATAGAGACTGCAGAGTGTTGTATGAGGAATAGAAAATGGAGTATGGAGTATGGTGAAAAAAGAATGGAGGAGGAAGAGTGGAGAATAGAGAATGGAGAGTAGAGACTGGAGTATGGATAAGAAAGTATGGAGAAAAAAGTGGAGAATGAAGTATGGAGTCTGAAGAAGAGAGAAAGGAGAATGGTGTGTAATGAATGGAGAATGTAAAAGGGGGAATGAAGAATGGAGAATGGAGGAAGATATATGGGGAATAAAGTACAGAGAAAAAAACATGGAGTGTGAAGTATAGAGTGGAGAGGCTGGGCGTGGTGGCTGAAGCCTGTATTCCCAGCACTTTGGGAGGCCAAGGCGGGTAAATCCCTTGAGCCCTAGAGTTTGGGACCAGAGTGGGCAATATGGCAAAACCTCGTCTCTACAAAAATTACAAAAATTAGTTGGGCATGGTGGCACATGCTTGTAGTCCCAGCTTCTCAGAAGACTGAGGTAAGAAGATCGCTTGAGCCCAGGAGGTGGAGGTTGCAGTGAGCCGAGATTGTACTACTGCACTCCAGTCTGGGCGACAGAGCGAGATCCTGTCTCAATTAAGTGAATAAATAAATAAATAACAAATGGAGAATGAAAAATGGTATATGGAGAATGGATTGCGGAGAAACAAGGATAAAGATTGAACTATGGGTATAGAGCATGGAAAACAGTATGGAAATTTAAAAATGCAGAATGGACGATGGTGTATGGAAAATGGAACATAGAGAAAAAAGAGTGAAGTATGGAGAATGGAGCATGGCAAAAGGAAAACAGAAAATAAAATATAGAGAATAAAAATTGGAGAATGTAGTGTGGGGAATTAAAATGGAGAATAGACTATGGCATACAGAGAACGAAGTACCAAGTACAGAAAATGGAAAATAGAGAATTGAGAATCATGTATATTGAATGGAGTATGGAGAAAGCAGTAAGGACGATGAAGTATAATGAGAGGAAAAAGGAGAGTGAAGCATGCAAAATGACTGTGGAAGACGGGTGCGGTGGCTCACGCCTGTAATCCCAGCGCTATGGGAGGCCGAGGCGGGCAGATAACTTGAGACTAGGAGTTTGAGACCAGCCTGGCCAACATGGCGAAACCCCATCTCTACTAATAATACAAAAATTAACCAGCCATGGTGGCAGGCACCTGTAATCCTAGCTACTCGGGAGGTTGACGCAGGAAAATCGCTTGAACCCAGGAGGCAGAGGTTGTAGTGACACAAGGTCGCACCACTGCACTCCAGTCTGGGCGACAAAGCCAGACGTTGTCTCAAAAAAAAAAATGAAGATGAAGAATGGGGCATAAAATATGAAAAATGTTGTACGAAGAATGGAATATGGAGAAAAAAGAATGAAGAAGGGAGTGTGGAGAACAGAGTAGGAAGAATGAAAAATGGAGAATGGTGTATGAAAAATAAGGAACGAAGTATGAAAATGGAGAATGGATAACAGTGTACAAACAATAAAATATGAAGAAAGGGGAATGAAGAATGGATGATGGTGAATGGAGAATGGGTTGTGAAGAAATAAGATTGAGAATAAAGTATAAAGTATATTGTATGGAAAATGGAGAATGAAGTTTGGAATGTGGAATATGAAACATGAAGAATAGAATATGGAGAAGGAAGCATGAAGTATTGAGTATAGAGAATGTAGTATAGACAATGGAGAATGAGGAATATAGTATGAAGCATGGAGATAAAAGAATGGTGTGTGGAGAATAAAATATAGATTAAAAATTGCTAATGGTGTATGGAGTATAGATTATGGTGAATGGAATATAAATAATAGAGAATGGAGAGTGTTGAATGGAGAATGAAGTAGAAGATAATAAAGTATTGAGAATGTAAAATGGAGTATGAGAAAGGGGAATGAAGAAATGAGTATAGTATGAGTATAGTTCTTTATAGTGAGTATAAAGAACGGTGTCTGGAGAAAGAATAATTAGAACGAAGAATTGATAATAGAGTATGAAAGCCAGAGCATAAAGAGAAGAATGGTGTATGGAGAATAAAGTATGTAGAATTGGGAATGGAGAATAAAGTATGGAGTATTGAGTATCGAGTATGAAGAACAGAGAATGGTGTATGGATATCAAAGTATGGAGAAGGGAATAGAGAATAAAGAGTGGAGCATGGAGGATGGAGACTAGATGATGCTATATAAAGAACAGACTATAAAGAAAAAGAACAGCATATGTAGTATGAAGAATGAAGATTGGTGTATGAAGAAATAAGTGTGGAAAAAGGAGAAAGGGGGATGACGTATGGAAAAATGGTGTATAGTTGGAGCAAGAGAGAAAATGGAGTACGGAAAGCGAGTATGGAGTGCTGAAGAACTGAAGTATGAAGAATGAAGAACAAAGTATGGAGTATATAGTATGGAGAATGAAGTACGAAGCTGAAAAAATGTAGAATGTAGAATGGTATATAAAGAATAAAGTATGAAGAAAGGAGAGTGAAGTATAGAAAATGGAGCACGGAGACAACATTAGAGAGAATGAAGTGTAAAGAATAAGGTTTGGAGAATGAAGAATGGGGTACAAAAAATGAAGAGTGGAGAATGGTCTAAGGAGATTGGAGTATGGAGAAAGAAGGAAGGAGTGTGGTTTGTGTAGTATAAAGAGTGGAAAATACAGAATAGAGATTAATGTATGGAGGGAAAAGTACTGAGAAGAGAGGATGGAGTGTGGAATGTGGAGAATAAAGCATGAGAATGTGAAATGGAGACTAAAGAATGTTGGATGAGAAATAGAGAAGAGAGAATGGTGCATGGGGTATGGAGCACGGGGTACGAAGAAAAGAGAATGGAGTATGAAGAAAAGAGTACGGAGAAAAAAAATGGATAGTGAAGAATGGAGAATGGTATATAAAGAATAAATTATGGAGAATGAAAAATAAAAAGGAGAAAATGATGTATAGATAATAAAGTATGGAGACAAAAGGTGAATAATGAAGTATGGAGTATAGAGAAAAGAGAATAGTGTATAATGAATGAAGAATAAAGAAAGGAGAATGAAAAGTGGAGAATGGGGAGGGCATATGGGAAATAAAATATACAAAGAAAAGAATAGAGTTTGGGGTTTAAAGAATGGAGAATGAACAATGGTATATGGAGGATGAATTACGGAGAAAGAAGAATGAGGATTGAAATATGGGTATAGAGTATGGAAAACAGCATGGAGACTGAGAAATGGAGAATGAACAAAGGCGTATGGAGAATAGAATATAGAGAAAAAAATGGAGTATAGAGAATGGAGCATGATGAAAGGAGAACAGAAAATATAATACAAAGAATGAAGTTTGGAGAATGGAGTATGGGGAATGGAAAATGGAGAATAGACTATGGTGTACAGAGAATAAAGTATGAAGAATGAGAATTTTCTCATTCTTGGAGAAAGGAGAATGGAGTATGGAGAATGATGCATGGAGAATTGAGAATGGAGTATAAAAAATGGACTATGAGGAGAGAAAATAAGTAACGGAGTATAGTGAATGAAGCATAGAAAAAGGAGCATGAATGAGAAAGTATAAAAGAAAAATGGAATATAGAGAATGTAATATAGACAAAGAAGAACGGAGGATGAAAAATGGAGAACAAAGAATGCCATATGGAGAAAGGCATATTAAGAAAAAATGAAGAAAGGAGTATGGAGAATGGTGAATGGAGTTGGTATATGGTGAATGAAGTACGAAGAGAGACAAATTAAGTATGAAGTATGAAGTATGTAGAATGTAGTCAGGAGAATGGAAAATGGAGAATGGTTTAAGAGAATGATATGTAGTGAGAGGAGAAAAGAACATGGAGTATGAAGGATGAATATAAAAAACAAAGAATAAAGTATGGAATATGTAGACCAAAGTATGGAAATGAAAAATGGAGAGCGGTGTGTAAAGAATGAAGTATGGAGGCCAGGCGCGGTGGCTCAAGCCTGTAATCCCAGCACTTTGGGAGGCCGAGACGGGCGGATCATGAGGTCAGGAGATCGAGACCATCCTGGCTAACACGGTGAAACCCCGTCTCTACTAAAAATACAAAAAACTAGCCGGGCAAAGTGGCGGACGCCTGTAGTCCCAGCTACTCGGGAGGCTGAGGCAGGAGAATGGCGTAAAGCCGGGGGGCGGAGCTTGCAGTGAGCTGAGATCTGGCCACTGCACTCCAGCCTGGGCAACAGAGCGAGACTCCGTCTCAAAAAAAAAAAAAAAAAGAATGAAGTATGGAAATAGAGTATAGAGAAATGAGAAGAGAAAACAAAGTATAGAGAATAATGTTTGGAGAATGGAGGATGTAGAATAAAAAATGCAGAATAGTGTAAGGAGATTGAACTAGGAGAAAAGATAAAAAGTGTGGAGAATGGAGCATGGGGAATGGAGAATGAAGTATAGAGCATAGAGGATGAAGAATGGAAAATGCAGAATAAAGAATGGTATATGAAGGAGAAACTATGGAGAGAGAAGAATGGAGAATAGAGTATGGAGAATGGTGTATAAGGATGGAATATGGAGAATGGAAAATGTGGAGTAGAGAATGGTGTATGGACAATCAATTGCACAGAAAAAAAGAGAATAAAATATGGAGAATAGAGAATGGAGAATGTATAACAAATGGAATATGGAGAAAGGGAAATGGAGAATGGAGTACAGAGGATGGAGAATGGTGTATATTAAATTAACTTACGAGGAAACAGAATAGAGGATGAAGTATACAGTATGGAGAATGAAGAACGGTGTATGAAGCGTGGAGTATGGTAAAAAAAGAATGATTAATGAAGTATGAGTTAGAGTATGGAGATGGGAAAATAAAGAATGGAGAACAGTGTATGGAGAATGGAGTATAGAGAAAAAAGGATTAAGCATGGAAAATGGAGCATGAAGTAGAGAATATAGAGAATAAACTTTGCAGAATAAAGTACTGGGAATAAAACATGGAGAATGATGAATGATATATCAAGAATAAAGTATGGAGAAAAGAGAATGGAGTATTGAGTATTATCATGGAGTATAGAGTATGGAGAAGGAAGAATGAAAAGTACAAATAGAGAAAAGTGTATGAAGAAATATGAAAAGAGGAGTATAGAGTATAGGGAATGGTGTATGAAGAATGAAGAATGATGTGTGGAGAATTTAGTATGGAGAAAGAAAAATAAAGATTGGTGTATGGGGTATGGAAAATGAAATATAAATAATAAAAAATGGAGATGTGTTTATGGAGAATGATGTGTGAAGACAAACGAATGAAGAATGGACTGTGGAAAATGAAGAATGGGGAATGGCATATGGAGAATAGATTCTAGAATAAAGAAAATTGAGAAGAGTGTATAAAGTTTGAAATATGGAGAATGGAGGATGGAGAATGCAGAAAAGTACAAGAGTATCGAAAGTGGAGAAACATGAATGAACAATGGAATAAGGAGTATGGATTATGGAGAATGTTTAGATAATAGAAACGGAGAATGGTGAATGGCATATGGAGAATAGAGTATGGAGAAAAAACGTGGCATATGGAGAATGCAGTATGAAGAAAGAGGAATGGAGAATGGAATATGAGGAACGGAGAATTGTGTATGGAGAATAGAGTATGGAGAAAAAACGTGGCATATGGAGAATGCAGTATGAAGAAAGAGGAATGGAGAATGGAATAGGAAGAACGGAGAATTGTGTATGGAGAATGGAGTATGGAGAAAAAAGACTGCAGTATAAAGTATGGAGAATGAAGAATTAAGAATGAAGTGCGGAGAATAGTGTGTGGAGAATGTAGTACAGAATATGAAGAAATGAGAATTGAGAAGGAATTATGGAGAATGGAGAATACGGTACAAAGAATGGAGAATAAGGAATAACAAGAATTACTGAGAATGAGAGAGTGTGGTATGGAGAACAGTGTATCGATAATGGGGGATGGAGAAAGAAGAATGGAGACTGGAGTATGGAGAAAGAATGGAGAATGGAGATTGGATATGGAGAAAATAGAATAGAGAATGGTGTATGGAGAATGGAGAATAAGGTGTAAAGAATAAATAATAAGAAATAAGCCCTAGCGGGGTGGCTCACGCTTGTAATCCCAGCATTTTGGGAGGCTGAGGTGGGCGGATTACCTGAGATCAGGAGTTCGAGACCAGCCTGGCCAACATGGTGAAACCCCATCTCTACTAAAACTTCAAAAATTAGCCAGGCATGGTGGCAGGCACCTGTAATCCCAGCTACTTGGGAGGTGGAGGCAGGAGAATCACTTGAACCTGGGAGATGGAGGTTGCAGTGAGCCGAGATTGTGCCATTGCACTCCAGCCTGGATGACACAGTGAAACTCTGTCTTGAATAAATAAATAAATAAATAAATAAATAAATAAATAAATAAATAAAAGATTATTGAGAATGAGAGAATGTGGTATGAAAACGGTGTATGGACAAAGAGGTACAGCGAAGGAAGACAGAAGAATGGAGAATGGTGTATGGAGAATGGAGAATGGAGTTTTGTGAATGCAGATCGTAGCATAAAGGAAAAGGAGGGGTTAATGGAATATGGAGAATGGAGAATGAACAATGGAATATGTAGAAAACAGATTGCAGTATAATGTATGAAGAATGAAGAAAGGAGCTAGAGAAGACAGTATGGAGAATAGAAAATGGTGTGTGGAAAATAGAGAATGGAGAAAGGCTATTAAAGAATATAGTATGAAGCATGGGGAATACAAATGGTGTATGGAGAGTAACAAATGGAGAAAGGAGAATGGGAAATGGTGTATAAAGTATGAATTATAGAGAATGGAGCATAAAGAACGAGAGACCGAACAATGATATATAAAAAATGGGGAATGGAGAGTAGAGTATGGAGGACAAAAATGCAGAAAGAAGAATCAATGATGGATATGAAGAGTGAAGCATGAAGTGAAAAGAAAAAGAATAAAGTATGAAGTATGAGGAATGGAGTATGGAGAATGGAAAAGGAAGAATGAAGTGTAATGCATAAAGAAGTGAGAATGGAGAATTGAGTATAAAGGATGGATAATAGAGTGTGGAGAATGGAGAACATTGTATGGAGAGTGAAGAATTGAGAAAAGAGAATGGAGTATAGAGAATAAAGAACGGTGTATGGAGGATGGAGAATGGAGTGTGGAGAAAGGATAATTAGAATGAAGAATGGGTAACAGAGTATGGAGAATAGACTATAAAGAATAGAAAGTGGAGAATGAGGTATGGAGAATAATGTATGGACATGGAGTATGGAGAGTAGACAATGAAGAATAGTGTACATAGAATGAAGTATGGTATATGAAAGCCAAAGTGTGGAGAAAGGGAATGAAGAATGGAGAACAAAGATGGAGAATGGAGAATAGACAATGCTACTTAAAGAATGGACTACGGAGAAAAGAAATAGGATGTGGAATATAAGGAATGGTGAATGGTGTATGAGGAAAGGAGTATGGACGAAGGAGAATGGTGTATGAATTATGGAATATGAATAATGAAGAATGGTACACAGATAATAGAATATGAAGAAATAAGAAAGGGAATGAAATACGGAGTATAGAGTATGAGAAATTGAGTATAAAGAATGGAAAATTAAGGATGAATAATGGTATGTGGAGAATGGGATATGGATTGTGGAGAATGAAAAATGGAGAATGAAGAATGGTGTATAGGGAATGGAGTATGGAGAAGGATAAATTGAGATTGGAAGATTTAGCATGGAATATACAGAATGAAGAATGGAGAATGATGTATAAGAATGGAGTATGGAGAAAGGAGAGTGAAGTTTGGAGAATTGAGAACAGTGTATGTAAAAGGGGTATGGAGAAGAGAGAATGGAGTATCAAGTATGAAATATGGAGACTGGAAAGAAGTATGAAGAATGAAGAACATAGTAGAGAGAATAAAAAAGGGTGTATTAAGAATGGACTAAGGAAAATTTAAAATAGATAAGTATTATGTATGGAGAATGTAGTATGTAAAAATTAAGGAAGAATGAATCATGGCATATGAAGAATTGAGTATGGAGAAACGAGAATGGAGTATTACATATGGACAATGGAGAGTAGAGAACAGTGCATAAAGAATTAAGTATGCAGAAAGGAGAATGAAAAATGGAGGATGAAGAAAGGAAAATAGAGTATGGAGTATAAAGAATGGAGTATGGAGGAAGGAGAATGAAGAATGGAGTGTGGAATACGGATTATGGAGTGTTGATAATGACATATAAAGAAAGGAAAATGGAGAATGCATAACGGTGTATAGAGAATGGAGTATAGAGAAAGGAGAATATAAAGGGCAATACGGAGTAAGGAGTGTGGGGAATGGAGTATGGAGAAAAAAAGAATGAGGTACGAAGCGTGAGATACGGAGTATAGAGAATGGAGAATGGTGTATGAGAAATGAAGTGTTGAGAATAGAAAATGAAGAAAGAAGTACGATGTATGGAGAAAAGTTAATGAAGAATGAAGTAGAAGTGGAGAATGAGTATGGTGTATGGGAATGGATAATGGAGTAAGAGAAATGAGAATGGAGAATGGTGCTTGGAGAATTGAGTACAGAAAAAGGAGAATGAAGACTGGTGTTTGGAGAATGAAATATGGAAAACGAAGAATGGATTCTAGAGCACAAAATATAAAGAATGGAAACTGGAGTATGGAGAAGGGAGAGTGATGGATGAAATATAGAGAATGAAGAATGATGGATGGAGAATGAAATATGCAGAATAGAAAGCAAAGAATGTCACACTGTGTGTGAAGAAAAGAGAATGAAGCATGGAGTAGAGAGAATAGAGTACTGGGAATGGAGTTGGAGAATGAAGCATAGAAATAGTGTATAGAGAATGAAGAAAAAAAGAATGAACTATGGGATTTAGATAATGGAGAATGGTGTACGGAGAATGGAATACAGAGAAAGGAATATAGACAATGGAGTATGAAGTATGGACGATAATGAATGAAGAATGGAGTTGGAAGAACGCAGTATGGAGAATAGACAGTACTGAGTAAAGAATGGAGTACAAAGAATGAAAAGAGAGGGTGAAGTATGGTGCCTGAAGAACGGAGAAGGGAGAAAGAAGAATGGAGAACGAAAAGTGGAGAATGCAGAAGAGTGTACAGAGAATGGAGCGTGGAAAAAGATAATAAAATGTAGTTAGGAGTATGAAGTATGGAGAAACTAGTATGAAGAATAGAGAATGGTGTGTAAACAATGGAGTATAGGTATGAAGAATGAACTATGGAAAATGAAAAAATGGAGAATAGAAAAAATAATGTATGGAGAATGCAGTGTGGACAAAGAATAGAGAATGGAGTGTGAGGTATAAAGTATGAAGAATGCAGTATGGAGAATGATGCATGAAAAATGAAGTATAGATAATGGATGATGAGGAATGAAGCATGGTTAATCAAAAATGAAGAATTAAGTATGGAGAATGGAAAAATAAGAATGAAGAATGTAGTATGGATGATGAAGAATGGAGACTAGAGTCTAGAACTGGAGAAAAGAGAATGGTGTATGAAAAACAGAGAACTGTATATGGAAAGTGGAGTATGGAGAAAGAAGGAGAACAAAGCATGAAATATGAAGAATAGAAAATTAAGAACGGTGAGCTGAGATGGAGTATGGAGATTTTTTAAAAGAGAAGGACAATACCGATAACAAATGAAGTATAAAAACGGAGAATGGAGAATAAATTCTGGAGTACAGAGTATAAAGAATGGAGGATGGAGTATAAAGAATGGAATATGGAGAGAGGAGAATTAAGAATGGCATATATAGAATGAAGTATTCAAAATGGAGAATGTAGTACGCAGTGTGTAAAATGGAGAATGGTGCATGGAGAATTAAGTATGAAGAAAGAAAAGTGGAGAATGGAGCATGGTGTATGGAGAAAAAAGAATGGAGAATGTCGAATAGAGAAAGGATAATGGAGGTCAGGTGTGGTGGCTCACACCTGTAATCCCAGCACTTTGGGAGGCCGAGGTGGGAGGATCACTTCAGGTCAGGAGTTTGAGACCAGCCTAGCTAACATGGTAAAAACCCGTGTGATGGTTAAAACTGAGTTTCAACTCAATTAGATTGAAGGATACAAAGTGCATACTGATCCTGGGTGTGTCTCTGAGGGTGTTGTCAAAGGAGATTCACATTTGAGTCAGTGGGCTGGGAAAGGCAGACCCACCCTTAATCTGGATGGGCACAATCTAATCAGCTACCAGCGCAGCTAGAATATAAGCAGGCAGAAAAATGTGAAAAGAGAGACTGGCCTCACCTTCCAGTCTACATCTTTCTCCCGTGCTGGATGCTTCCTGCCCTTGAACATCATCAGACTCCAAGTTCTTCAGTTTTGGAACTCGAACTGGATCTCCTTGCTCCTCAGCCTGCAGACGGCCTATTGTGGGACCTTGTGATTGTGTGAGTTAATACTCAATAAACTCCCCTTTATATATATATAATATATATATAATATATAATATATATTTTACATATATAATATATAATATATAATGTATAATATATTATATATATTTTACATATATTATATTATATATATATATATATATTATATATATAATATAATATATAATATATATTATATATATTATATAATATATATAATATATATATATTATATATTATATAATATATATAATATAATATATATTATATATATATATTTCATTAGTTCTGTCCCTCTGGAGAGCATTAATACAGACTTGGTACCAGGAGTGGGGTCTGTCGAGATATTTCTTCTAAGGTGAAGGATAAGTTGCCACATTTGGCCCCTCCTACAATCAGGAAAGAAGCACAATGCCTAGTGGACCTATTTGGATTTTGGAGGCAACACATTCCTCATTTGGGTGTGTTTCTCTGGCCCATTTATCAAGTGACCCAAAAGGCTGCCAGTTTTGAGCGGCGTCCAGAACAGGAGAAGACTCTGCCATAGGTCCAGGCTGCTGTGCAAGCTGCTGTGCCACTTGGGCTATATGACCCAGCAATCCAATGGTGCTGTTTCTCCCAGAGCCAGGATTCAGAGGTCCAGGAATGAAGTGGTGGAAGTGGAAGTGGCACCACTCACCATCACCCCTAGTGATCCACTAGCAAAATTTTTGCTTCCTGTTCCCATGACATTACATTCTGCTGGCCTAGAGGTCTTAGTTCCAGACGAAGGAATGCTGCCACCAGGAGACACAAAAATTATTCCATTAAACTGGAAGTTCAGATTGCCACCTGGACACTTCGGGTTCCTCCTACCTTTAAACCAACAGGCTAAGAAAGGAGTTACAGTGTTGACTGGGGAGACTGACCAGACTCTCAAGAAGAAATGAGTCTACTACTCCACAACAGAGATAAGGAAGAATATGCATGGAATACAGGAGATCCATTAGGGTGTCTCTTGGTATTACCATGCCCTGTGATTAAGGTCAATGGGAAACTATAACAGTGCAATCCAGGCAGAACTACAAGTGACCCAGATCGTTCAGGATCGAAAGTTTGGGTCACTCCTCCAGGAAAAAAACAATGACCTGCTGAGGTGCTTGCTGAAGGCAAAGGGAATGCAGAATGGGTAATGGAAGAAGGTATTACCCATTGGTCAATTCCAGCTATGACCACGTGACCAGCTGCAGAAAGGAGGACTATAATTGTCATGAGCATTTCCTCCTTCTTTTGTTAAAAACATGTTGTGCATGTACACACTTGTACTAAGAAAATATCTTCATTTTATTTCCTTTCTCCTTTATCATGTGACATAGATTTATTGACTTCACATCGACATTTAAGTATTGTTAATTTTATGCAATAGTATTTGGGTTGGGAATTGGAGAGTTTATGGTTGTACGAAGGACAGTTGTATTACGTGAGGTGTAATTATGACCTTATTATTGTCTTTATTTGAAGATTATGTATAATCTCAGGAGATGTGTATGGGTTCAAGTTGACAATGGGTGGACTTGTGATGGTGAATACCGAGTGTCAACTTGGTTGGATTGAAGAATATAACCAGGCAGAAAAATGTGAAAAGAGAGACTGGCCTAGCCTCGCCAGCCTACATGTTTCCCCCGTGTTAGATCGTTCCTGCCCTTGAACATTGGACTCCAAGTTCTTCCGTTTTGGAGCTCAGACTGTCTCTCCTTGCTCTTCAGCCTGAAGATGGCCTATTGTGGAATATATGTATTCCATTAGTTTTGTCCCTCTAGAGAACCCTGACTAATACACCCCATCTCTACTAAAAATACAAAAATTAGTCAGGCATGGTGGTGCATACCTATAATCCCAGCTACTCGGGAGGCTGAGGCAAAAGAATCGCTTGAACCCAGGAGGTGGAGGTTGCGGTGAGCAGAGATCGTGCCACTGCACTCCAGCCTGGGTGACAGAGCAAGACTCCATCTCAAAAAATAAAAAAAAGAGTGAGAGAAAGGAGAATGAAGAATTGAGAATGGAGAACAGTACAGAGAATAGAGTACAGAGGGAAAAAAGAATGAAGTTTGAAGTATGGAGAAGGAAGAAGGACATACAGAGAATTGATTAAGGTGAAAACAGAATGAAGGGTGAGGTATGTAGTGCGATGCATAGAGTATACCAAATAGAAAAATGGAGAATGGTGTGTGGAGACTGGAGTACGAAGTGTGAAGGAAGGAAAATGGAGAATGGATTACAAAAATGGAGAATGGAGAATAGTGTACAGAGAGAATGGAGTATAAAGAAAGAGGATGGAGAATGGAGTGTGAGATACGGAGTATGGGAAATGGAGAATGGAGAATGAACAGTAGGATAGAGAGCACGAAGTATGGAGAATGGAAAAATGGAGAGTGGTCTGGTGCATGGAGAATGGTATAGGAAGGATGGAGAATGATGTATAGAGAATAAAAAAACTGTGTATGAAGAATGGAATATGAAAAAGTAGAATGGGGTATGAGTAAAAAGAATGGAGAGAAAAATGCAAAATGAATAATGTACGGAGAATGAAAATGGAGAAAGGAGAATGGAGTATGAGGTACGGAGCATGGAGACTGGAGTATGGAGATAAGAGAATGGAAGATGGAAAATGAAGAATGGAGCATCAAGAATGGAGCACGGAGAATAGAGAATGGTTTATAGTGAATGGGGTATAAAGATAGGAGAATGGAAAATGTAGTATAAATTATAGAGTATGTAGAAAGGAGTAAGGAGTACGGAGAACACAGAATGGACAACAGAGTATCAAATATGGAGTATAGAGAATAGAAAATGGAGAATGCAGAATCGTGTATAGAGCACGGAGTGTAAAGAAAAAAGAATGTAAGGCCAGGCACGGTGGCTCACACCTGTCATCCCAGCACTTTGGGAAGCCGAGGTGGGCAGATCACCTGAGGTCAGGAGTTCAAGACCAGCTTGGCCAACATGGTGAAACCCCATCTCTACTAAAAATACAAAAAATTAGCCAGGTGTGGTGGTGGGTGCCTGTCATCCCAGCTACTTGGGAGGCTGAGGCAGGAGAATGGCTTGAACCAGGGAGGCGGAGGTTGTGGTGACCCAAGATCACACCATTGCACTCCAGCTTGGGCAACAAGAGTGAAACTCTATCTCAAAAAAAAAAAGAAAGAAAGAAAGAAAAAAGAATACAGAATTCAGGATGGAGTATAGGAAATGAAGAACAGTGAATAACAGCATATGCAGTATGGAGAATGAAGCATGGAGATTGGAAAATGAAGAGTGGAGAATGGGATATGAAGTATGAAGAACGGACTGTGAAAAATGAAAAAATGGAGATCAGAGAATGGTGTATAAAGAATGGAGTATGGAGTATGAAGGAAGGGGATTTGAGAATTAAGTATGACGTTTGGAGTTGGGAGAATGGAGAAAAAACAATGGAAAATTGAATCTGAAATATAAAGTATGTAGAATGAAGTATGAAGAATGAAATTAGAAAACAAATAGGGTGTATGGAGAAAGAAGAATGGAGAATGAAATATTAAGAATGAAGAATGGAGTATAGAAATGGAGAAAGGAGCTGGGCATGGTGGCTCATGCCTGTAATCCCAGCACTTTGGGAGGCTGAGGCAGGTGGATCATTTGAGGCTAGGAGTTTGAGGCCAGCCTAACCAACATGGTGAAACCCCGTCTCTACTAAAAATGTAAAAATTGGTGCACACCTGTAGTCCCAGCTACTCAGGAGGCTGAGGCAGGAGAATAGTTTGAACCACTGTTTCTCGTGCACTGCATGAGAAATAGTTCTCGCCACTGCACTTCAGCCTGGGAGACAGAGTGAGACTGTGTCTCAAAAAGGAAAGAAAGAAGAAAGAAAGACAGGTGGGGGAGGGAGGGAGGGAGGAAGGGAAGAGGCAAGGAAGGAAGGAGAGAGATAGGAAGAGGAAGAGAAAGGAAAAGGAGGAAGGAAGGAAGAAAGGAGAAAGAAATGGAGAAAGGAAAATGGAGAATGGTATGTAGATAATGGAGTATGGAGAAAGAAGAACAGAGTGTGGAGAATGAAGAACTGAAAACGGTGTGTGGAGAGTGGATTACTGAGAGAAAAAAGCATACAGAATGGTGTTTGGAGAATGGAATATGAAAAATGGAGAATGGAGCATAGATTCTGGGGGTAAACAGTATAGATAATTAAGAATTGGGAATAGAGAGTGGAGGATTGATGACAAAGAATGAAGTATGAAGAACGGAATGAAGTATGGAGAACGATGTATGGAGGAAGGAGACTGGAAACGGGAGTATGCAGTATGAAGTCTGGAGAAGGAAGAATGGAGTATGCAGAATGGAAAAGGGAGTGAATGGAGCATGGAGAATGGGGATGGAGAATGAAGTATAGAGAAAGGAGAATAAGATTGGAGTATGGAGAATGGAGAATAAAGAACTGATGTGCAGTCTGGATTATGGAGAATGAAGCATCGTGTATGGAGAATGAAGAATGAAATGTTGCTTATGGAGAATAAAGAATGGTGTGTGGAGAATGGAAAAAGAATATGGGGTATGAATAATGAAGAACAGAAGATAAAAATGGAGAAGAGGAATGATGTACAGAGAATGGAGTACGGAATATGAAGAAATGAGAATGGCAAATGTAATACAGAATATGAATAATGAAGAATAATGTATGAAGAATGGAATACGGAGAACGAAGTATGGAGAAACGAGAACAGAAAATGGTGTTTGGAGGGTGGAGTCTAAAAAAGGGAGAGTGGAGAATGAATTCTGGATTATAGAGTATGGAGAATGGAGTATGAAAAAACAGAATTACAAATGGAGTACAGAGAATAGAGTATTGAGGATACAGAATGTAATACAGGTATGGAGAATGAAAAACTGTGAAGAATGGCATATAGAGAAGGGAAAATGGAGTATGGTGTATGAAAAAAGAGAATAAAGAATGGACTATGGAGAAAGAAGAATGGAGAAAGGAGTATGGAGGATGGAGTAGAGAGAAAGGAGAATGGAGTATGGATTATGGAGTATGGAGAATGAAGATTAGAGTATGGAGAGAGGACTATGGAGAATGGGGTTGGAGAATGAGTATGGAGGGTAGACTATGGAGAATGGATGGTGGAATATGGAGAATGGAATATGGGGAATGGAGGTTGGAGAATGGAGAATACAGCATGGAGCATGAAGAATGAGTATGGGGAATGGAGGCTGGAGAATGGAGAACAGAGCATGGAGAATGGAGGGTGGAGAATGGAGTATGGACTTATGGAGGGCAGAACATGGGGAATGGAGGTTGGAGAATGGAGAATGGAGGTTGGAGAATGAGTGTGGAGGGTAGACTATGGAGAATGGATGGTGGAATATGGAGAATGGAATATGGGGAATGGAGGTTGGAGAATGGAGAACAGAGCATGGAGAATGGAGGGTGGAGAATGGAGTATGGACTATGAGTATGGAGGGCAGAATATGGGGAATGGAGGTTGGAGAATGGAGAATGGAGGTTGGAGAATGAGTGTGGAGGGTGGACTACAGAGAATGGAGGGTGGAATATGGGGAATGGAAGTTGGAGAGTGGAGTATGGAGTATGGAGAATGAGTATGGAGGGTGAGCGATGGAGAATGGAGTATGGAGTATGGAGAATGAGTATGGAGGGTGGACTACGGAGAATGGATGGTGGAATATGGAGAATGGAATATGGGGAATGGAGGTTGGAGAATGGAGAATACAGCATGGAGCATGAAGAATGAGTATGGGGAATGGAGGCTGGAGAATGGAGAACAGAGCATGGAGAATGGAGGGTGGAGAATGGAGTATGGACTATGAGTATGGAGGGCAGAGTATGGGGAATGGAGGTTGGAGAATGGAGTATGGAGTATGGAGAATGAGTATGGAGGGTGAGCGATGGAGAATGGAGTATGGAGTATGGAGAATGAGTATGGAGGGTGGACTACAGAGAATGGAGGGTGGAATATGGGGAATGGAAGTTGGAGAGTGGAGTATGGAGTGAGGAGAATGGAGAATAGAGATTGGAGAATGAAGAATGAGCGTGGAGAGTGGACTAGTGCCATCCACTCTGTGCAGACCCAGTGGTATCTGCATTACCTTCTCTTCTGACAACTGCTGTCATAGGCGAGGCACTGCTTTGTCTGCCCCCCACCATGGGCCATGCATTGTGCCAAGTGCTCTGGGGACACGTGCAGCACACATGACATGGATCGAGTGGCGGAAGCCTCTCCTGTGTGCCCAGAACCCTGGCTCTGGACTGTGCCCAGGGGTGGTGGTGTCTTCCTGCCTTGCTCCCTCCAAGCCACGTGCTGGCTGCTTTTGTCAGAAGTTGCATTTGTCCTCTGAGTGCGGACATGATGCCAGCAGTTTTGCCTGCTAACTCCACGTCCGCTGGGGGCTGAACACTGCCAGGCACTGGACAGACATTATTGAGTGCCAACTGTGTACTGTCACCATGCACGGCTCTGTGTGCCTTTCTGACAGCTTTACCTACATCATGTGCTTTGCTGGGCTTCACTCCAACTAAGCTCTGCGTGCTCATTATTGAGTAGCTGCAGTATGCTAGCCATGTTTAGACCCACATCTAGAGTACCTTCTTTACATATGTTAGTGAGCATCTACTGAAAACCAGATACTCTTAGGCTCTTCAGACTAATTATTTAGCACCTCCTGGGTACAGATCTTCTAAGCTTCTTTCCGCATCTCCACAGCCTGCTGGGGTTCTGTGGTAGCGTTGCTGCACATCTTGAAGGACCGGGTCATGTCCATGTCGTGCTGTGGGATTTACTTACCCCATGTGCTGGGCTCATGCTAGGTGTTTCGCTTTTATTTCTGAGCACGTCTTGGGGGCTGGATGTTCTCACAGGCTATTTACCTTTGTGGCCAAAGCACCTGCTCTGTGTCACATGCTGTTCTAGGAACGTACATGCGTCAGGGGGTGATGAGCAAAGGCAGGCCTCCATTTCCCCATCTGTTCATGGGGACTGACATGCCATCTTTCCAGGGTGCTCTGAAACCCAGGAAAGCCTCCAGTACAAAGCCACGCAAGGCAAGGAATGCCGAGAGAAGGGCAGGCCTGTCCAAGGCTGCCCCCTTGGGGGGCTGGGACACCAGGAATTCTTGGGGCCCGGGCACAGGGCTCAGAGCCCATGCACCTCCCTCTGGAAGCCTTCATGGGAACTGTGGGGGTGTCAGGGGGCTTCTGGGCTGCGCTTCCACTAGAGGATTCCCTGGCAGCTGCCCTGGAATGGACTCCCTTGTGGACCTTCCAGCCAGCCAGGGTGTCCCAGCTCTTATCCCACAATGGCTTCTCTAGGAGGTCCTTTAGGACAGCACACTTGGCCTTGGGGTGCAGTGGAACTGCCTCCTGTCTGCCCTGTTCTTCACCCAGAACCATCTCTGTGGTTCCACTTGCCCCAACCCTGGCCTTCCTCACACCTCGGCCTCTCCCCTGGCGGGCCTCTCTGCTGCCCCTAGGCCTCCCCCTATCTTGGGCCTCCCCATATGTGGCTCCCAGCGCCTCTAGGTGGTTTCTACAAGCCACATCCCATCAGAAGAGGACGAAGATTTGCCTGTTTCAGAAGGCTCAGAAGTGGTTCAAGTAGCAAGCAAATGGAGGCCCCTCACCAGCCCTGCCTCAAACCTCCCCAAACACACACAGACCTGTGAGGCCCCGCCTGGCTCTGACCTCAGGCACAACTCCCCACCCCGGCCCACAGACACGGCCCACCCAGCTCCAGCCCCAGGTCCAAGGAGCTAAGCCAGCAAAAAACTCCACGAGGCCCCTCCGCCCACCTGGCCCGGGCCTGGGGCTGGGAAGGGAGCTGGGCTGATTGACAGGGCAGGTGGTGGTGTTGCAGCCTCTGCCCCACAGCCCGGCACAGCCAGGGCTCAAGTGCCCCCCAAGCTGCCACAGGAGGTGCCTGTGCCCCGGGAACCTGGGGGCTGTCACCCCTAGGCAAAGGCGAAGGCCGCAGGAGGGCAGTTACACAAGCCAGGAAGCAAAGGTTAGAGAAAAGCAAATTCAATAAGCCGGCTTTTGATCCGTTTTCCACGAAAAGGTCCCCTCCTGGTCCCCAGGCCTCGTGGCCAGCAGGGAAGCCCGCCAAGCTGACTTGCCCACACCCATCAGATCCCCACCTGTCCCCCGACCTGCTGCAGGTCCCCAGCCCCTGGCTCTTGGGGCCTTTGCCCTTTGCCCACTCTCCCTGGGCCTCCCTGCCCACCCACTCCACCCTCCCAGACTCCAGGACCACCTGACAGACAGTCCCCTACTTAGGGAAGAGGCACAGAGGCAAAGGCCTGGGACCCTGCACGTGAGCCCCTCCACCTCTCTGGGCTGCGTTGGGACCAGGCCTGAGCCATCTACCTCTCGAGGAAGGGTGACACGCAGAGGCTGGGGGCCCTGAGGGACCCATATGGTGTGGGGAAGACCCTCTTCCCTGTGCCCTTCGTGCTGCCCCTCTGCCTTGGGAGTGCTCCTGTTGGGGATTCTCAGTTCCACGCAGTGCTGAGATCACAGCATGGCACCTCCCAGCTGACCAGGAGCTGAGAACAAATGGGGAAACTGAGGCCTAGGAGAGGAAGAGCATGAGGGAAACAAGGCATGTCCTTACCCTGGGGATAGGGTCGGGAGGTGTCTTGAGGGCCCACAGTCATGAGTGTCGGCCTGGCCCAGCAGCGGCCAGCTGGAGTCCTCTGGGTCTCAGTTTCTCTCTGCTGTGCCCTCCCTGCAGGGTGGGGGTGCACGATGGCAGAGACTGAGGAACGCCGCTCCCATGTCAAGGGGCTGCCACCAGCCAGGGCTTATTGAGTTACTGCTTCAGAACTGGCCTTTTGAGAAGGGAGGAAGCTATTAAGATGGGCCGCTGGGGGATCTCAGATATGGTGGTAGGGCTGCGGTGGGCCAAGCCCTCGGGGAACCCTGTCTGGCCCAGGCCCTTAAAGCTCCTCGACCTGGGACTCCCCACCTCCTGCTGTGCAGCCTTCCATGGCTCCCCAGTGCCCAGGGAAGGACCAGCCTCTCACCCTTCTCAGATGCTGGGGGGGCGTCCGCTCAACTCTTTCCCAGCTTGTTTGGAACGCTGGCAGCTGAGCCTCCCTCCTCCCCGCAGCTGCCACCCCCTGCTAGAGTTTCTCTCTGCCCAGAGTCCCAGCATCCAGGCTAGAAGGGAGAAGAAGCACTCCATCCCGTGCTGCCCCACCCAACACAGGCCAGGCCTGTAGCCTCCAGGGTGTGCTGGGAAGACCCCCATAGAAACGTCTCCTCTGGGCCCAGAACCAAACCAGTGCCAGGAGGAAGAACATTTGCTTATAAACTTGGAAACTGTCTGCTGAAAGATGCACGTGGCTCAGCTGTGTCTGACAAGCCCAGGAGGGGGAGTGAGCAGCCCCCACCCCAACAGCCCAGGACTCTGGGAGCTGGCCAGGCCTGGGCGTGGGCCTCCTTGGTGGAGCTGGGGGTGGGGGTGGGGGTCAGGAGGGACCGTCCACTTTCCCATCCAGCTTCTGGCAGGCTTGCCCTTGCTCAGCAACCTTCCATGGCTCCCTAGTACTGGAGGGGACGGTTATGTCTCTTCTCCTTGCACTATCAGCTTCAGACCCGGGAGAGCGCCTCCTGCAGCCGACTCTGAGTCTATCTTTCTGGCTACTCCTGGACAGCTCTCCTTGGTCCCCTGTGAAGAGTACCCCTGCTGACCCTCGGGAGTCTGGCTCTGGCAGTGGGGCCTTCAGCACACCCCTCACTGCTCCTGCCTGAAGCTGGGTCTCTTCCCCTCTCCCTCCCCCTCCCACCTCCTCAATGTCCCTGGAATCCCCCACCCAAGCCCCTGGGCTGCCCTCTGCCTGTCCCCGGCCCCTCTGTGCCTCAATTCTTCATCTCCTCTCCCCAGCCCACTCCCATCCAGGGCCTCTGCCCAGTTTTGGAGCCCTCAGCCACCTCTCCCAAGCTCCTGGGCAGGGACCACACCTGGGTCCCAGGCCCTTCCCAGAGCTGCTCACTCCCCTTGGCTGCCTGGGACCTGTGGCCCCTCAGCCCCAGCTGCAGGTTCCTTCCTCCCACTCCCACAGCCCCCAGGGAGCCTCAGTCCCCAGCCTGGTCTGGGGTGGGCCTGCGCTCATTCCCTTCTGCAGGGCCGGAGGAGAGGGAGGGAGGAAGAGGAGAGGAGAAGGGAGAGCAGCCTAGGGAGGACAGAGGCAAGAGGGGCTGCAAGGTCAAGGGACATTGCTCAGGGTGGCAGGTGAGGGGGTCAGGCAGCATGGCTCGTCTTTGACAGACAGCTGGGGAGTCCCCGCTCAGCCCCCACTAAGCCGCTCAGCCCAGAGGATCCAACCACAAAGGGACCTTCCCTTGAACTGGCTGAAATTTTGTTGTCTCCTGCGCCCCCGTGAGGTCAGCAGATAGCATGACACCCATTTGGCCACTGAGGTGGGGCTTCTGGGGAGGGGGGTGCAGGTGGGAAGCGCCCCCAGCCCCCTCTCACCACCTGCAAAGCTGGGCCCTTCCTTCCAGCCATTGTCCGCGTATTCCCAGGGCCTGAGGAGGGGGTGGATCTTTCCAGACCTGATTTCATCTCCCTGGCAGCAGGGAGGGGCTGCCGAGCCCCTCACCCCGCCTCCTTTCCCTTCTAACGCGTGGAGACCCTCATCCCAGATGACGGGGTCCTTCGAATCCTAGGTCCCCCGAGACCCGTCGCTTGGTGGAGAGAGGCACCGGCCGTCTGGGCTCCAAAGGGAGTCCCAAGTCTGGGCTTGTGCTGAGCTCCCAGCCTAGTCACAGAGGCCTCCAACTCCAGCTGCAGCCTGGGACCCGAAAGCCCCCAGCCCTGGCCCTGCCTCCCACACTTGCTACGGGTATTGGGGGCCACAGGGTGCCACCCTGGCCCAACTGGAGACAGAGCCTGGGGCCTCAGCCCTCAGCGCATGAGTCCCCAAGGCCAGAACCCCGGAGAGAAGGGGTCTCCAAGGACCCCTAGGCTGCAGCACCCTTTGCAACGAGCTGAGGCCCTCCCTTTGGAGCCTGGGCAGCCAGAAGCCTTGTGCCACTGACAGAAGCTGCTGGGAAGGAGTCCTCCCAGCCACCTGCCTCCCTGCAGCCTGGCCTGGCCCCGAGGCTCTCAGCACTCCGGGCCTCTGTCACAGGGACGCCCTAGGAGGGTTCCCAGACTCTTGACCTCCCACCTGCAGCTGGCTGTCAGGCCCAATGGGTAAGGAAGGCTTTAAGAACAACCTGAAGCCAGAGGCAGGCCTCACAGGACAGCAGCTTGAAGTAGGGGCACACAGGGACCAGGGCTGCTGGGCACTGCAGGGGCCTAGTCTGGTGGAGGTACAGGCTGCAGAGGCCATCCCCAACTCAGCCACCTGCGGTGAGGGGTCGGACTGCAGTGAGGGCCATGAGGAACAGGAGGAGTCCCGATGGGGAAGTGTGGAGGCGGCCTTGAAGGCACGGGGAGCACGGCGAAGCTGCCCACCTTCTGGCTGGAGTTGTACAACTCCCTTCTCCCCTAAGGGGTCTTTGGTTGCCCTTCAGAAAAGGAGGGGGTTCAATCATCCTGTCACCAAGGACCCTTCTAGAGAAGCTGATGATGGGACGGTTCTAGTCAGGACGAGCCCCCAGGCCAGGCTGATGGGGGTTGGGATTCTGGAGTATGGAGCGTGCAGACGGCTTTGGTGGGGCTGGGGGCATATCCTGGAGCCTCCCCAGGGGTCCCCTGGGTCCCACCCTGAGCAGCTGGGCGTTGGAAGCCGCCTCCCCTTCCCAGAAGAGCAGCTCCCTGTCGGCACCCTCCCTCCCCCCGGGCTGAGCGGACAGGCTCCCATGGAACAGCCTCTGAGCAGAGAGAGCTGTGTCCTCAGATCTGCCGGGGCCAGGGCTGGGGCAGAGGAAGGGGCGTGCAGTGAGCCCAGCTGGGACAGCAAACAGGCCTCTGGGGTCTCTCCTTTCCCTTGCCTGCCCACTGCAGGGGGCTGGCCTGGGCCAGGGCCGGGGGAGGCTTCCTCGATTTATCTCTGCAGCCAGCGGACAGCCTACAGCCTGGAATCCGGGGTTAGGCTGAGGTTTGCATGTCCTGCTGTGAGCAGCTTGCAGCGGGACAGAGGGACTGGGCTTGGGGGGGAGTGCACTGAGGGAATGCAGGCAGGATGGGGTGGGAGACTGGGACAGAGAGGATGCTGGGATGCCTCTGAGCTGGCTGGGGACCCCGCTGCTTCGATGAGCTGCTTCGATGAGGCCTGTGTGTAGAACCCTGGTACAGGCCACGGCCATGTTCTCTGAGGAGCCAGGGGACTAAGGGCTATAGGAAGTATGTGGGGGGGGGTTGTGCCAGGCAACGTAGACACATCCCCGCCTGCGGCAGAGGGTGGGAGGGGGTGCTGGAGCCTGTGCTTCAACTGGAGGAGGAAGGCAGAGACAGAAAGCAGAGGCTTCAGCAGGGCAGGGCAGGGCCGGGTCCTGGAACACTAGGCCAGAGCCAGCTGGAGGGAGGCAGGAGCTAGGGGGCTTCCAGAGGCTTCAGGCAGGAAGGAAGGGAGGCCTGGGGTGCCAGGCTGGCGACCAGAGACAGCACTGCTCCAGGACTGCCACCAAAGCAAGGCCCCAGACACAGGCGAGGGCCCCACCAGCGGCCCCGTAGACAGCAGCTCCCGGCCTGGTTGCAAAGCCCCACACGGTGCTTCCCTGTGTTTTCATGACGCAACTGGCCTCTGCCCTACAGCTGCCCCAAGACTAGAGGGGCCCTTCACGGCTGCCCATGCACTGCTGTCCCATAGAGGACCCTCCACAGCCCCTCAGGAGACCCTGCCCAGGTTCCCCTCATCAGGGAGCTGGAAGCCCAGCTGTGACCCTCACCCACAAAATGAGAGGGGGGCTCTAGACCCCACAGCGAGGGTCACATGTCAGTGCCCAGCCTTGGACAAGGAAGATGTTGCTGGCTCCAATGAACTGGCTTCCTGGAGAAGGCGGCGCTTGATGGGGCTTTGACAGCGGGGTAGGTGTGGAGAGGGCCCAGCCACAGACAAGTGAGGCAGCGGATCACAGACTGTCCCAGCAAGACGGACTCTGAGACTCACCAGGGCCAGTGTCGGCCCCCAGACTCCAAGGCCAGAACCCCACAAGTCCAATGGCTCAGCACACACAGCACATGGCACTCCCCAGTGCTGCTCCAGCCCTGGCACCTCCTGAGGTCAACAGATTCCTGCGCCGGTGCTGGCCCTCCCTGCCCAGGCCACTGGGGCCATGCTGTCCCCACCTCATCACTGCACAAGGGGCACCCAAGTGCCATCCGGAGGACCTGCTGCCCAAGGGAGCATGGCTCTGGGCTGTTCTTTCCACCTTGTTGCCACTCAGGAGAGGACAGTGCATATGTGCAAAAACCCTCATGCTCTTTCCCACCTCAGGCCCCACCCCAGCACCAGGCTGTGAGCAGGGCAGGCCTCATTGCAAAGTGCACATGCACCCACTCACCACCCCATCCTCTGCCCCATGAGGGCCCCAGGGGATGTGGAGTAAAGTCCCACACCCACCCTCCTGGTGCTGCCCCCAGGGAGCCCACGACGTTGTCTGTGAAGGTGGTGGCTGGGCTCTCCACACAGAAATCTTGCCCCCATGGGCCTGGAGCAAGGTCCATCCTCAAGCCCGATGGGCCTCAGTTTCTCCCTGGGCCCCAGGGTGGTGGAAACCCTGCTCACAGACCTCAGAGGCATGGAAACACTTTGGACACACAGGGCTACCCAAGACCCCAGCTACTCCCAGCCACACATGCATGACAACCCCTACCGAACTCGGGCATGGCCCACCCTAGTCTGCTTGCTGTGGGCTGCAGCTGTTCTCTCTCCTCCACCTTCTGGGCCCCTCTCAAACCTCGCTTTCTGAGGTGCTCCTGCTCTGTGGGATGTCTCTTGCGAGTGCAGGGCCCCTGATGGATGGGCTCTGTTCACCTGTCCTGGTGGCCACAAGGTGAGAGGAGAGACAGCACAGAGGTCTTCCTGGCATGGTGTACGTACTTTGGCCGGGGAAAGTGGTGGTGGCACCCTGCTGGGCCACACTCGCCCCTCCTGTGTCTACCTGGGCCATCAGGCTGTCGGGACAGCAGCCCACATCTTAGTCGGCAGAACTCCCAGTGGGCAGAGGCTGTGGGTCCCCTTGAATCCCTGAGTGCCCCCTTGGGTGTCTCCTAGCCTGCTGGGGCTCCCTGAAGGGCCCAGCCCCCTGCCCAGGGCTGTGAGCCTAAACCCCGATTTACCCGAGTCCTCGCAGGCCTCCTAACCCGGCAGGCAGGCTCCAGGGAGCTCCAAGGCACCCAGGTCTAAGTCAGGCTGGGGTGGGGGCGGCTACACTGAGATCTACGCATGGTTCCTACCGGCCCCCAAGGCCAGTCCGTGGCTCTGGCAGATAAACACGTGTTGGGGCATGGTGGATATGTGTGTGAAGCCACTCTGCCTCCCACTGCCATGGTCACTTTTTCCTCTTCCTCTAATCCCAGCCGGGCTGCTCCAGCTCAGAGGGCCCACTCGGGCTGCAGGGCCCAGCAAGGGGGCACAGGAAGAAGCGCTCCCTGCAGAGGTAGTGTCTGAGGGCACCACACTGAGGCACGGTTTGGAGACCCTGCGCCCAGAGCCAGAGCTTGGGGTGCCAGGAAACTCATTTCTAGGCAGCCGAGGCTGAGTTTGGCACAGAGCGAGAGGCCTCTCTGCCTTCCCCCAAGCCCAACCTGTCGAGCCATCGAGGCCCCGTCCACTCCTCCCGGGCCTTCTCTTCCCGCAGGTTCTGAGGGGTTTCTTAGAAAGAGCCATTAGAAAGAGGTGCAGGGCCTGCGAAATCCAAGAGTCTGTGCAGCAGGTCCAGCCCGCTTCCTCCCAGGCCTGCAGTGCCAAAGGGCCCCAGGGAGCCAAAGACGCAGGCAGCCAGCCTGACCGAATGCCAGCCACGCCGGGAGCTGGGAGCCTCCTTCCGCTCTGGTGTGAGGGCACTGTGTGGGGGGCCCCGAGGCTCTGGTCCACCAGCAAGCCCGGAGAAGAAGGGCTTTGAGGCAGCCATGCCATCAGTGGTTTACAACCCATGGCTCTGGGTCCCCACCTGGCCTTGTCAGCAGATGGGTCCTCCTTGGGACAGGCCACCAGGGACACTGGCTTTAGCCCTGAGAACCAAGACGTGGGGCCTTTGGGCAGCAGAGACCGGTATGGGACATATCCCAGGGCCAAAGGGACCAGAAGGGCTTTCTAAGGAGGCAGGAGAAGGGCAAGACGACCCTGAAGTGTGTAGGGGAAGCCAGCCTGCCCAAAGCCTGGCTTAGGGGCTGTGTGAGGGTTTCCTAGAACAGCGGGGTGGGCCGGGCAGGTGGAGGAGCAGGGATGGGCTGGGTAGACTGGAGGCAAGGACCAGTGACGTGGCTTTGCCCCCACTGACAGGCTGAGAGGCCTGTCACCTAAAGCCTCCTCCTTGTGGGGTTCCCTGGAGGTGGGTAGGCAGAGCAGCCATGGCAGGCAGGATGCATTGGAGGCGTTGGGCCATGTTCTTCTCTCAATACCATCTCCTGGGCCTTGAGCCTCAACGACTGGGACAGTGTTGCCCCCGTGACACAGGGGAGCCACAACCAGAAGAGGCAGGGCTGCCTGTGGGTACCTCACTGTACAGGCACCCAGGAAGGAGCCCAGGGAGTGCTCCCTGATGAGCACACGGGGCGGTGAACGCTGAGCTGGCCAAGTCCAGTTTTCGAACTGAACCTCAACACGGGGGGCTTGCTGCACCCTCCAAACTCCCAGCGCAGGGTCTGTGGGCACCAGAGTCCAGCTGCTGCCATTAGTCCCAACAGCTGAGCTTCCCCCTGGGCTGGCAGGGCCTCCTCGACACTCCCTGTGCCCCCCATGCCAGCCCTGCACGTACAAACCCCACTGCAAGCAACACCCCCACCTCGGCCACAAAGCAGCCCTGTTCGAAGGGGCCCTACTGGGCCTCAGGGTCAACAAGACTGAATTCAGAGGACTGAGAAGACCCTGGCAGAGCCGCCTGGCTCCTGGGGAAGCCATTTATCACTCCCAGGCCCCGGGCCGCCGCCTGCTCTGCGGCTGCGGCCAGCAGGCCTCACAGCGCCCGCCCACCACTCTGCCAAGAGCCCCTTGGCCAGGGCTCCCTTCACCACCTCAGCCAGCGCTTTCTGCTGGGCTGGCCTTCCTAGCTTCAGAAGGGTCCCCTGCCCCTCTGCTCAAACCAAAGCTTCCCAAACCCACCCACATTCCCCCCATCTGTCCACTTGCCCAGGGTCTGTGGCCTTGGTCAAAGGCAAAGGGGTCCCACTTGAAATCCTAGTAGTTGATGAGCCATTTCACAAAAGGGTCCCCTGAGGCCACCTGGAGAGACCCGTGAAAAAACTCCTGGCCACCCGGAGAGCCCCCTGCCCACCTGGAGAGCCCTCTGGCCACCTGGAGAGACCCCTGCCCACCTGGAGAGCCCTCTGGCCACCTGGAGAGACCTCTGCCCACCTGGAAAGCCCCCTGGACACCTGGAGAGCCTCCTGGCACCCTGGTGCATTGCAAATGAGCTTTTATTGACACAGCTTTTCAGGAGTGGACGCAGGCAGACACGGGTATGGATGCCCTGTTGGGGCGCAGATGCAGACACAGTGGGCCATTTCAGCAGCCACCAGGGGAACCCCGGCCTAGACACCTTTGGGCAAGGCCTCTGTTTCCTGGTGAAGTGTCTGGGCACTGTGTGTTCCTGGGCTTCTGGGGCTCAAGGGAGCTGGGGTGGCCCCAGAAGCCCAGGAACACACAGGGGCCCTGCCTCTGACACTGAGGCCTTCAGGTGAGATGCTGGGCTGAACCCTGCGCCATCCTCCTCTCCTGCCTGCCCCTCCAGACATGGCTGCCACCAGCTCGGACAGGCCAAGGGGGCTGTGGCCTTGTGCCCCTCCCCTGCTGAAGGCTCAGGACCCTCTTCAATTCAGAGGTCAGTGTCCCTCAAAGCAGCAGACTATGCCCCACGCAGCGCCACCCCCGGCAGCCCCACACCACAGCCCTGGACAGGTGGGAGCTCTCCCCACCTGGGGCCTGGCACAGTGTGGAGCAACAGGGGCTGCCAGGGGAGCCCTGGAAGGATTTGGAAATGGGTGAAGGTCGAATCCCAAACCTCCATGCTGCCTTGAAGGGGAGGGTGAGGCAAGAGACCTGGTAGCCCCCAGGATGCCTACAGCTGCTAGCCACATACACACCATCCTCCGGGCACCACCAGTGCTGTGGCCTGTGCCTGTCCTTGTGCTGGGCCTGCGCCCGGGGGCAGTGGTGCCAGGGCTGAGACTGGAACCCTGACTACCTGAGACCCCCAGCCCCTCCATGCTGTGCTGAGCCAAATATGAAGCTGGGTATCCAGCCAAGAGGCAGCGCTGGAGCCCAAACCTGGGCCCCGCTCCCCAAGGAGCACACACTCCCGCCTTGCCGCCCTGGCACAGCTCAGTGACACGTGCTTTTCGGGCCTGCCTGGTGTTTGCCCAGGGAGACTGCAAGCTCTCTGCAGGCAGAGCCCGCTGCCTCTGGACCACTGCTCCCAAGGGGTGGCCAGCACTCCCATCTGGCACCCAGCTCTGAGCATCCAGGACCCTCCAAGCCCCCAATACCCCCATCCAGGCTGAAGCTCACCCTTGAGCTCCAGGTTGGAGGGGAAGACTGCTGGCCCCAGGTCAAAGGCTTGTGGTCAAACAGAACTCGCCTGAGCCTACAGGATTTAGCCAGACTTTAGCTCTTCTGTGTTCGCCGGCCCCTGTCTCTCCCAGCCCCAACTCCAAGCAGGCAGAGCTGGTAGCCCACTAGCTCAGGGAGGTCTTCTGGTCTCTGTCCACACCTCACCAGGTGTGCACTGGGACAGCTCTGGGGCTTGGCAGGGGCTCTGCCTCGAGGTGGTTGGGTAGTGCCAGCTCTGCTTTTGGGAGCTCAAGTCAGCCTGGGTAACTTGTCTCCAGAGCACCTGGGCATCCAGGCACTGGTGCTGACCCCCAAACCCTGGGGCTGGAGCAGTTCAGCAGCCTCTCCAAACCCTGTGCCCATTTCTCACCGTCCCAGGAAGAAAACAAGCCAGGCATGTTTGGGCGTTTTCAGGCCCTGGAAGCACTGACCAGGGTGTCTCCCCCGGAGGACACAGAGCAAGCCCCAGACCTTTTCGGAAGCTCACCCTGGCAGGCCTGGGAAGCCAGCCGAGTGGGCTGGCTGAGAGGGCGGTGAGTGGCATGGGTCAGAGTTTGGGCTGAGTGAGCAACCTGGGGTCTTGCAGGCCAGGGAGTCAACCCAGCAAACGGCCCTAAAGCGGGGCTCCTGGGGACAGAAGAACGCCCCCTTCGAGTGTTCCAGGTGGCTCCAGAGCTGGCTGGGTTGATTGGCCCCCCTCCTGCTCCATCTTACTCGCCCTACTTGTGCCACAACTCTCCCAGCCCCCTCTGTCTTCCCCCACCCGCTCGCTCTCCAGGGTGCGGTAGCGGGAGTCTGAGTATTCACTGTGAAGCTTGGAGCCCTCCTCACCAGGGGACCTGCTGGAGAGAGAAACCCCCCACCAGGGCAGCGCTGGCTCCCTTGGGCTCTCCTGGAGTGGAGGAGACGGCGCAGGGCATGGGGCAGGGGCACAGGGCAGGGCAGAGGGAACATGGCCCACTGCCACTCGTGCCTGCAGAGGCTTAGGGAGTGCCTTGTGTGCTGAGCCGCCTGCCACCCATTTGTGATGAAGACTGCCCCTCCCTACCATCCTGAGCCAGCTTAACGAGGGCCCAGCCTCCCTCTAGAACACTCTGTAGCTCACTCTCATCCTGTGCCAGCCTGGCTGCCTTCCTAGCTGGCAAGTGAGGAGGGACCTCATTTGTCCTCCAAGAGCTGCTAAGCCCAGCCCCAAAGCCAAGGCTTCACCATGGAGGCACCAGAGTGGCCTCTCGAAGGGTCTGGGACCCCCGAGGTGTTGTCAGAGGGGGCTGAAGTTCTCTCCAACCCTGGGGCAGGGAGAAGCTGAAAAAGGGCCGGTTCCCCTACCCTCTCCTGGAACCAGGGTGTGGGGAGGCGGTGACATGGGGACCTCGAAACTGCCCGAGGGCCAGAACCCGTGAGCTCATGGGCAGAAAGTTGAGCTGGACGGGCCTGAGCTGCATGAGCATGAGCTGGGCGGGCCTGAGCCTCTCTGCTCCCTTCCTTACTGCCCTTTCTGGGGTCTCCAAGTGCCTGGCTGGCGCCTGTCCGGGCCAGGCGTCTACATTCCCTTCCTCTTTGGGAAGAGGACAGGGAAACTGACGCCAGGCCCTGAAATAGCCACCGTCCTTCGGCCTGTGTGCCTGTGCAGACGGCTGTGCTGATTGGCCCCCCTCGGTGGGCACAGGTGGCCCTGCAGTGGACAGGCCCAAAAAAGGCCAACAGCCTCCCTGGGCGCTCTTGTGCCCCACATGGCTGGTGCCTGGGAGCTGGGGATAAGGCTGGCAATGATGTCTGCCCCTGCAGGGGGGCCCGGGCCAGGCTGGCATAGCAGCTGGGACTGCCATTCACAGCCAGTGGAGACCAGTGGGATGGGAGGGGCAGCTGAGCCAGCAGGGCCGGCGAGGGCACCACCTGGAGAGGTCAGGCCTTGGGGTGGCGAAGAGGGGTGCTGGCCTGGGCAGCGGCGAGATGTCGCCAAGTCCATGCTGCCCCGAGTTCCATCTCCCCGGCCAGTCCCCATCCGGCCCTGAGCCATGGGATGTGTGCTGGTGGCCCCTGCAAGCCCGGCCCCAGGCTGAGCAAGCCTGTGCATTCTCAGAGTGAGAAGCCCTGGGTGCCTGCTGCAGAGCCGTGGGCCCAGTGGGCAAGGGTGCAGCCCCGTCAGACCACATGTTTGGTGTCCAAGAACCCTTGTCCCTCACAGGCCTGAAAGCCAGAGACTGGGGTGGAGGGTGAAGCCTGTGAGCCCCCTTGAGGCCAGGATGGCCCAGGATCACCCTGTGTGGGTCTCTGTGCAGCCCCCACCCTGGCCCTGCCTGTCTCTCCCCCATCTCCCTCTGCCCAGGGTCTGTGGGCCTCGGTTTCTCAGCCAGTAGCCACAGCTGAGTGGGCTGGGCAGGGAGTTTTAGGTGCAGAGCAAGGCGGGTGGGCAGGGGGAGGGGAGCCCCGTGCCCCCTGGCTAGGGATGAGGAAAGCTGCAGCCCATGGAAAAAACAGGGCAGCGGGCGACATAGTGCGGGCAGCGGCCCAGCCACGTCTCGCACATGATGTTTCTCTCCCAGAGGCCTTGGCCTGGCACGCCTCCCTTGCTAAAGTTTCTCACTTTCCACTGCTTCCTGCTTCCCAAGTTTGCTTTCCGGGGTCCAGGCAGATGGGTGGCCAGGGAGACTGCTCAGTGCGACTTGTTTTCTTCTGAGATCCGCCTCTGGGAAGCTTCTCGCCCGGGAGCTGCCAGTCCCCTGCCCCGGCTGCGCTCCCACCCTTTATAATTCTACCTACGGGGACGGCAGTTCAAGGGGCTTGGACTGTCCAGGTTGACAGTGAGTGGGGCGGGGCCAGAGGCTTGGGCCCCAGCACCTGCTCATCTGCCCAGAGACCCCCAGGCAGGGGCATCAGGAATAAATAAACACAAGGAAAGCACACGGTTGCAAGGCCCAGCCCTCAGGCAAACCCAGCTCCCACTCTCAGCCTCAGTTTCTCCATGTGTCAAGTAAGGGAGTGGGACTGGTCCCACCTGGCTGTAGCACTGGCTCTTGGCTCCAGGGTGCAGGCCTTCCTTCTCTCATCCCCAGTCCCTGATCAGGGCATTCTCCCCTTTGAAGGCCCCTTGAGCCTGGGGACCCAGTACCCATTCACCAGTGACAGTGCAGAAACCTGCGCTCAGCCAGGTCTCTGTTCTCCGCCACTGGCTATCCCTCTGAGACTGACAGCCCACATGCAAGGCTGGAGCTCAGCCACACCCTGTTCTCTTCCTGCCAGCCCCTCCTGGACCGTCTCCTGGGGTGGGCACACAGTGGGCACTTGGCAGGGGCTGTGCCATGAACATGGGCTGCCCTTCACTGCCCACCTGTGCTGAGCAAACATGCACTTGGTCCTTGGCTGTTGGGCCCAGTGAGGTGGCAGTGGCAGCAGCAGTGGCCACCATTCACACCTGGCAGGGAGACGTTCCCAAGGCTACCTGCCAGCCGCACTCGGGGCCAGGGCACAGGCTGTGCTGCTGGCCCCTCAGCCCACACTTCCCAGGACGGCCACCCGGTCAGGAAGGAGACGTCAGGGGCTCCGTCAGCCAATGTCCTCCCTTTTAGCATCCACCAGGGGATGGGAAGTTGGTCCTCAAGAAGCCAGGAATCAGGGCTTTGCTGCGGGTGGAGGTTGCCTGAGGCCTCTCAGGGTTCTCCTGGACCTCCACGGCCATTGTGGGGAGGAGGTGCCTAAGGTTCCTCTGGCCCTCCACAGCTGTCATGGGTTAGGGGGTACCTGAGGCTCCTCTGGGTTCTCCTGGGATCTCCAGAGCCATCGGGTTATTTGTGCCCATCCAGGTGGCAAGAGCGAGTGAATGAGACACAAGAAGAGGGGTCAGGGTTGTGCCTACCCTCAGGCCATGGTCCATCCCTGGCTCAGGACCAGACAGGGGTGGAATGTGTGAAGACCTGGAGGCACACAGCACAGAGCGGGTGGGCCAGCACCCGTAGCATCGCCTGTACCTGCTCAGGCCTAGACAATCGGCGACGGTCCACACAGAAGCTGGGAAGACTGAGTTCCCTGGGCAAAGGGAGCAGCCAGGGGCCTGCAGTCACCCAGCACACCTGGGAGCCGTGCCTGGTGACGAGGTTGGGTGTGGCTGGGACCCCTACACCCGCGCCTCTCAAATGCTCTGGTTCCACTGGCCTGGATGTCAGCTGGAAAAGGTCTTTGTTTTCCCTTTCTTTGGCAGGGGAACATGTGGCCATTACAATTACTGGTGCCATGAAGGGGCTTCAGCTCCAGGCCTCAGGACCACAGGCAGCTCCTGGAGTGGGGCCAGGGTGAGGAGAGAGGGCACAGGAATGGGGGCCGGTGCCTGTGTATAAGAAGACCCTTGTGGGCAGGGAGAGGGAGAGGAGGGGTAGAAGAGGACGGAAGGCCCTGGTCTTGGGAGCTGGCCTGCCAGGGTGTGGGCAGGTGGCCTCTCATCTGAGTTGAGCATCTTGGTGAGCCCCAACCCTCTCGCCTGGGGTCTCTGCCCAGCCTGGTCCCTGGCCAGTCGGCCAGCAAGTTCCTCTGCAGCCCTTTCCAGAGGCTGCTGTGAGTCTGTGCCCACCTGCAGCCTCCTGCAGGGCCCTGGGAGGGGAAGGGGGGTGCAGGCGGCCCCAGCACCCAGCCTCACAGACACTGTTCCTCGGGAGCCGTTTCTGGGGTGCAGCTCCGACTCACACCCCAGAGCGCCTTGTAGGAACGAGCAGCAGGCCTCAGGTAGGTGCTGGTGGGGGGGCCCGTCCGCTTGGTCACATTGGCAGCCCAGCCCTGGAGCTGCGGGTCGGGGGATCTCTGCCTGGAAGGCACAGAAAGAAAGATGGAGCCTGGAATTTTTCCCTTCGAAAAAAGAAAACTTGTTCTAAAAGGGGAAAGATTGATGTTCTTGCTTTCCCACACTTGGTTTGGAGCCAGCGAGGTGGTTTCAGAAAAAATTCTCCTCTCCTCTATTAAATGTAACCAAACACGATCGACATTTGCAGATCACACGGGAACCTTCAGGCAGCAAAGCTTGGGAATCCTCCCCGCCCTCCGCCCAGCCAGGCGAGAACAGACGTACCTCTCACCCCTTCCCTGCCCTCCGCCCGGCCAGGCGAGAACAGACGCACCTCTCACCCCCCGGCCAGACAGCCGCGCAGGGGCTGTGGGCAGGAGGGAGTTGGGGGCTCCTCAGGGCTCCAGGGTCAGGAGGTGTCCTGATGAGAGTGGAGGTGGGGGCCTGTAGCCAGGGGCTGCCCACCAGCCGGCTGGCCAGATGAGGCCCCAAAGGAGCCCAGGTGAGGATGTCAATAGGGCCGCGATTGGATGGGGGCCTTGGCATCCCACACCACACCTGCCCCTCTTGGAGCCCCTCAGGAAAGCTGAGAAGCCAGGGGGGCCAAGTGAGGTGCTGGTGGCCCCCGCAGAGACCCCACTGCATCTCGGCCTTGACCCTGGGCCAGCACAGCACGACGGGCCCGGACTTGTAGGCAGCTTCCACGCAGTTGGGGTGCCCTCCTGCATCCAGCTGGCTGCCTGGACACGGACCCCCGGGATGCTCCTATGCTCAGTGATGGCAGGAAGGAAGGAAGGCAGGCGGGGTAGAGACAGGGCCTGTGGGAGGGCAGGACCCGGCAGGCAGCCTCGCCTGTGGCCTGTGCTCAGAGGGGCCAGTTTCCAGCCTCCAGTCTGTTTTCTGGGCAGCCAGGGTGTGGGGGGGACCGAGGGCAGACAGAGCAGGCAAGTCCACAGCCTCCGTGTCCTTAGCCAAGACTCCACTTGTCCTCGAGACCACCAGAGGCCCAACAGCAGCCTCCCACTGACCAGTCGACCACCGACCGCAGGCCTCGTCCAGACACAGGCTGTGCTGGGCCGGTGCATGAACAGGGCAGCCAGATCCACCGATGGAAATACAGGGCACCTGTTAAGCCTCGAATTTCAGATAAAGAACAGAGGCTTGTTTAGTATTTGTCTTCAACAGTGTCCCAAATATTACATGGCACACACTCACGCTAGGAACAGTCATGGTTTACCTGCAATTCGGATTCAGCTGCGCATCCTGCACTTTACCTGGTGACCCTAACCGCAGAGCGGAGCAACAGCTGTACAGGTCGTGCCTCCCGCTCCACTTCGAAGGCCTGTCTCAGCTCCGCACCGTCCAGCATGGCCATCTCCAGCCACCACAGCTGTTTACACTGCAGTCATGAAAACTGCGTCAGCCACATTCCAGGGCTTCTAGAGCCACGTGTGGCTGGGGCTCCTGGCTGGACTGGGAAGACCCAGAACGCTCCCATCACTGGAGGAAGCTTTGCTGGGCCCTGCGGGTTTCAGAAACTTCCTCCGGTTGCCTGGCCTGCACCAACCAGCGGGTCTGACTTCTCATGCCAGACCTTTCAACCGGGAGCTACCTGTGCCCAGGGCCTGACTCACAACTGTGGCAGAGGGGCATTCACCTACAAGCGGCTCTCGAGGACATGCCTGGCAGAGTGCCTCCTCCCAAGTCCGGACGCCATCCTGCTCAGCCCTGGGCCCCACAACCTCGTCTCGCCCTTGTTGGGAGAACATGCCCCAGCCAGGGGCCTGATGCGGTCCCATCACCAGCAGAGCCCTGGGCTCCCCTCCCTGCCCTCCTCCCGGGCCTACCCCACCGTGGAGTTACTCACCTAGCACAGCCAGATGGTCCCCACCAGCCTCCGAGCCACAGGCCTCACAGCTGGGTCCCAGCAAGGCGGGGCTCAGCAGGGGCACAGTTTGTGCCCGAGGGTTGGCTGGCAGAGCTCTCCAGGGTTGTCCAGTCACTGCTCCCCGGGTCCTGTTCTCCCAGATTCTCTCTCACCACGGGGAGAGAAGGGGAGGCTACCGGGCCTGCATGCTCTCCCCTAGGAGTGGGCACCAGCCAGCTTCATCGGTGGAGTCATCAAGGGGTTGCTGTCTGGGGGCCTCCCTGCCCACTCCCAAGTCAACAGCCTGGTGTGTGTAGAGGGTACCTACTGTGTGCAGAGCACAGAACCCAGTAGGAGGCCAGGCTTTTGCAAGAACCCAACCCAGGGGTGAGGTGATGAGATGAGAGCCAGGTGTGGGGGTGGCGGCAGGAAGGAAGGAGGGGCTCAGAGCTGAGTTGGAGCGCTGCCAGTGTGGGGGCAGCCCAGGTCCCTTCTAGTCACCCCCAACTCAGAGCAGCGCTGAGCCCCCCTACCCAGCTCTTCATCCAGACCTGACACCTCCATCCCCTAGGACGCAGGCTGACCAGACTGACCATTAACCTGTGGGCATGCACTGGGCACCAAGCAGCAGGCAAAGGCCCAGCCGATCCCAGACCACCCCAGACCACCCCAAACCCCTCAGGCCACCCCAGACCACCCCAGACCACCCCAGACCACCCCAAACCCCTCAGGCCACCCCAGACCACCCCAAACCCCTCAGGCCACCCCAGACCACCCCAAACCCCTCAGGCCATCCCAGACCACTGCAGATCACCCCAGACCACCCCAGACCACCTCAAACCCCTCAGGCCACCCCAGACCACCCCAAACCCCTCAGGCCACCCCAGACCACTGCAGATCACCCCAGATCACCCCAGACCACCCCAAACCCCTCAGGCCACCCCAGACCACTGCAGATCACCCCCGACCACTTCAGACCACCTCACACCACTGCAGACTATCCTAGACCCCTCAGGCCACCCCACACCACTGCAGACCACCCTAAACCTCCACAGAGCACCCCAGACCATACCAGACCACTCCAGGCCACCCCAGACCCCTCAGGCGTGGGCCCGCCTTCAAGCCCAGGCCAAAGAAGGCTGAGGCAGGCCTGCACTGCCCGGGGCCCCAGGTTTGCCTGATGTCCTCGAGCCTCCCACCCCCGGACTCTTCCAATTGCTTCTGGGCTTTCCTGAGGCTGGCAGCTGCCTCGGGCTGACTGAGCAGATGAGGGGTGAGACATGGGTACCCCAGACACGGGAGCCAATGGTAACTGCAGCAAGATGGGCTGTGGGCAGAGTCTTGCACCCTCCCAGGAGATGCATGGGGAGCCCAGCCCCACCTGTGGTCCCTCCAGCTCCACCACAGCCCTGCACCTGAGGGTCTGGTGGCTGCTCCACAGAAGCTCAGTGAAGCAAAGAGGGCGTGCGAATGCAAACCCCACCATGATCCCTGTCCTTGTTGGGACTCACCCGAGCCGCCCAAGCGGCTCCCCTCTCCTCCAAGGGCCTGGGGAGGAGGCTCACTCAGGACAGGTGGCCGGTGGGAGGAGAGGCAGGGAGTGAGCCAGGCGGACCCTGGGGGTGGGGATGGGAGTGAAGAGGGCAGTGAGAGACGCAGATTGCTGCTCGGAGGGCCTGGACTCCCTGGAGAGGCAGCGAACCCCTGAGGTCCTACTGAGAACTTTCCATGGTCGAAGTCACTCTTGTGGGGCACTGGAGCCGGCGCTCACACCCCACCTCAAAATGGCCAATCCTCTCCCTGCTGAGTTCAGCATTTCGGGTAGCCTCATAATCAGCCTGGGAGGGAATATTTATACCGTGGTCACTGGAAGACGCTCCAAAGCAAAGCACGACTTTTCCCCCGAGCCCATTGTTAATGCACCCCAGCATACCCCTGCCCTGGCAGTAAATTCCCTTTTATTTTTATTTACTTATTTATGTATTTATTGAGACAGAGTTTTGCTCTTGTTGCCCAGGCTGGAGTGCAATGGCGCGATCTCCGCTCACTGCAGCCTCCGCCTTCCGGGTTCAGATGATTCTCCCGCCTCAGCCTCCCGAGTAGCTCAGACTACAGGCAGACGCCACCACGCCCGGCTAATTTTTGTGTTTTTTGTAGAGACAGGGTTTCTCCATGTTGGTCAGGCTGGTCTTGAACTCCCGACCTCAGGTAATTCGCCTGCCTTGGCCTCCCAGAATGCTGGGATGACAGGCGTGAGCCACCGCACCCGGCTGTAAGTTCCATGTTTACAGAATGACTCGGGATCAAGGCCATTCTATGAAAGGTGATGTTCCTGAAAAACAGAAACGGGCAATTCTTCCCAAGAGTTTTATTAAGGGGAAAAGATTCCATTTTGTTTAAGCAAGGACAAGAGATCTGACATACCAGGAGCTTTCTGCCCCTCTGCGGATGGTTCAGTAGACCAGGCACTCCATAAAACTCTCCCATGAGGCCCCCAGCCGCAGGCAGGTCCCCACTACCTGTCACTCTCACTGCTCAAGGCGGCGCCCGCTGGCTCCCTTGGGTGGGACTAAGGAAAGCACATTCCACTGGGCATTCTCTGAACAGAAGCGTCTTAATAGGAAATTCACCTTAAAAGGTGACAGGTGTCTTCCCGGGCCAGCTTCTGCGAGACAGAGCATGTCGAGGGAAGGGAAACACGTCTAATCCCCAAGCCTTCCTGTGGGGTTTTGCAGAGGAGACGGTCACAGCTCATGACCCAGCCTGCAACTCCCACCTCCCACGCCCTCAGCCCCGGGGCCTGGCACCCCCACCCTGCTCTGGCTTGGTGGTGTGCAGAGAGGTGACACAGGGCCATGGTCATCTGCACCTGTGGAGCTGTGAGAGGAAGGGAAGGGGCACAGGCTTGGCCACAAGCTTCCCTCAGCCCTACTGTAATCTCTGAAAGGCTCCGTGAGACACCCAAGAGTCAGATGGGGAAACTGAGTCCCAGGGCTCAAGGGCATGCTACGTGGAGGGAAATGGCAAAAGAGCCACCGCCCAGCCTTGCTTATCCTCAGAAGGTGGCAACAGAAGCCACTGACATCCCTAACAAAGTGCCATGTGCTGGAAGGTGTGTACCTATGGGGGTGAGGACACGGGGGCAGAGGGAGCCTGGCCTTTTCTTAGAGGGTCCCTGTTCTTGCCTCTCCCCCAGCCTCCCCTGGTGCAGCTTCCACTGGTCCTTCGGAGGGTCCCGTCTGTGGAGCCTGTGGTGTCTGTGGAGCCTGTGGTGTCGTCTGTGGTGTGTGGTGTGTGGTGCCTGCCCCTCCATCGGGGGTGGGGCCAGATGCTGCGTGTCCCGGCAGGCTCCCCTCCCCCGAACATGCCCGGCCGAGGGGCACCGCTGCAAATGTCATTATGACCAGGAGCCGTTTTTAGGGTGCACTTTGTCCACGCGCAGGGTTTACAACCCCTTTTATTCCTCATAAAACGGGAAGGGAGCAAAGCCCCAGCGTGTGGGGGCCAGAGCCTGGCTGCATCCGCTGGAGAGCAGCAAGAGGCTGGCTCAGTGCAGGCCCCTTTGCCATGTGACCCTGGTAGGCCCTGCTCCAAGGGGACCTGGGCACAGGGGATGGACTGTGGCAGGGTCCCTCTGGGGGTCCCAGTACAGGATGACCAGGGGCCCCAAAGAGCCCAATGTGCTTGGGTTTTCTGGAGCAGAGGTAAGGGGGAGGTGTTGAGGGGCTGGGGCAGTGAGTCCCGGCTGTCTCCCTGACGGGTCCTCTCTTCCAAGCCCCCTTCCCAGCACATGGATGCTCCATGCTGCCCAGGCCTGCCATCTCTCGGATGCCTGCCCCCACACAGATGCGCCTCGCCTTCCTGCCTCCCCCTCCTGCCCTCCTTGCCCATCACACCTCTCTCAGGTATGTGACACCAGCCGTCTCCAAGCAGCCCCTCACCCCTCAGGCCTTCTGTACCCCCACTAGCCTGCACCCCAGATCCAAGTAGGGGCTGAACTCGCCTCCCTAGCCCCTCTCTCCAGCCCTGTTGGGAACCCCTGACCCTTGGAACAGCCTCAGCTGCTGACTCAGAAATCAGCATCCTGTGCCCCCACTCAGCCTGGGGCAGGTGCAGCCTCCCCTCCCTGAGCCCTGGTCTGCCAGGCGAGGGGTGCTGGAGCAGGCAGGTCTGGTGCCAGTGTCAGCACAAACGGCCAGGGGCTCACCCTCCACCCTCGGAGCTTGGAATGGGAGGGCAGCCCTGGCCTCAGACACCCTGGTGAGGAACCTGGCCTTGGCTCGCCCAGGGGCTCTTCACAGTGCTCCCCAACCCCAGCTCCCCAGAATGCAGTCCAAACGTCTCTCCTATCCGGCCCCCTTGCTTCTTTGGATTCCAGTGGCCGTGAGGGGACTGGAGGTTGGGGGTTCCTGGGCAACCTCTCCTGGAGCGCAGGAGACGGGGGTTTCACCCAGGCAGCTGGCTGAGGCCTAGACACCCCAGAGGCGGCTGTGGCCCCGGTATGGACTTCAGTTACCTGGGGAGGCCAAGCCAGCATGCTTCTGGGGATCTGTGCTCAGTGACCCCTGGGAATTAGTGCTATCTCCAAGCAGGTGCCCCAGCACACTGAGGGATCACAGGAACGTCTCTAACACTGCTGGAGGGCAGTGGGCCCTGCCAGAGCGTGGGGAGGGGTACACCGGCCCACGGCAGCCAGGGCACCCCCCACTATGCCCATGCCCCGGCCTGGCTCCCCTTCCCCCTCCGCCCTTCACCTGGTCCAGGACAAGAGGGCAGGAGACCCCCCTAGGCCCCACGGGGTTATGGGCAGGGAAGGGAGGCGGCTCTCAGTGGAGACTGCCTTGTAATCCAGGAAGCAGGAGAGAGGACTGCCCTCCCAGGGGCAGCAAACAGGCACCGGATGGAACCGGGTGCCCAGGCCTCACCACCCGCCATGGCACTGTCCAAGGATGCCCAGATCACTGAATGCACAGCATGGATAAGGACTGAAACGGGGGTCACATGATGGGGGCTGCTGGTGTGGGCCACTTCCCAAACCCCAGGCAGCACAGAGGCCACCAGGTCTCCGGGGCTGTCCCTACAGGACTGTCCCTCCAGGGTCTTTACAGGTCCCGAGTCCTGACTCCTTACACACAGAGCGTGGGCCTGGGAGTGGGAGTCCAGGCCCCCCAGGCCCAGGGCCCTCCATCTTCCCTCCCCAGTCAGACTCACAGCACCAGCCCTTGGGCCACGGGGGTGGCAGGCCCAGCTTCAGAGGCGCAGTGGCTGTCCTGGCCTCTGGTCAGTCTCCCTGGGGCAGGGGCTGCCTCTCCTCACAGACCTGGGCCTCCCTTGGGGTGGGTGCTGCCTCACAAGGGAGCCTCAGGTGGGGGTGGGTGCGGCCGAGTCTTCAGTGTCTGCCCAGAGGCACCCAGCAGGCAGCTGACCCCCTAGACCAAAGATTCCTGGAGTCTGAGGCGCTGCCTCCCCCACCACGTGAAAGTTGGCCCTGATCAATTAGACCGTGCGCTAAATAAATCACTCGAGGGGCTTAGAGCTGTGTTTTTGCAGCGGCTGCAATAATAATATTAATAACAATGCCCCTCAGAAACCCGGCCAAGGCTGGAGTCTCGGGTGGGGAGGGAGCGGGTGCAGGGGCCATGCTGGCGTCCCTGGGCCTACCCCCAGCCCCCTGCCCACCCACCAGGGCCCCGCCACCTGGGCCACAGCCTGGCCTTGTCTCCTGGCTCAGGGCGTCCTGGGCGTCTCCTACCCAGGGCCCCCTGACCATGGCAGGGCTGTGCTGGGGCCTAGAGCCCACCCCATACCAGCATGCATGCAGGGGAGGCAGGGGAGGCGCGGAGGACCCCCAGAGATACCCTGACCAGAGTGGACAGGAAGAGGCTGTGGGGCAAGAGCAGGGGCAGGGCAAACAGCACGGGGAGAACAGAAGAGAATAGAGTGTGGAGAGAGAGGGGGTGCAGGGCGGGTGGAGTAGGGGACGAGGGTCTGGGCGCAGGTTCAGCCCCCTGACTTCTCCAGGACCCTCCTCCCACAGCGCTGAGAGCCAGCATGGAAACAGCGCTGGTCTCATGGGGACCTGCCCTGGAGCTCCACGCACGCTGTGTCACTGCGGGGGCCCCAGTGGGCACTGGCCCGGCTCTGCTTCTGGGATGAGGTTGAATGAGCAGATGGGTATCCCTGCAAGGTCCAGGGCCAAGGCAGAGACACAGAAGCAGAGGGAGATGGGTCTCCATTGTCACCCAGGCACCTTGAGAGACTCCCGCCCCCACCAGAGCCTGTGGACAGCTGAGCCGGATCTGTCCCCGCATCCTACAGTGGGAGCGGAGGGTCGGCCAGCACGGGCAACAGAGAGGAGCCAGCACAGGCCCTCCGGCCTCCTACTGTGCGGGGCTAAGGAGGCCTCTGGCTGGTGAGTCTGCTGGACACCCAAGGCTCGAGAGGAAGCCATGGCTTTGGAGAGTGGCATTAGCACAGAAGGGAGCCAGAGGCCCGCGGGGATCCCGCACACCCAGTGCAGGGGTGGCAGCAGGCCTGCCCTGAGGGCTGCCTCCGGGATGGGCAGAAGCGGCTCCTGTGGAGCTGCCTCTCAGTTCAGGCCTCTCCCCACCTGAAGGTCCAGAGAGGAGGCAGCCCCCAGAAGACTGCATGGGCGGGGCTCACAGACAGGGCTCAGGGACCAAGGTGTGGGCCTCAGGGACAGCCAGCAGCAGGGAAGGAAGAGGGGGAAGAGGGGCTTCCGCTGTGGGAGCTGGCCCCTTGCTGGACGAAGGGCAGTTCTAGGCGGCCTCACTCCCACCTGAACCCAGAGACCCCAGCCCTGCAGGAGGGGCATTGCCCAGGCCCACCCCTCGGCAGCCGCTGGTGCTTTGGGAGAGGGTGCCCTGGCTGCGGTTTGGGGAGGCATGTTAAAACATCAAAGACTTTTGAGTTCAAAGATGTCAGAGGGCGAAGGTCGCGGGCCCCGGCTGCCCTCTGTTTAACCTCAGCCCCAAAAGGGAAAAGGGAACCGAAGGGAAGCAGCTCTGTCCCTGGCCCCATCCCTGGCCCCTCTTTCTCCTCTGATCCTTCTTCCTGGCTCTCTGCAGAGAGGGAGAGCGAGAGGGCCCCACTGTGGCTTCCCGAAGCTGCAGCCTCCACGCAGGCCCTCTCTCCCCTCCCCTTTTTTTGCAAAGGCATCGGAAAACAAACACGCTCCACTGCCCCCCCAACTCCCCACCTCCCACCCCCAAAATAAACCCAAGAACTCCGCCAGCCTGCTCAGCACAGCGGGAAAACCGGAGTGGCTGCCTGCGACCCAGAGCGCGACGCGAAAAATAAATTCCTTGTTTTATGATGGGAGGGGAAGGTGGGGGAGGAGAAGGAGACAGAGAGAGAGATAAATAATCTTTATTATTTTCTGTTATCATTTTCCTAGGGCCGTTTTGCCTGGGCACCACAGTCAGTTCTAGCCCAAGGCCCACCCCTGGGCCTAGGGCAGAAAAGGGCTGGAAGAGGTGGAGGAGGGGCCACAGGAGGAGGAGGAGGAGGAGGAGGAGGAGGAGGAGGAGAAGGAGGCGAGCAGTGTAATTGAAGCTGGCTGTTGGCCCAACCACCAACTTAAAACAATAAAGCCAGAGGAAGTCCTGCAGGACAGAGAAACAGGGTGAGGGGGTGGGTGGCCAGGGGGCAGGATGGAGAGGCCAGGGTCGCCCTTGGGACCCAGCTCTCCTTGTGGGGAGGAGGCCCCGTGTCCCAGAGGGCATCGTGAGCTGAGGGCTTTGGGTAACGGAGAATAGGGGCAGTCAGTGGCATGGGTGGGGGTTTGGGCTGAGTGAGCAACCTGGGGGCTTGCAGGCCAGGGAGTCAGCCCGGCAAACGGCCCTGCAGTGGGGCTCCCGGGAACAGAGGGATGTATTCTTTGGGTGCTCCGGGTGGCTCCAGAACTGGCTGGGTTGGTTGGTCCAGGAGTCCCATGGCCTGGGCCTCCTTCCCTGGTACTAGTGCCATGGATGCTGACGGGTGGGGATGGAGGGGGCCCTTCTAAAGAGGGCCGGCTCCCACGGGCCCTCAGGCCAGGGTGCACTGCCCACCTTCCAGGCCACCCTGGTAGGGCTGGGAGGACCAGAAGGAGGGCAGCAGCCCTCTCCCCCAGCCCGCCACCCACCACGCCACAGGCCCTTAAGAGGATGGGTCCATGCCAGGTCCCCTGCCCACGCAGGACCTCAGAGCCACGCCTGTGTTGGGCAGGGCGGATGCTGGGGCGCCTTCTGTGGGGCTGCACAGCTAGAGTCAGTGGACCACAGTCGCCTTCCCAGGCAGGGCTGGGCTTCCAGTCCCATCAGGGAGACTCTGGCCGAGCTAGTGCTCCCCAGGCCAGGCTTCCCAGGGGACAAAGCAGGCAGGGCTCATGCCCAGCTGCTCACGGCCACTTCCCCAGCCTGTCCTCTGTGTGCTGTTCCCCCACGGGCCTTAGGGCCTTTGTTCCCACGGCAGAGGGCCTGGCCCCTCTGAGGACCTCGGGCTCTGGAGACAGCACCTGCTCACGCCCAGCTAGAGCCACAGCAGGCGACCTGGTGAAGGATCCTCAGGGCATCCTACACCCAAGAGCAGGGAGGGCCCTGAGAGGCCGAGGGGCAATCTTAATTACCCCCAAAGCGAGGTTCAGTGGGACATCCTTTGGAGGTCAGGGGTGCCCATGGAGGGGCCAGTCCTGGGAAGAGGGCCATTTTCAACTGGCTGACCAGGAGGGATGGGAGGCCGGAGGAAACAGGGCAGGCAGGCCAGAGGTGTGGGAAACGGAGCGGGAGGTGATGATTTCAGCCTTCTTGGGTTGCTGTCACAAAGTACCACAGCAAGAGAGAGAGAGAGTCTGAGGTCAAGGTGCCGTGGGGCCGGTTCCTCCTGAGGCCTCTTTCCTGGGCTTGCAGATGCCGCCATCTCCCTGTGTCCTCATGTGGCTGTTGCCCTGTCAGCATCTGTGTTCTGATCTCCGCTTATAGAAACACCAGTCGGATGGGCTCAGGGTCATCCTAACAATTCCATCTTAACTTGGTACCTCCTTAAAGACCTACCTCCAGACAGACTGATTCTGAGGCTGTGGGGGTCAGGACTTCCATGCCTAGACTGGGCAGAGACACGATGCAGCCCTTAGCTGTCTGTGTTCCCAGAACATGGGGGCCAGGAGAAGGCCAGGCAGGCACAGGCGAAGGGAACACACACGTCTGCAGGCTGCTGGGAAGAAGGACAGGAGGGGAGAAGGGCTTGGGGAGCGTGGCTTTGGGCAGCCAGGTCACCTGTCCCACGGGTCCTGGAAACAGCAGCCTAGAGCCCAAGTGTACTAGACCACGAGGACTCGGAGGGAGGATGTGGGTGAGGGCGAGGGGTGGCCCCCAAGAGCGAGGTCCAGAAATGCACAGGGGGCCCAGGGTCTTGGCTGGGAAGGCAGAGGCGGCCTTCCCTCGGCCAGGGACAGTGCAGATGCGGTCGGGCTGAGCAGTTGGAAGCCACGGCGTGGGAAACGGCCCGGCCAGAGCCGGATGTGAGAGGGGACCCAGGAGAGGTTGCACGTGCAGAGACGTGGCCCATCCACCCGGATCCTGTGAGCCTCGGGGGATCCAGACCCCTGACTCACAGTCACGCCACAGGCCAGGTGGGGACCCGCCAGGGGAAGAGACAGGAACTGGGGAGCTGCCTCCAGGTTTCCGAGTGCACGCGGACGGACGGGCTCCCAGCGGCCGGCTCCCGACTTCAGGTCTCCCTGCCTCCCCTAATTGTCCCCGCATGAGGCACAGAGGAGGGAAGTGAGTTAACGCAGGAGTTTCCTCCAAGAAAGCTCATCAGAAAAGCCCAGATGGAAAAATCCGCCTCCATGGAGCCCTTGGAATTGGAAGTGATTTCTTTCTGGAAACATGTACCCTGAGGGGTGAGGGAAAGGACAGGACCTGCACGTTCGTCAAGACGGAGACTGTTGGCTCCACACACCGTGAGCCCCTCCCCAGGGCCGCCTCAACCCCTTCCTTCACCCCCTCTCGCATCCCCTCGGGGGAGGGTCCTGCCGGCCTGCCCGGGTCAAGGTCCATGGTCCAAGGTGGGGACGTGGCCTCTGCCTGTGAACGAGCTCCTCCCCAGACCAGCAGGGCCACAAAGGCCGGGACCTTCTGCCCTCAGGGTCCTCCCCACAGCCACCCTCCCTCTGCCAGACCAGCAGGGCCGCAAAGGCCGGGACCTTCTGCCCTCAGGGTCCTCCCCACAGCCGCCCTCCCTCTGCCAGACCAGCAGGGCCGCAAAGGCTGGGACCTTCCACCCTCAGGGTCCTCCCCACAGCCGCCCTCCCTCTGCCAGTCTGCACCCGCCACACCCCATCTGCACGGAGGGGAAGTCTCCCTGAGTTTAATCTGTCCTCTGTGTGCTTAATCTGAAGATGCCCCAATGCACACTGTGGGTGCCTGCAGCACGCAGATTGGAAAGCACTCAGATGTGGCTCTGCCCCTACCCCTATTTATGGACAGAGACACTAGGGTTGCGAACGAGGAAATGAGTTGTCCCCAAGGCAGTGCGTGTGTCAGGACAGGGCGGGCACTCCTGTGTGGAGAGCTGCCCCCCTTCCCTCCTGCCCCCGTGTGGTCCTCCCTCACTGTACTTGCCCCAAGATGGTGGGGCGCAGTCGACATGTGTGCATCTCTGCACAGTCACCATTCTGGGAGGGTGAGCCAAGAACCGTGTGGGTAGGGTCTCCTCCAGGCAACTGGGGACCCAGGCTCCTGCAGCCTTGTGGCTCTGCACTCCTGAAGCTGCTGGGGGTAGAGGGAAGAGAACATAGAGGATCCTTGTGGAGACTGTTACGGACCAGACCTGAGAACAATGCTATTAATTCTGCTCCCAGTGAGTGGGCTGGGCTCTGTGCACAGGGCTGGAGGACGTGTGCACAGAGAGCGGTCCTCGCTGGCCCTCACTGGCCCGGCGGCAGCACCCACCTCCCACCTCCAAGCCCTTGTCCTCGTCTCTCTGCCAGCCCTGCTCCTGTCTCCATGATGATGGCCTTTCCAGGTGGGGCTGGCCCGACTTAGGGCTCATGAATGCTCTCTGCCCATCACTGTGTGCCCCTATGGGCTCTGAGTTCTGGGACAGGGCCCAGCTCTGCTGCTGGGGACAGAAGAGGTCCAAAGAAGACAGAGTCTCTGTGCTCAGGGAGCTTCTGGGCTGGGTGGGAGAAAGGGCTCCACTGGGAGCAGTTAGGTGCCAAGTGCAGCTGATCCCCAGAGCCTGGTGAGCAGGAGGCAGCCCCACCCCAGGGAGCCATGTTGACGCAGTCCCTGGGACTCCGAGGGCAGCCTCGGTGGCCAGCCTGAGCCGTGTGCAGTGGACACTGGGCAGAAAGGGACCCAGTGGTAAAGAGCAGATGGGCACCCCGGCACAGACAGCAGGAAGGGCCACAGAGACAAACACCCCATTTCCTGGCCAGCCCCATGCAGGAAGGTGTGCTTGGGGAGGGAGGGAAGCAGGAAAGGCAGCCGCACAGCCCAGCCGCGGGTGACTGTGGACCTTGCCCCGGCCTTTCCAGCCCCAAACCCCCCAATGTGCAGCCTCAGCCTTCAGGAATGTCCTGTCCATGGCTCAAGCTGCCAAGGGGAATGGACAGGGCCCAGGAGCGGGGGCCCAGGCAGGTGGCCGGCGGCTCTGACACTTTCCTGGCCGAGGTCTGAGTCCCCCGCGGACATCACTGGGGCGGTTTGGTGGGCTCCAGCGTCTGGGGGTGTGGGATAGTTTCCAGGCCCCAGCCCATCTGCTCAGGCTCCCACTTGGAGGGCCTGTGTTGTTGAGATGTCTGAAATATTTGTTTTCTAAAGGATTAGCTTCCAGATGATTCTGGAAGGGCCAGGAACGATTGGCGTGGAGGGAGGAAGGAGGCCCTCGCTCTCTCTTGAATCTGGACCAGGAAGGCGTCCTCTGTGCCTTGAGAGGCCCAGGCCACGTCCTCCTTTCTCTAAGCCTTAGTCAGTCCACTTGCTCATCCACTGAGCCTTTTATTCATCCAACAAATATCCCTTGGGCTCCCTCTATGAACCAGACCCATGGCCAGGGGCTTCAAACCCCACCTGGTCAGATAGCCCTTCCTCGCCAAGCAGGGAGCAAGGGGCTCTTCCCTGTGGGGCATGTCCTGCCCAGGCCCCGGCACTGGCCTTCACGAAACCACTCCAACATGTACACCCCTCCCACGTGGTGCCTGTTCTCTGGGAGCTGTCAACCCCAGACAAACCCCTCTACTCACCACCCTGAGGAGCCTGGCAAGGAAGAGGAGGGCCAGTCACCTTTCCTACCAAGGGACTTCTCCAGCCTTCCTGGCTCAGATCCCACTGGCGCTGGCATGCTGAGATTCAGGATAGTGGCAGCTCCTGTGGGTGGAAGATGGGGGTCCCGGGGGAGAAGATGGCCCGGAGCAGCCTGGCTGGAGCCTGTCCATGAGTGGGAGGAAAAGGACCTGAAGACAGCATGGCTTGTCTTTGACGGGGGGAGGGTCTGGCTGTGGGGGACTGTGAGTGTTTTGGGAGAGACGAGAAGGGAGCCCTGGAGAGGGTGTCCTGGGGCCACCTTGCTGGTGTCAGCGTGAGCCTAAGGAAGCAGGGGCAGGAAAGTGGGGAGACACGAGGACTTCAGAGTCAGGAGGAGGAGAAGTCCCCTGAAGAGAGTCTCTAAGAACTGTTAGCACGGAGAATGAGAGAGGGAGAGAGAGAGAGAGATCCCGAAGAGAAGACCAGCAGGCAGAAAACAAGGCTGGAAGAGGCAGAGGCCCAGGGACCCTGCGTTCCCAGCTTGGAAGCACCAACTGTGTCCAGCCCAACAGACACCCCACAAACCAACGGGGGTTCACGGCAGATGGTGACAGTCCTCACCCCAAAAGGAATAGCTGGATCCACAGGCCCTGGATGGCCGGCAGCTGGGGCACCAGGCCGAGATGTGCTGGTTGGGGAGGCTGGCAGGGACCGGGTGGGGAGGAGAGTTGTGGGGTCAGCAGAGGCTAGGGAGAGGGCAGCGGGGTCGACAGCAGAGAGGCCAGGAGCCAGCTGTGTGCTGCGAAGATGGCAAGTCACCAACACCATGCATGACATCCTCAATGTGGGTGACAATCAGGACCGGCCCCATTAAAACTCCAGGCCTCCAAAGACAGGCCTAGGCCCTCAGACACACCCAGAGGTCCAGGGGCACAGGCAGGCACAGGCCGGGTGTCAGCGGGCACAGGATGAGCCAGAGCTGCCCTGCAGGGACCTCCAGAGCCTCCCATGTGTGTATTTTGGGGTCCACCACGGCAGGCTGCCTCATCCTGCCCCTTTCTAACTCTGAACTCTGAGCAGCTAAGAGCTCGCCAGGCTGCACACCACACCGGGAGCTCAGGCCAGATGGAAAACCCCATAGCAGGCCCAGCCCACATCATGCACAACGTCCTCAATGTGGGTGACAGCCAGGACCAGCCTCACTAACACGCCACACCTGGATTTCCCCAGGGGAAGGCTTGCAGGACGGTCTCTCTTCTACTTCCCCTGGAGGTGATGCCCACTCTGTCTCCTTTCCCTCAGCTGGCAGGTGAGGAGTTGCATGAACGCCGGCTTCCCTGCTAGTTCATGGCCGATTCCCAGGGGAACTCCCTGGTGCAGAAGAGTGAGGCTCAGAGAAGTGGAGGGTCTTGGGCTTCTCTTAGCTGGGTACATCTTCTGCCCGTGGGTGACCGGCCAGGCTCTGCCATGCGGCTGCTGTCTGCCGGAAGCTGGGCTCAGTCGGTCAGTCCAAGTAGCCTTGCCTTCCGAATCTGGCACTCTGGTGCCCTTTCTGGGAACTCTTTCCACACGGCTAGCTTGGGCTTCCTCACAGCATGGCAGTCTCCTGACAGTGAGAGTCGTACACGGCTTTTCATGGGCAAAAAAAAACCCTAAGGCTTTTTAACGGTCAGCTTTGAAGTCCCAGAGCAACATCCCACTGCATTTTATTGGTCAAAAAGCACCCAGATTTCAGGGGAGGGGAAATAGATCCATCCTCCTAGCGTGAGCAGGGGTGAAGCTTCCTTGCAAAAGGAGCACGGAGCGGGGAAGAGACTGTTACGGTGTCCCTGTAAGCGGCGTGCACGGGTGCTGCAGGGGCGGCTGTGGCTGGGTCAGTGCACCGACCTCGGGGAATGGAAGTAGACAGTCACGTGTCAAACTGTCAGCCTCGCCACATTTCGCTCCATTCCTTCTTGGGTTGAACATCTTATGTTGCTCCATTCTGTGATTCTTGAGAAGAAGTGGCTCTGTCAGGATGGAATCAGAGAAGCACAGCCTCCTCACAGCCAAAGGCAGGGGCTTTGTTGGAAGGGATGGGACCTTTTGCCGAGATGGAGCTCCAGGCTGTCTGTGAGACGCTACTGCCCGGCTCTGGGGCTCGGCCTGAAGCCAGCAGGACAGGCAGTCAGGAAAGAAGATGGGCAGTAAGTGGGAGGGGACAAGGGCCACCTGGACGTCGCGAGGTCACACGTGAACCCATGTGGACAGTCCGGAGCCCATATCTGTGTCTTACCACTTTGTGCTGCATTGAGTAATGTTCCCCGGAAATTCATGTCCACCCAGGACCTGTGAGTGGGGCCTTCTGTGGACAAGGGCTTTTGTGGCTGCCACCAAATAAAGACAAAGTGGCACTGAATTGAGGTGGGGGGAGGCATCAATTCAACAAGTGTTGTCCTTATAACAAGAGGGAAATTTGCACACAGAGACACAGACACACAGTGGAGGAGGTCACTTGAAGACAGAGGCAGAGACTGGAGCAATGCAGCCACACGCCGCAGGACACCTGGAGCCCCCAGAAGCCAGAAGGGGCAAGGAGGGGCCACCCTAGGGCCTTGCGAAAGAGGGCGGCCCTGCCCTCCCCTGGGTGGTGAACCTCGGGGCTCCAGAGTTGTGAGAGAGTCATTCCTATGGTTAAAGCCACCCAGTCTGTGATCACTTTTTCACTGCAGCCCCAGCAATCAAACCCCTCCAGTCCGAAAACACAGGGGACATCTGGAGGAGCAAGCACCACTCGCCAGGGGGCCACAGACACCTGTGGCCCAGGACTCAGAGGAGCTGCAGGCTTGGGGCCCGGGGCCAGCAGGCTGAGCCAGGGACGGTGACACCAGGCATGTGCAGTAGCAGCACCCAGCCAGCACCCCCAGCAGATGCAAACATGGTGGCCACTTCCACCCACTGGTCATGCTGCAGCCGGATAAGTCTGCCAGGGCTGCCTCCACAAAGCGCCACAGACCGGGAGGCTTAAATGAGGGAGATACATCCTCTCCCAGTCCTGGAGGTTGGAGTCCAAGATCAGGGCTGCTGCAGGGCTGGGTCCTCCGAGGCCTCTCTCCTTGGCTCATAGACGCTGCCTTCTCTGCGTGTCCTCACGGGGTCATCCCTCCATGTGTGTCTGTGTCCTCCTCTCCTCTTCCTATAAGGACACAGTCCTATGGGACTGTGCTCATCCCTGCTCACATCAGGAGAACGGTCCTGTGTCGCCTCTCGGGACCCCATCTTGGTGCTTCTCCCTTGGTTACCCCATGGTCAGGACTCAGCCACCAGCGTGAGCCCACACACTGGCTCTGGAGTGGTGGGCACAGGTGAGAGGGAGGTACAGCTGCCACAGCCAGGAAACCCAGGGACGGTCCTGAATGGGCCCACAGCTGGCTTTTCTCTGCCAGAGTCACGAGGGTGAAGGTCGCCAGCTCCCAGGGTCAGGGCCCAGCCTCCTTCCATCTCACTGCTCCGGCTGCCTCAGTTCCTCATGGAGTCTGTTTAGTGCCTCTCCAGAAAAGACAAGTTGAAGCCCTGACCACCAGCATCTCAGAGCACAAACTCATTTGGAAATAGGGTCATTATAGACACAGTCGATCAGGTCAGACTGCAGTAGGGCAGGCCCTGAATCAAACGTCATGGTGTTTGATGGTAGAAGAGAGACACAAGAGAGCAGTGCTGCGTGAAGGCGCAGGGTGGGAGCGTCCTGGAAGATGGGCATGGCTGGGGTGACAGATCTGGGAGCCAGGGAACACTGGGAAAGTCCGCCAGCACCGGAGCCTCCTTAGAGCTCCAAGAAGGAGCCAGCCCTGACCACCCCTGACTCTGGCCTTCTAGCATCGAGACAGGGGGAGACACATTCCATGTGGCTGTTCCAATCAGCCCAGCTTCTGGGACTTCCTTACGGCAGCCTCAGGGAACTGGTTCCAAGCCCAAGTGGGCTATCCCATTACTTACATCTGGGTAGGTCCCAGCCACAGGGGAGGGAGAAGAGAAAGCGCCTCTATCTAATGACACGCTGTGCCACGTCCCACCCAAGTGACACGCTGTACCCACATCCCGTCCAGGTGACACGCTGTGCCCACGTCCCTGTCTAGGTGACAGGCTGTACCCACATCCCGTCCAGGTGACACGCTGTGCCCACGTCCCTGTCTAGGTGACAGGCTGTACCCACGTCCCACCCAGGTGACACGCTGTACCCACATCCCTATCCAGGTGATAGGCTGTACCCACGTCCCACCCAGGTGATAGGCTGTACCCACATCCCTATCCAGGTGATAGGCTGTACCCACATCCCACCCAGGTGACATGCTGTACCCACATCCCTATCCAGGTGATAGGCTGTACCCACGTCCCACCCAGGTGATAGGCTGTACCCACATCCCTATCCAGGTGATAGGCTGTACCCACGTCCCACCCAGGTGATAGGCTGTACCCACATCCCTATCCAGGTGACACGCTGTGCCCACGTCCCTATCCAGGTGATAGGCTGTACCCACATCCCACCCAGGTGACATGCTGTACCCACATCCCTGTCCAGGTGATAGGCTGTACTCACGTCCCACCCAGGTGACACACTGTACCCACATCCCTGTCCAGGTGACAGGCTGTATTCACGTCCCACCCAGGTGACACAGTCTACCCATGTCCCTGTCCAGGTGATGCACTCTACCCATGTCCCACCCAGGTGACACGATGTACCCATGTCCCTATCTGGGTGACAACGCTGTGCCATGTCCCTATCCTGGTGACACACTGTGCTCATGTCTCTATCTAGATGACAGCACCATGCCCACATCCTCATCCAGATGACAGCACTGTGCCCACGTCCTGTCTTGTTGATATCACTGTGGTTACATACCTGTCCATGTGACATCACCGTGCCCGCATTCCATCCAGGTGATACATTATACCCACATCCCTGTCCAAGTGACATCACTGTGCCCACATCTGCCTCCAGATGACAGCGCTGTGCCCACATCCCCACCCAAGTGCTCTGGGCAACTTGGTTGGGGCTCTGGCTACTTTCATGTCGATGTCACCCTGTGTGTAGATCACAGTACCCAGGCACTCACCATTACCGTGGCCAGCACAGACCAGATACGACCCCAGTAGTCCTCAAAACTAGGTCTCCTGTACTGCTGTGCCCCGCAGTTGCTTCACTGGCAAGACCACTCTTAGCAGGTAAGCCTGGAAGCAGAACCTCCGCAGCTCCTGGTCTGTCCTATACACATGCAAATGCCCCATTCGAAAGCAAATAGCCCCAGGTGTCTGCCTGCTCCCAGGCAAAATCTTCCTCCGGGAATCAGTGAACAGAAGAGATGTCCGTCACCCCCGGGAGAGTGGTGTCTGAACCCGTATAACCGCCCAACAGGTTCTCCCTGCCGCCTGTCTGGACAGAGCTGCTATCACGACAGGGGAATTGCAATAAAGTTTAATTCACACATAATCGGCCGTGCAGGAGACTGGAGTTTTATTATGACTCAAATCAGTCTCCCAGAAAATTTGGAGATCAAAGTTTTTAAGGAACATTTGGTGGGTAGGGGGCCAGTCAATTGGGAGTGCTGATTGGTTGGGTCAGAGAAGAAATCATGGGGAGTCAAAGCCGTCTTTTTGTGCTGAGTCAGTTCCTGGGTGGGGGCCACAAGACCAGATGAGCCAGTTTATCAATCTGGGTGGTGCCCGCTGAGCCACCCAGTACAGGGTCTGCAAAATATCTCCAGCACTGATCTTAAGTTCTACAACAATGATATGATCCTAGGAGCAATTTGAGGAGGTTAAGAATCTTGCAGCCGGCCGGGCACGGTGGCTCAAGCCTGTAATCCCAGCACTTTGGGAGGCCGAGACGGGCGGATCACGAGGTCAGGAGATCGAGACCATCCTGGCTAACACGGTGAAACCCCGTCTCTACTAAAAAAATACAAAAAACTAGCCGGGCGAGGTGGCGGGCGCCTGTAGTCCCAGCTACTCGGGAGGCTGAGGCAGGAGAATGGCGTAGACCCAGGAGGCGGAGCTTGCAGTGAGCTGAGATCCGGCCACTGCACTCCAGCCTGCGCGACAGAGCGAGACTCCGTCTCAAAAAAAAAAAAAAAAAAAAAGAATCTTGCAGCCTCCAGATGTGTGACTCCATGACTCCTAAACCATAATTTCTAATCGGTGGCTAATTTGGTAGTCCTGAAAGTCTAGTCCCCAGGCAGGAAGAGGGTTTGTCCTGGGACAGGGCTGTTATTGTCTTTGTTTCACAGTTAAACTACAAACTAAGTTCTTCCCAAAGTTAGTCCAGCCTGCACCCGAAAATGAACAAGGAGGCAAGATAGAGTTAGCTACGCCAGGTCTCTTTCACTGTCATCATTTTCTGCTATAATATTTTTTTTTTTTTTTGAGACGGAGTTTTGCTCTTGTCATCTAAGCTGGAGACCAATGGCTTGATCTTGGCTCACTGCAACCTCCACCTCCCTAGTTCAAGTGATTCTCCTGCCTCAGCTTCCCAAGTAGCTGGGATTACAGGCGCCCGCCACCATGCCTGGCTAATTTTTGTATTTTTAATAGAGACGGGGTTTCGCCATGTTGGCCAGGTTGGTCTCGAACTCCTGACCTCAGGTGATCCGCCTGCCTTGGCCTCCCAAACTGCTGGGATTATAGGCGTGAGCCACCACCACTGGCCGATTTTCTGTGATAATTTTTGCAAAGGCGGTTTCACCAGGAGAACCAAGCATTAATGTGCTGTGACTAATGTGTAGTAGAGCGGCATTCCCCAATGGGAGAACCCTGGGGCTGTCTGGGAGCCCCTGCATGGCTGGGATCCTAATCCCAGAAACACCACTGATGACAGCTCCCATAGCACGTAGGACAGTGGATACTTAGAGGCAAAGATAAATCTCTATGTTCTGGAGTGGTCATGACTTGGACCCCAAAGAACCTGAGCCCAAGGTCCAGAGGGAGACCCTCCCCACAGGACCTCCAGCAGAAACAGGGATTGTGGGAGCCTGCCAGGCATAGCGCATAGGTATTTCTGGAGGCTTCCCATTCAGTCTTGGATGCCGACCTCACCAAGGGCGGCCCATCTCACCGACCTCACCAAGGGCGGCCCGTCTGACCGCCCTGATGGCGCCGAATCGGCTGTAGGTGTGGAATCAGAAGTGGCCGCGCGGCGGCAGTGCAGGCTCACACATCACAGCCCGAGCATGCCTGGCTGGGGTTTGCCCACAGAAACATCCCAAGTCACCCAGGCCAGGTGCCTCATTGGTTCCCGAGGGTCGTCAGAGATAGGACATTCATGCGAGTACATTGGACTACATGTTTCATTCACCCCAGGGCGCACTGTTGAAGGTTGGGGAGATTGGAGGAGATACTTGGGGGACAGTGAGGTGTCCCAGTTCCTTGGATGAAGGGATCTCGGCCTCAGCGTGAGACCCCTCCCACAGGGTCTCTGGCAGGCATAAGAGCCGAGGGGTTCTTGCGTAGCACATGGGTAATATCTACAGGCTTCCCCTTCGGTCTCACCGCCCAGATGGTGCAGAATCGGTTGTAGTTGTGGAATCGGAAGTGGCCGCGCGGTGGCAGTGCAGGCTCACACATCACAGCCCGAGCCCGCCCCAGCTGGGGTTCGCCCGCGGAAACATCCCGGGTCACGCGAGCCAGGCGCCGCAGGGTTCCCGGGGGTCGTGAGGGATAGGAAGCTCTTGTGAGTCACGTTGGGCTACGTGTCTGATACACCTCAGGGTGCATTGCTGAAGGTTGGGGAGATGAGAGGAGATACTTAGGGGACAATGAGGTGTCCCCATTCTTTGGAATATGGGGATCTTGGCCTCAGCGTGGGGTCCTTCCCACAGGGTCTCTGGCAGGCACAAGAACGCGGGACTCCTGCGTAGCACATGTGTATTTCTAGAGGCTTCCCCTTCGGTCTCACCACCCTGATGGCACAGAATCGGTTGGAGTTGTGGAATCAAAAGTGGCCGTGCGGCGGCAGTGCAGGCTCACGCATCACAGCCCGAGCCCTCTCTGGATGGGGTTCACCCGCGGAAAGCCAGGTGCCCCAGGGTTCTCGGAGGTCTTCTGGGAATAGGATGCTCATGGGAGCCACATCAGGTCTTTTTATCGGGCCATATCCACAGCCTGTGGCCCCGGGTCGTACTCCGAGACCTTCAGTGACATGGCCTGAGACTCAAGTCACGCCTACCAGCATGATGAGCACAACGAGTTCCACCAAAAGCTTACACTTTCCGCATCCATCCCAGAGCACAGATCCGACTAAGGACAGCCCCCAAAATCCCGAGCCTTTTACTGAACTGACAATTGCCTCCCCAGTGAACACTCTAAGCTGGTCAATCCTAAACAGCCAGACATTAACATTCCCATTCAGTGCAGGTTTGATATGCTAATTCAGGAGCTTGAGATGCTAAAGAGCTGGGAGTGTCACTGCTGCTTTATTCTGGGGTCTAGGATCCTTGCGTTGCCTGAGATAATCCGCTAATGTGGGTGCAGCAGACATCCCGCGGTTTGTGGAATTGATAAAGGATGGGGATCAGTGGTGTTTGTGCACCGTGCGGTCTGTGCCCAATTGCCTGCCTTGTGCTGTGGAATCTGTACACCTGGCCAACATGTGCTCGTGTGAGCCTGACGGTGCCTTTTCCAGAGCCCCACCTCGGCTCTGCCCTGGAGCCTGTGTGCTGCTGGAATCAGACTCAAGGACCTTATCAGAGGACCATGGCCCCGTATCACCTTGGTCAGGGACTGAAGTTGGGACAGGAGAGCAGAGACTTCCGAAATGAGGGATCCCTGTGTTCTGAGGTGGTAATGACTGGGACCCAAGGACTCAAGCGCATGCTCCAGAGGGAACTGTGTCCCACAAGGCCTTCGGCAGGAACAGGGATCCTGGGAGCCTGCCAAGCATAGTGCACAAGTGTTCCTGGAGTCTCGCTGCCCGGATGCCACGGAATCAGTTGAAGGTATGGAAACACAGGTGACTGCGTGGCGGCAGGGCAGGCTCATGCATCATAGCCCGAGCCCGGCTACCTGCGGTTCCCCCGCGGAAACGTCCCAGGTCAACAGGCCAGGCGCCGCAGGGTTCACGGGGGTCATCAGGGATAGGACACTCATGGGAGCCACATCAGGCTACGTGCCTGATTCACCCCAGGGTGCACTGTTGAAGGTTGGGGAGCTAGAGGAGATAGCTGGGGAACAGTGAAGTGTCCCCATTCTTTGGATATTGGGGATCTCGGCCTCAGCGTGAGACCCCTCCCACAGGGTCTCTGGCAGGCACAAGAGCCCAGGGGCTCTTGCATAGCACGTGGGTATTTCTGGAGGCTTCCCCTTAGGTCTCACCGCCTGGATGGCACAGAATCGGTTGTAGTTGTGGAATTGGAAGTGGCCACGCGGCGGCAGTGCAGGCTCACACATCACAGCCCGAGCCCGCCCCAGCTGGGGTTCGCCCGTGGAAACATCCCGGGTCACGCAAGCCAGGCGCCGCAGGGTTCACGGGGGTCGTGAGGGATAGGACACTCATGGGAGCCACATCGGGCTACGTGTCTGATTCACCCCAGGGTGCACTACTGAGGGTTGGGGCGATGAGAGAGATACTTGGGGGACAATGAGGTGTCCCCATTCTTTGGATGATGGGGATCTTGGCCTCAGCGTGAGACCCCTCCCACAGGGTCTCTGGCAGACACAAGAACCCGGGGGCTCTTGCATAGCACGTGTGTGTTTCTAGATGCTTCCCCTTCGGTCTCACTGCCCGGATTGCACAGAATCGGTTGTAGTTGTGGAATCAGAAGTGGCCGCGCGGCGGCAGTGCAGGCTCACGCATCACAGCCCAAGCCCGCCCCGGCTGAGGTTCGCCCGTGGAAATGTCCCGGGTCACGCAAGCCAGGCGCCGCAGGGTTCCCGGGGGTCGTGAGGGATAGGACGCTCATGGGAGCCACATCGGGCTACGTGTCTGATTCACCCCAGGGTGCACTATTGAGGGTTGGGGAGAGGAGATATTTGAGGGACAATGAGGTGTTCCTATTCTTTGGATGATGGGGATCTCAGCCTCAGTGTGAGACCCCTCCCACAGGGTCTCTGGCAGGCACAAGAACTCGGGGGCTCTTGCGTAGCACGTGTGTATTTCTAGAGGCTTCCCCTTCGGTCTCACTGCCCGGACGGCACGGAATTGGTTGTAGTTGTGGAATCGGAAGTGGCCGCGCGGCGGCAGTGCAGGCTCACGCATCACAGCCCAAGCCCGCCCCGGCTGGGGTTCGCCCGTGTAAATGTCCCGGGTCACCCAAGCCAGGCGCCGCAGGGTTCACGGGGGTCATTTGGGAATAGGACACTCATGGGAGCCGCACCAGGTCTTCAGGTGGGGCCATATCTACAGCCCTGTGGCCCCGGCTCGCACTCTGAGGGCTTCAGTGTCATGGTTTGGGACTCTAGTCATGCCTACTTATGTGATGATCACAGCATATTCCACCAAAATCTTACACTTTCCACATGTATCCCAGAGCACAGATCTGACTCTGTCTAAGGACAGCGCCCAAATCCAACTCTTTACTGAACTGACATCTGCCTCCCCAGAGAATACTCCGAGCTCCTCAGCCCTAAGTGGCCAGACATTAACATGCCCATTCAATGCACGTTTGAGATGCTAATTCAAAAGCTTAAGATGCTAAATAGCTAGGAGGGCCACTGCTGCTTTATTCTGGGGTCCAGGATCCTTGTGTTGCCAGAGATAATCCACTAACGTGGGTACAGCAGACACCCTGCGGTTTATGGACTTGTTATGGGGTGGGGATCCTGATGGGGCTAAGATGCTCGATGGCCCGGGTGTGCTCCTTGCTCAGGGATCATCATGTCCGGGCGGTGGTAGTTGGCGCGTGGAGAGGTGCATTTGCCCACAGGTGTTCCCTGTGCCCGTGCATTGCTGGGAGTGAAATTCCAGGGCAGCACCACCGGATCCTGTGCTAGGCCCCCCCACAACGCCTGGAGCAGGAGCGAGGGGCCTGGGGAGCCGCCTTGCCCGGCACATTTGTATTTCCGGAGTCTCCCTTGGGTCTTGGGTGTTGTTCCCAGTGAGCCCATCTCCCAGCAATGGCACAGAATCGGTTGTGGCTATGGAGACAGAAATGGCTGACAGGCAGCAGTGGTGACTCACATCACAGTAAGAAGGTGACCCAAGGCTGGACTCCACTTTTAGCAAAATGTGGGGATCTGCCTTGGTCTCCTAACTTGGGGGTCCACTCATGGGAAAGCCTGAGAATTCTCATACCGTGAAGCTGGGGTTCACCCACAACAAAGCCCGGTGGTCAGTGCTCAGCAGGCAAGCACCCAGCCGTTCCTGGCGGAGCCATAGAAGTAAAGGGTTTGCCGAAGGCGCAGCCAGCCCTTCCACATCCCAGAGGGCCTGCGGGGTGATTGGACCCATGAACTCTGGGTCCCTTGGCCCTGGTGCCCCCCTTCATGGCTTCGACACTCGAGACTCGAGGTGAACCCTATGGACCGCAGGGCCCCAACAACCCTCCCCAGAGGCCAAGGTGGTGACCCGCGGACCCACAGCGGGGTGGCTGGGGGAGTCGAAGCTCTCCAGTCTTCACTCCACTCCCAACCGTGGTGCCCCGCGGGGCCTGGGAGAGTCTGTGAGGCCGCCCACCATTTGTCAGTAGAGTGCGCCCGGGAGCCGAGAGCACGACCGGCAGCATGTCGTCTTCAGACAGGAAAGTGGCCGCGAAGGGGACCAGGGTGCCCAGCGGCTGTGGGGACTCTGTCCTGCGGAAGCCGCCGTGATGAGTGCAAGCTCGTTCAACTGGATGGGAATCGGCCTGGGGGCTGGCACCGCACCCATCAGGGGGTTTGCGGCACTTCCCTCTGCCCTCAGCACCCCACCCCCACTCTCCAGGAACCACACCCCGTGGACTTCCGGGACCCCTGGAGCAAACGTGAGGTCTGAGCAGTCCGTGGTGGTGGCAGGAAAGGGCTGTGTGTGCCATCCGAGTCCTCAGGGACCCGCAGTCGGCCCCCAGTCATGTGCAAAGTACGTGCAGGGCGCTGGCAGGCAGGGAGCAGCAGGCATGGTGCCCCTGAGGGAAGGCAGCAGTCTGGGAGGGAGAAGTCCTCGACCCTGAGGGAGACGATAGGGGCAATGCCCAGCCCTGTCTCCGGATGCCAAAGGAGGGGTGTGGGGAGGCCGTCTTTGGAGAATTCCAGGATGGGTGCTGGGTGAGAGAGACCTGTGCTGGAACTGTCCAGGGCGGAGGTGGGCCCTGCGGGGGCCCTCGGGAGGGCCCTGCTCTGATTGGCCGGCAGGGCAGGGGCGGGAATTCTGGGCGGGGCCACCCCAGTTAGAAAAAGCCCGGGCTAGGGCCAAGGAGCAGGGTGAGGGAGGGGGTGGGAGGGGTGGGGGGTAACGGGGGAAACTGGGGAAGTGGGGAACCGAGGGGCAACCAGGGGAAGATGGGGTGCTGGAGGAGAGTTTGTGGGAGCCAAGGAGCACCTTGGACATCTGGAGTCTGGCAGGCGTGATGACGGGTGGAGGGGCTAGCTCGGGGCAGGGCTGTGGGGTCTGGGGCCAGTGAGGAGTGTGGAGTAGGCGCCCAGGCATCGTGCAGACGGAGCAACATCAGCTGGGGGCGATGGGCCCGAGCTAGGGCTGGAGAGAAGGGGGAGCCAGACATTCATCCCGGTCACTTTTGGTTACAGGACGTGGCAGCTGGTTGGACGAGGGGAGCTGGTGGGCAGGGTTTGATCCCAGGGCCTGGGCAACGGAGGTGTAGCTGGCAGCAGCGGGCAGGTGAGAACCCCATCTGCCGGGCAGGTGAGTCCCTTCCCTCCCCAGGCCTCGCTTCCCCAGCCTTCTGAAAGAAGGAGGTTTAGGGGATGGAGGGCTGGCGGGGAGAAGCAGACACCCTCCCGGCAGAGGGGCAGGATGGGGGCAGGAGAGTTAGCAAAGGTGACATCTTCTCGGGGGGAGCCGAGACTGCGCAAGGCTGGGGGGCTGTGAGCTCATCCCAGGCAGAAAGAGCAAGAGAGCAGGGACGGAGCGCAGGGATGGCCAGCGTAGGGTCCAGCACGTGGGGTGGTACCCCAGGCCTGGGTCAGACAGGGACAAGGCAGGGGACACAGGACAGAGGGGTCCCCAGCTGCCACCTCACCCACCGCAATTCATTTAGTAGCAGGCACAGGGGCAGCTCTGGCAGGGCTTTCTCAGGCCTATGCCGGAGCCTCGAGGGCTGGAGAGCGGGAAGACAGGCAGTGCTCGGGGAGTTGCAGCAGGACGTCACCAGGAGGGCGAAGCGGCCACGGGAGGGGTCCCCCAGGACATTACGCAGCAAGGAGGCTGCAGGGGCTCGGCCTGCGGGCGCCATTCCCACGAGGCACTGCGGCCCAGGGTCTGGTGCGGAGAGGGCCCACAGTGGACTTGGTGACACTGTATGCCCTCACCGCTCAGCCCCTGGGGCTGGCTTGGCAGACAGTACAGCATCCAGGGGAGTCAAGGGCATGGGGCGAGACCAGACTAGGCGAGGCGGGCGGGGCGGAGTGAATGAGAGCTCTCAGGAGGGAGGCTGGTGCAGGCAGGGGTGAGGAGCACAGCAGGCGGTGAGCGGGAGGCACTGGCCTCCAGAGCCCGTGGCCAAGGCGGGCCTCACGGGCGGCGACGGAGCCGGAATCGGTGCCTCAGCGTTCGGGCTGGAGACGAGGGTGAGTTTTTTCTCCTCTGCCACCCTCAGCCCCTACCCGCCCCTTTCCACACAATCAACGCCTCTCTCGTTCTCCCCACAGCCAGGTCTCCAGTCGGGGTGGATGTGCCCACCAGCTGCCGAAGGCCAGGACGCCAGGTCCGGCGGACTTGCCGAGTGGGACATGACATGGTCCGGTGTGACGGCGAGGACAGAAGGGGCGCATCCGGCCTTCCTGGTAAGCATGTCTGCCCTCCTTGTGTCAGGACAGGGCCCTGCCCAGACCGCCCAGCCGGGCCACCATCTCACTACTCCCACCTCTGTCTCCTACAGAACACCCTAGGCTGGTGGGGCTGCGGCAAGAAGCGGGTCTGTTTCTTTACTTCTCCCACAGAGTCGGCACACTACAGCTGCCCTCTGGGCTCCCAGAACCCACAACATGAAAGGTGCGGGGCCTCCTGCCACACCTGGGGTGGGGGGCACGTGAGAGGAGCTGAGTGGGACCTCACTCCTTCTCCATCCGCAGAATGGTGCTACCCAGCTCAAGCCTGGGCCTTTGAATCCGGACACAAAACCCTCTAGTTGGAATCGAATACGCTGCACTTTACAACCACTGCACAACTGACTCAGGAATCGGCTCTGGAAGGTGAGCACCAGCGCTCCTTCCGGAAGCCTCCAGGCCCCCGAGCACCCTGCCCCCACCCCACCCATGTGTCGCTATTTGCAGGTGAAGCTAGAGGAACAAGACCTCATCAACCCAACACCAAAGACGCCATCGGACCAGCAGCGCCCGCAGCACCCACCCCCCACCGGCAACTCCATCTTCATGGCCACCCCCTGCAGCGGACGGTTGACCACCAGCCATCGCGTCATCCCAGAGCTGAGCTCCTCCAGCGGGATGACCCCGTCCCCACCACCTCCCTCTTCTTCTTCTTCATCCTTCTGTCTCTTTGTTTCTGAGCTTTCCTGTCTTTCCTTTCTCTGAGAGATTCAAAGCCTCCCCGACTCTGTTTCCCCCGTCCCTTCTGAATTTAATTTGCACTAAGTCATTTGCACTGGTTGGAGTTGTGGAGACGGCCTTGAGTCTCGGTGCGAGTGTGCGTGAGTGTGAGCCACCTTGGCAAGTGCCCGCCCAGGGCCCGGCCGCCCTTCATCTGGGCTGGGTGACTGGGCGCCGGCTGTGTGCCCGAGGCCTCACCCTGCCCTCGCCTAGTCTGGAAGCCCCAGCATCATGGGGCAGCCTTCAAGCATTCCATTACGCCCCATCTCGCCCTGTGCCCCTCCCCACCAGGGCTTCAGCAGGAGCCCTGGACTCATCATCAATAAACACTGTTACAGCAACTTGTCTCAGGGACTCTGGAATCCGGGCTGTGGGCCTGACGTGGGGGAGGCCAACCTTGCGCAGAGGGGGGCTGGAGGGATGGGGAGGGGAGGAGTACGTGAAAAGGGGGATGGGGGTTCCAGGGTGGGGGACTCGGGGATGGGTGCAGCACAGCAGACACCAGGGGTGGGGTGAGCAGAGGGTGTGTGGACATCAGGGGCGCAGGGCAGGCGGTCAGCATGCAGTGATGGTGGTGGAGGGGCTGCAGGACCAGGGGTTTCACAGAGCGGGAGGGCCTGGGCTGGCGGAGGGGGCCTGGGTTCTGAGGCAGGGGTCAGGGGCCACCAAGGCATCCCCGAGTGAGTGCCTCCTGCCGCCCCAAAGTCCCATGAGAATGACACCTTGGTGCTGGCCCCAGACCCCTGAGGCCCAGACTAGGTGACTGGGGTAGGGCTGGCCATGCCACTCTGGGAGGCCCACAAGGTGCTCCGGGAGACCCCATCCCGGCAGGGGCACGAACCCCTTGCCAGTTCTGTTCCTGCTCCCCTTTTGCTGTGGGTGGGAGCCGGGGCCATGCCGGAGGGGCAGCCCCCACACAAGGAGCCAAGGGGTGGGGGTGGGAGTGGGCAGGTGGCCTTGGGGCGGAGTTCCTAAGGAGGCCAGGGGGCCAGGAGGAAGGAGGAAGGAGTTGAGGGTGGCCACAGAGAGGAGGTGAGGGAGGAACAGGAGGGCCTAGGGTGAGGGGCTCCCGAGATCTCTCCCTGGGGTCTTGCTGCTGGAGCCCCAAGAACCCTGGCATGCAGGGGTTTGTTTCCCGGGTGCCAAGGCAGCCCACTCATGGGTTCGGGGTCAGCTTCCCCACAGAGGCCAGCGGCCGGCAGCTCCCTCAGCCAGGCCTCCCAGCCCCCAGCCCCTCACTCTGCAGGCACTCGGAACACAAGGGGCAGCCCCTGGAAATAAGGGTGGGGTCCCGGCCTCCCCATTCCTTCCCTCCTCCCCCCTGCCTTCCACCCCCATTCCCAGTGCACAGAGCTGTCAGGAAAATTCCTCCCCGACTGACAAAGAACAGACAGGAAGGCGGTTAGGGACGCCCCTCCCCTACCGGCCCAGCCGCCCCTGGGGTCTTGGTGTCCCGGGCGGAAGAGCAGGGTGGTTACCCACGCCCCTTGGGTCTGGCCTCCCCTCTGCACCCTCTCTTGCCCCGTCCCCATCCAGCTGTGGGTCCTGGGGTCTGTCAGAGACTGAGGGGTTTCCAGGGACATACTTGTGTGCTAAAACCTGGGCGGATGGTCACCCCCCAGGATGCACGTAGACATCCGGTGAGGGAGTTTCTTGAAGCCTCTGGGATGGTGCCCCTGGGACTGGCTGCCATCTCATGGAGGAGGTCAGAGGTCGCTGGGGCCAGCCCAGGGTGAGGCTGCATTCATCTTCCTGACCCTACAGGCCAATTTGACTTACCCAAGTGGGTTTTGGCTGGCAGGATGAAGTAGCCCATCCATTACATGTCAAGAGTTAGGTCTATAAACGGCCTTTATTATAAACATCCAACGCTGCAGGAGGTTTACAAAGCGGGGCTCAGGAGATAAAAGCCGGCTTCCCCAGGTGGCGGCCGCAGGGCACGGCAGGCAGCCCCAGGGGTGCCCAGGGTGGCGGGGCAGGGGAACCATAGGGAGGGGGAGAGGGGCGTCCAGAAAACCTCACCTGGGGAACATGGAAGACTTTGCCCGCTTCAAATCCCTGTCTGGGGAAGGACGCATGGGAATGGGGCCTCAGGCCTTCGTCACCTGCATCAGCTCCTAGGGGCTGTCTCCTCCTGGCCACTTGGAGAGAACAGGCGTGCTGGTCATATCCACACCTCTGGGACCAGGGGTGTATGGATGACGTTTGCTCTGGAGTTTCCACCTGGGAGCTGTCTGGGGACAGGGCTTCTCCTTCTCACACCCGATGGGGAAGGGACACAAGCCTCCTGGTGGTCCCCACCATCTCCCGGCACTGCCCACGGCTGTGTCCACGCTGGCTGCCCCCTGAGAGCAGGACATGTACACAGGCGCAGCGCCTACCTCTGGGCAGCCCATGTTTCTCTGCTCCCTGCAGCAGAACGGGCTTCCTAGGGCAGTTCCCGGGGTGGTGTCCCCAGGGCAGCCCCTGAGTGCCGGAGGGGATCTGGGCCACCAGCCCTGAGACAGGGAGGTGGTGAGGGCAGCATTCTGGGGGCTGAATCTCAGAGTGAGGCAGGCAGGCGGGGAGCCACAGGCCTGGGGGCCCCTGCAGCAGGTGGTCAGCCTCGGAGCCTCCTGCCGCGCCCCAGGGCGGGGGCTGGGAGCCCGCCCAAGCCCCTAGCTCTGAGCGACCTGCCAGGTTGGAATGTGTGTTTATCTTTGGCCCAACCCGATTTCCTGCTTTTTAGAAAAGGGGCTTAGAGAGGGTTGTTAGACAGGCTCTGGGTGCCCCGACACCCAAAGGCACTTTCAAAATGCTCCTGCACTGACTTCAGTGTGGAGAAGCCAACAGGGGCTGGAATTTCACTCCCGAACCCCAACATGGGGGTGGTGGGGCCGGGGTGGGGGTTATGGCTGCCTGCAAAGGTGCTGGGAAATCTGGGGATGGAGGAACTTCCATCATTTGGGGAGACCCCGAGGGTGCCCAGGCTTCTGGCCACGTCCCTGACCCTGTCAGGCGCTGGGGTCTTCACACCTGGACCTTCCACCCACCCAAGTTTCTGTGGCACCTTTAGGTTGAGTGAAGATCAAGTCACCGAGTTACAGAAGAGGACTCGAGGCGTGTGCTGCTGCTGTGGCCACGCTGGACCCTCGGTGCACACATCTCCGGGCGAACACGCCGGACCCTCCTCGGTGCACACATCTCCGGGCGAACACGCTGGACCCTCGGTGCACACATCTCCAGGCGAATCCCCTGTGGCCCTGAGGGCCGCCGGATGGCCTATGCAGCCATGCACTCCCAGGGCACGGGACCTCAGCTATCTTGTCACCAAGTGTGTGCATCCACAGCTGTGCGTCTGTGCCTGGAAGTGGGGTCGCCACTTGGCAGGTCTCTGCATGCTGACCAGTTAACCTGCCTGTCCGGGCTGTGGACGGTGTGGGTCCTGTCCGGCTTGGAGATGCTCCGCGGGGCGTGTGTGTGATCGTGGTCCCGTAGTGGGGTGGTGTTCCCTGGAGGGTGGACCCCTGAGCCTGGCTGTGTGTGTCTTGTGCCTTTGTGTGGGTTCGTGTCTTGGCATGAATTCCGCGACCCAGGAGCACGTTTTCAGGCAGGGATTAGGAGCCGCTGGGGGTGGGATGGAGGCAAGGCACTTGGTATACCATTGAATGAAGACAGAAAATCCCAACTCGACAAAGGAAGTAAAGTACCTTAAACAGGGATGAAGCGACGTTTGGGGTCTGACTATGATGCACCCGGGGAAGTCTCAAAGAAAACAGTTGGGGCCCCAAGGAGGGCAGCCCCCCCTCCCCGACCCTGAGCTCCCGGGAAGATAAATGATTTCCTTCTCTCTAGACATGGTGTGGGATCTGAGCACTCAGAGCTAAGGGCGCAGTGCGTCCGGGCGGGGGCCCTCCTCGGCCCTCCCAACATGGGGGCTAGGAGGTCAGCCCCTCAACCGGACCCCAGCTGGGTCTCAGGGAATGGCGTCCCACAGCGGCCCAGCTTGCTCGTGTTTTCAGGTGGGTGTGCCCGTGTGTGTGTGTGTGTGATGCCTGACAAGCCCTAGAGAGCCGAAGACCTGAGTGGAGATCTTGTGACTTCCCAAAAGGGGGACTGGAAGGTTCGAGAAGGAGCTGTGGTCAGCCTTGCTCTCCCCTGAGGCTGCAGTAACCACACTAGGCGTAGCCCAGGCCTGCGCCCCATCCCTCCTTCCCTCCTCCGCGCCTCTCCTTTCTCCTTCTCCCCGCTCTGCCCCGCTCCCCAGCCTGCTCCTGGTGACACCATTGGCCCCTTTCCAGGGCTGAGGGAAGCCAGCGGGGGCCCCTTCCTGGAAGACCACCTGCAGGCTGGCTTGCTGGGAAGGGGCTGCGCGGCGGAGGCTCCCGCCCGCTCTGCAGCCGTTTCCTGGAAGCAGTCGCTGTGGGTATTCTGTTCCTTGTCAGCACTGTGCTTGCAAAGAAAGCAGACACTGTGCTCCTTGTCCTTAGGGAGCCCTGCTCCATCACCCAACACCTGGCTGGACACAGGCGGGAGGCCGGGTCCGCGGGGAGCGGCACGGGGCTGGGGCTGGACCAGTAAACACACACGGGCGCCAGGCGCTGAAGGCTCCTCCTCCTCCTCCTGCCCGGTGCCTCTGCTAACAGGCACGTGCCAAGCCCCTAGGCTGGGAGGCCCAGCAGTGGGTGCACAGCAAGCTCCTGGGAAGGGGTGTACGGTGGACCCCCAGGGAGAAGGGTTGGCAGGGCTGTAGGGGACACTGACCATGGGCCCCACACTGCAGAAACCAGGCTGCCTGGCTGGAAGTCGGGGGGATGCCAAGGCTCTGAGGCCGCAGGAGCAGGGTGCATGAAGGCTGGCGTGGGGGGAGGCCGCAGGAGCAGGGTGCATGAAGGCTGGCATGGGGGGAGGCCGCAGAGCAGCATGTACCCTGAAGCCCAGGGGGAGTGGAGACCAGGCCATGGAATCGAGGAGTAGAAAGGTGGCTTGGAGGCCTCAGAACCGGCTGACCTCCAACAGAGAGAGGGGTCAGCCCTGGGGGCAAAGAGGTGCCCAGGGTCCGGCCCTGCCTGGAGGAGCTGCGTATCATGGGCAGCCACAGGATATGTAGCCAGCTCTGAGCACATGGACCCATGGGCAGGGCAGGGCAGGGCAGGGGAGACAGATAGGGGAGCAAGGAGCAGAGAGGGGGCCTCGGGCTCTCCCAGGAGGAACATTCTCCCAACGGGAGGAAGAGATGGCCCAGGGGTGACTGTGGGGAGCCATGGTGGCAGCTGGGGTTGTGGCAGATGGAAGAGAGGCTGGCGAGGTGAAGGCTCTGGAGCCCACATGCCTGTGGGAGCGGGCAGGCCCAGGGCTCTCCGCCATTCCCCACTCCCACTTGGCTCACAGGCTGGGCCCAAGGGTGGGGTGGGATGAGTAGGAGATGGGGCCCAGGGGGGAAGCAGGGCCCCAAAGGACATTTAGAAAAACCGGTTTATTACGCAGGCGGCATTTAGAGCATGCAGCGTGCATGGTGGCGGCCCTGGGAGCACAGAGAGGCACATGCAGGGCCCCCGAGGGGCTCCCCATTGGCCGGCAGTGACATCACCCCTGTGTCAACACTGTGATGTCTGTAGCTCCGGCCAGCCAGGGTTTATGGAGCGAGACCCAGCCCGGCCTGGGCCCTCACTCCCCAGGCCCAGCCCTCACTCCCCAGGCCCACACACTAGCCCACTGTTCAGGGTCTGGGGTGGTGGCACAGCCTGGGGGTCCTGGCACCGCTGCTCCTCTGCCCACCCCAACTTCCTGGCATGGCGGCTGCCCCCTTTGAGCGTCCCCAACCAGAGAGCGTGGAGCCTGCAGGCCTGCCCTCCTCCTCCTCGTCCCTCTAGAGAGAAACTTGGAGGTCCTGGGGCTGGGGCGCTCACAGCCCTGTGGCACAGGTACATGGGGTCAGGGGGCCCAGAATGGCCTCTGGGAAGGACCTCAAGTGGGCCAACGGCTCTGGAAGTGCTTCAGTGGTCTGTCTGCACAGGAGCTAGCTCCTCCCAGACCTCTGTGAAGCCAGTACAGGCCTCCCCTCCATGCCCTGAGCTCTGTCGGGTGCTGCCTGGACTGCACTGTGGGCCACTGGTGAGAGGGGGGGACAGGGAAGGGCCACCGTGGTGGCTGTTTCTGCCCACCTGGCTGTGTGGTCCTCTCCAAGTAGGGACAACCCTTCTGAGGGCTTGGGGGCACCCTGGGGTTGCCAGGGCCTCCTGGAGCCCTGCGAGCCCCTTGGGGGTCTGGCCTGTTTCCCCCCTCCACATCCAGGGCAGGCGGTGGCCCAGAACCCCAGCTTCCCAGCAGGCCGGTGTGCAGTGGTGACCCAGGAGGGGCCTGACCTCCACTGAGGGGCCACCAACCTCTGCCAGGCCACAGAGACCCCGAGGAGTCTGAAGGTTGGAGACCCAGGGCTGGGACCAGACGGCACTTTCCCACAGAGCCGCCCCCAGGCCCAGCTGGGGACACGTCCCCCTTCTCTCCAGACACATCCTGCCTGCCACCATGGCACATCGGCCTGGGGGGTCTCTTAAGTGCTTGCCACTCTGAGGTGACTGTCCCTTTCCAAAGAGGTTTCTGAGGCCCAGGTGGGATGTGTCGGCCTGAGCAGGAGGATCTGGGCCCCCCGGGGGCCGGGGACTGTCTCCTGGTGGAAGGAAGTGCCTGGGAGCATGTGTGCTGACCCGGGACCGTCCAGGGAGGCCCGTCTGTGGGGCAAGCGGGAAGGGAGTGGCTGGAGAGGCTTGGCCGCCCCCGCCCTGCCTCCCATTCCTTAGCTCCATGCCTGTCAACCTCTGTCACCCAGTGAGTGATGTCCAGGGGCCCTGGAAAGGTCACAGCATGTTTGAGCGGGGTGAGAGAGAGGGGAAAGGCGGGGGCGGGGAAAAGGACATGGAGGAAGCTCTAGGCCCCAGGAAGGAGAAAGGGGTCTGGGAGGGAGGGAGCCCCTGGGGCCGCCAGGAGGGTCCCTGCCTGCTGCTGCCACCTGGAACCCTCTCTTCTTAGCTGGCTCCCATGGCCCCAGCCTTTCTGGCCTGTGCTGCCTTCCCCCATCCCCGGCCCTCCTGTGCAACCAGGCCTTGGACCCAAACAATCCTGTCCCCTCCTCTCCCTCACCCTCCCCATGCGGTGGTCTCCATGGGTCAGAGCTGCAGCCTGGCTCTGCCCTGCTGCGGGTCCCGTCCCCTCCCCTCATCCCAGGCCTAGAGCCTCCAGTCCCGGTGGCCCCCTGCCCGAGGGTGAACAGCCTCACCCTGGGTCGTGGGACAGAGGGCACGTTCACCAGGAGAGGCTCCCAAGGGACACGTGGCTGTTTGCAGTTCACAGGAAGCATTCGAGATAAGGAGCTTGTTTTCCCAGTGGGCATGGAGCCAGCAGGGGGGCTGTGGGGCAGCCCAGGGTCAAGGCCAGGCTGTGGGGCTGCAGCTGCCTCGGGCCCCACTCCCAGGCCTTTGCGGGAGGTGGGAGGCGGGAGGCGGCAGCTGTACGGCGGCCCCAGGCGAGGCTCTCAGCCCCAGTCGCTCTCCGGGTGGGCAGCCCAAGAGGGTCTGGCTGAGCCTACCACATCTGGGACTCCATCACCCAACAACTTAAGACTGAATTTCATGTGTCCTGTGACTTGGGCAGACACAGCCCCTGTCCGAAGGGGTTGCCAGCCTAAGACAGTGGGGACAACATGGGTGGCGGGCAATGGGGGAAACAGACAACAGGACCGAGGGTGTGCAGGACACTCATGTCACTCGTGCACGCCAATGGGGGGCATAGGAGGCTGGGGAGCAGATAGACCGGGCTGGGCCGGGCGAGAAGGACAGGCAGATGGGATCCCAAGGACATGGAATTTCAGACCTTCTGCCCCTGCACTCTCTGCTGAGCCTAGGAACCTCTGAGCAGCAGGAAGGCCTTAGGTCAAGAGCCTAGAAATGGACCCCCACCTCCACCAGTCCAGCCTAGGCCCCGGGCATTGAAGGGTGGTCAGAAAAAGCTACCCAGACTTCCTGTGGGAGGAAGCCACTAAGCAGGATGGACACCATCGCCCACTCCACCCAGCCCTGCCCAGTTCAGCCCTGCCCAGCCTAGCCCTGCCCTGCCCAGCCCTGCCCAGCACAGCCCTGCCCTGCCCAGCCCTGCCCAGTCCAACCCTGCCCTGCCCAGTCCAGCCATGCCCAGGTCTGCCCTGCCCTGCCCTACCCAGTCCAACTCTGCCCAGCCCTGCCCAGTCCAGCCCTACCCAGCCATGCACAGCCCAGCCATGCACAGCCCAGCCATGCACAGCCCAACCCTGCCCTGCCCAGCTCTGCCCAGCTAAGCCCAGCCCTGCCCTGCCCTGCCCAGTTCTGCCCAGCTCAGCCCAGCCCTGCCCTGCCCAGCCCAGCCCTGCCCTGCCCAGGTCTGCCCAGCCCAGCCCAACATGACTTCTCTGGCTGGAGAGCACAGGCTTGACCTTAGAAAGAGGCTGGCAAGGAGGGCCGAGGCCACCAGGCCACTGCATGCTCACAGGTCAGACGAGCTCAGAGCCTGCTCCCCTGCCACCTGTCAGAGCTGTCACTGCCAACATGCTGTGGATATACGTGGCCTCAGGGCTGCTGGCTCCAGGCTGCCCCCGCCCCAGCTCCCAAGGCCACCCTAAATCTTATGCCATGAACCCTGCACCACACCCACCTCTGAGCTGTCCCCGCTCCTGCCTCCTGCACCCCCTTGAGCAGCCCCCTGTGTGTTTCATGGGTGTCTCAGCAAGGAAGGGAAGCTCTGCAATCTTGCCAGTCAGGGTGCTGTCGGCTGAGTAAATGCCCCCGTGCTGTGCCCGAATGCTCCCATCCTTTTGCAAACAGTCGGCCTGCCACTGGTGTCTGCCACCGACCAGGATCCTGCACTCCCACGCGGTGGGAGAGGCAGACCTGGGCTCACCTCAGCCTCCCCACAAGCCTGGGAGAGGTGCTGCCCAATGATGGGAGGCCCCCATGGGTCCCAAATGGCAGCTGCCCACACTCCTCCCCAGGAACCTTGTCTGTGATGAACACTAAGGAATAAGGAAGGGGGTGAGAAAGAAGGAAGGAAAGGCGGTGGGGGGCGTTGCAGGTAGGGGAGGATGTTTGGAAAGTTCCAGAAAAGAGTCACTTCACCAGAAAGGCCAGAAGCTCCCCGTGCCCCCCAGCCCCTGCTCGGCTCCAAGGTGAAGGAATTGGGGCGTCGAGGTGGGTGTGGGTGCCAGCTGTTCTGCGTGGGGTCTGTTTCCTTCAGCTCCTTTCCGGGCCTCGCCCTCCTCTTCCCGCCACACATACACTTTTTTTCCTTTTTAAATGATTTTATTTTGGGCCAGGTGAGGTGGCTCACACCTGTAATCTCAGTATTTTGGGAGGCCAACGTGGGCAGATAGCTTGAGTCCAGAAGCTGGAGATCAGCCTGAGCAACACAGTGAGACCCCATCTCTACCAAAAAGCAGTCGGGTGCAGCGGCAGGCACCTGCATTCCCAGTTCTGTGGGAGGCTGAGGCGAGAGGATCGTGCGAGCCCAGGGTGTTGAGGCTGCAGCAAGCCATGATCGCACCACTGCACTCCAGCCTGGGCAAGAGAGTGACACCCTGTCTCAAAAAAAAAAAAAAAAGTAGAAAAATTTATTTTTAAAAATTGATTTAACACCTGAATGCTACAATTGTCCAAGGAGGAGCAGACAGCCCGTGCCAGACAGCCTGAAGCCTGACCATCTGTGATCAATGGCCCTGCTGCCAGCTGTGTGTGGCAGTTTGGCCTGGCCTGATGCCTCCGTCCTTCTTGGCACCAGCTCACAGCCCGTGCCCATAACAGATGTGGAGCACCCAAGGAAGGGCAGACCCAGCCCCCACCTGCCCTGGGTCTGAAGATCTCCCAGGAGGCGCCATGGGGTGCCTTGGGCAGGAGGGGCTGGCCGATAGCCTTGAGGAAGTGGCACGGATATGCAGAGAAGGGCATGTCCCAAACTCGGGGCACTGTGGCCTCCAGCTGCCAGGAGACAGGTGTGCTCTGACTTCTGGGTTCCCACCACCAGAACTGCAGGGATGTGACAGCAAGCTGGACTAGGGGAGACGTCTCTGCTCAAGTGCACCTTTGCCTGATGGCGACCGCTCTCGGGTTCGCGGGTTCCAGGCTCTGCCCCGGTGCCTCATGCAAACAGGTCCCATTCTACAGATGAGGAAACTGAGGCACAGGGTGATTACGGTTGTCCCTGAGCTCCTGCAGCCAGGAAGGTGACACACCAGGATATGCTCCCAGGCTGCCCGCTGGGCTCGGTAACATAGTCTCAACTGTGCTGTGACACTGTGTGTGTCTGTGCTTGTGGGGAAGGTGACCAGAGGCCCCCTTTCCTCCACGCAGTGAGCCTACCAGCAGGGAGACAGTCCTCAGGTGTGAGGATGAGCCTCGTGGTAGGCACAGAGAAACAGGAGGAACTTTCTAGAAGGTGAAGCCTCCCATGGCTGGGACTCTTGGAGAAGGTCAGATCTCTGTCTGTCCACTCCTGCCCACTCCCCAGCACAGAGCGAGCGAGCAGGACAGAGGGTTCAAAGTCCCAGGATACTGCAGAGCTCAAAGGGGGGCAGAGAGCACCGCCCCGCCTGGGCGCCGGGGTAAAGGTGGGCGGGGTGCTCAGGCGCCCCTGGCGGTCCTGAAGGTTGTCTCAGAGAGGTGTGGGCTTCTCCTCCCTCCCACACAGTGTCTCTGAGGATGAACTGCCGTGTGCCCTACGGGGATGCCGTGACCTTGCCCTCGTTGGGCGCGCCTCTGGGACGAGGTCAGCTGAGCCTGCCGTCCTCACTCAGAAACACCATCTAACTCTCTAAGTCCCTTCTCAGTGAGACGGGAGGTCTTGCACCCACCTCCCAACCCCCACGCACCTGAGGAGGTCCCCATTCCCCTACTCTGTGGCTCTACCACGCTCCACACATCCTACCTGAGGGACAGAGGGGACTGTGAGATGATCCTCAAGGCTAGTTTTCCTCTTTCACCCAGGACAGGCCCCAGCAAATTCTCACCTCCAGAGGCCAGGTCTGCCCCGCAGGACTTAGGAAATATAGCCCTACTTCCATCCAGCACACCAACCCAAGAAAGTACCTCAGAGCCTTGGGGCCTGGGGGGCCTGGCCTTGGTCTCAAGGCGTCAGCTCCACCTGGAAAGGAGTGAACTCAAGCCAGGACGCCCCATCTCCACGGCGGAAACGGTGCTGCCGGCTGCTCCCTCCTGGGGACTCTGGGCCTGGGGCTCCTGTGGGAGTTCGGGAATAGCTGAGTCCTGTGGAGGTGCCCCTCCTCCCCACCCAGTGGAGCTTGGGGTGGGGGCAGGTGAAGACAGGGCGGGAAGCATGGGGCCTTCCCCCTCCCCACAGCACTGAGAAACCAGGGGAGCATCCAGAAAACGGTGCCCACAGGCACCAGCTTCAGGTGACCCTAGCCCAGCCAAAGACCCAGGGCCAGTGTGTGCCACAAAGCTCGTGCCTGCTTTGCTGCTTTGCCTGCTCCCTCCTGCCTGGGACCACCGTGGCGAGGGGAAGAGAGAGTGGTGGCCCTCTCCTGACTCCTGAGGCCTGTGGTCCAAGCTCCCAGCCCTCAGGCAGGCCAGGGTCTAGACACTGCTGCCCCAGACACACCCCCCAGTCCCAGCCCACAGGCTTCTTGCAGGATCCCCTGGTGCACCTGGGGGCAAAGCACAATGAGCAGGAGTGCAAAGAAGCTTTGTCGGGAGGGCGGTCCCCACCACCCTTAGACCCCCAGGGATGGTGTCCTGGGGCCTGGGCTCAGATGGACCCTGGGAGGGATGGTGCAGGGGCTGCTTTTTGCTCCAAGAGGACAAAGTGCCACATTGCCTCCGCAGAGGGCTGCCGAGCTGGGAGGACCCACAGTGCAAGGCCGCACAACCCCCCAGGAAACCCCAGAGCCTTCAGGTTCCAGGCTGAGGCTGTGGGCAGGAACCCCTGTGCAAGCCCTCTGGAAGAAAAACCTCACAGCTCTGGCGGAGGAGGGCCCCACCCGCTCCCAGAGCCCAGCGTGTAAGGGACGGGTGGTGCCCACAAGAGGCCCAGGGAAGGGTTGCGGCTGGGACGCCCCCTCACCGCCCCCAGATATCCCAGGCAGCCCCTCCCTCCACAGAGAGACCCACTGGGCCTGACCCTGCCCTGGGCACAGGGTTGAGCCAGGGACGGCCCGTGGGAGAAAGACGGCTTCATGGGCCACTGGCCGGGCCAGGCGAGTCTTTCCCCAGTTCTGGGTGGCAAATGGGGTGGGGCCAGAGCCTTCTGGCTAGGGAAGACACTGGCCTGACTGGTGTGGCACGGGCAGCAAAGGAGGGTCAGAGGCCACTCTGGCCTGGAAGAGTCTCCAGCCACCTGGACGGGGGTGGCCAGGCCTGGTCCCTGCCCCCACTCTCCAAGGGGTCGGGGCAGCCGGGCAGAGCCAGTAAGTGTTTGTTTTCAGATGACATTTGTAAAGAAAAACAGCCTCCCACACTGCTTGACCCTGTGTCTGGAATGTGGGGAGGCAAACAGCTGTGCCCTTCCCAGACCCTGCACAGCCCCTGGTGGGGGCAGGGCCCTGGTGGGGGCAGGGCCCGGAGGTGCAGCCTGGGGAGGCACGGGCCATCGTGGTCAGGGCGCGGCAGCCAGGCTCTGGGCTCTGTTCCGGGCCTCACTGTGTCCCCAGTGGGGTGCCGCCACCTCCCCCCCAGCCTGGGCCCCGCCGGTCAGACACCCACAGGGACAGCTTGTCTTGGCTAGCTGGCTGCAGCACCTCGCTGGAGTCCAGCAGACACACGCTCCTGTGCGCACGCCGCGCCCCAGGCCAGCCCTCACGCCACTGCCCCTGTCAGACCCCTGCCTGCGGTGGGCTGCTGTCTGCCTTGGCCTGCCCCAGCTCTCTCTGCGCCCTTGCCTCCAGGGAGCCCCCCTGGAGGACTCCAGCCACCCAAGCTCAGCAGGGCCAGCCTGAGCCCCTGCCCCACCCGGCCTGTGTGAAGGGTCCTCAGTCCCCTGATCCCCCAGACCCTCCAGGCTGGGTCCCTGGGGCTAGGGGAAAGCTGGCTCCGAGGCCCCTGGCCTGGATGATTTCTGGGAGGCCCGTCCCCTGCCACGTGCCTGGTGACCCTTGCTCCTGCCTGGCTGCCCGTGGTCCTCTGTGCGACCCCCACCCCCAGCCCAGGAGCTGGACGGGGGACTCTGAATGGACGACAGCAGAGCCATCCTAGGGCTGCCCCTGACCCTGGCCCTGACCCTGCCCTGGAGCCTGGTTTCCAAATCTTGCCTCATGCTTTCGCCAGACCCCCTTGGCCCCTTCCCCTGACCCTGGAATGCCCCTGGGGCTTCCTGGAAACAGCCCCTCCTTTGCTTACTATTGGGTGCCAGACTTCACCAGCACCAACCACCTGAAGGTGCGGGGACATCCCCCCATTCCCTCTCCTGGGGGTCCCATCGCCAGTTCCCCGTGGGCAGGATATCAGAAGCATTCTCTGCGCAGCTCCTCCGCCCTTTCAGGCACAGGGGAGGGTGGCTCAGGGGCCAGCGGCAGATGTTGGTGCCTGCCCCTGCAGCGGGGTGCCCCGTGCTGAGACAGTGCCACGGGGAACACTCCGGCCCTCGGTCCACCCTCCATGTGGCAAATGAGGTGTTCTGCGGGGCTTCTAAACGCTTCACCCTGGCCTCCCCACGGGTCCCTTCCCTTCCCCTTGGGGGCCCTGGCCCCAGGTCCCCAAGGCCTGGACCTGCCTCTGCCACCCTCAGAGCAAGGATGCGCTGCAGAGAGAAAGGGGCTGTGACTCGGCCCCAGAGCTCCGGCTTCCTGTCTCCCAGCCCACAAAGCACTAAAGGCCGTAGGTCCTGGGACATCAAAGGCCCAGGAAGCTCCTTGTGCTGAGTTAAGCATAGTGGGGGCAGACGCATGTAGCTGGCATTTCCCACATTTACAACGGCTCTGCTATGGGCTGGGAATCGGCTTCCCCTGCACCCCGGTCATCCCTTGTCCAGAGGGACCCATGGGAAGGCCAGGGTGAAGAGTTTAGAAGCCCCACGGAACACCTCATTTGCCACATGGAGGGTGGACCGAGGCCCGGAGTGTCCCCTGTGTGCACTGTCTCAGCTCGGGGCACTCTGCTGCAGGGGCAGGCACCAACATCTGCCGCTGGCCCCTGAGCCACCCTCCCCTGTGCCTGAAGGCCCAGCACTTCGAGGGCTGCCTGGGCTGAGGACCTGCGCAGAGAACTTTTCTACACCCCACGGAGGAGGCTGAGGGGTAGAGGCAGCTGCAGGAGCCCCAGGGCCACCAAACAGGCACGCCTGCCCCTCTCCTCGGTGGGTGCAGAAAGCTCTTAAATAGTGGGAAAACAAGGGCATGGCCACATTTCACAGGCACTGCTCAGAAGGTTCCAGAAGGAGACAATGGCATGCAGGGAGCAGGGCCCAGGCTGGTGGGGGCACAGGGATGAGGCCAGTGAAGGCCACGGGTCAGGGGGGGCGGTGCCCAGAAGCCAACGACCCCATTCTTATCGCCTGTGTCTCTCTGCACACAGCGTCTCGTCTGCAAAGTTAGCTGAGCAAACGCCAGGAGCCAAGGGTCGAGGCAACGCCATCGGTGGGGCCACTCCACACCCCCTCTGTCGGCCCCACCAAGACCTGCTTTCTTGGTTGAAATCCAACTCACAGTCTGCCCCCGGGGGCCCAGCAGCCCTGCCCACTGGAGCAGCTGCACCCACAGTGCCCAGCTTCCCAGGGCGACAGGGGCTTGGTGAGCCTTCCTGTCCCCACTGGAGCATGGCCAGAGTGATTTTCTGCTTCTGCTGCAGACCATCCTGGACCTGGTGGGAGCAGCCGTAATCGCATTATCCCATTATGCCTCCACTGGGCACTGGGACGGGGACAGGGCTGCCAGGACATGACTCCATTTACCTATCGCCAGTGGAGCCCTGGGGGCTCTCGTAGGTCCATGGGGAGGGGTGGCCGTCTCTTTAGGCCCAGGGACCCCAGGACAGGGGTAGAAAAGCACGGGAGAGTTAAAGAGTTAAGGCCAGAAGGGGCCAGTCCGACCAAGTGGAGCAAAGCTGTCCACTGGTGGCCAGGGCATAACTGAGGGGCTGTGTGGGGAACAGAGGAGGCGTCTTGAGCCCCCCGGCTGCTCCGAGCAGCTGCTCATCTTACCCAGGCCCATGCCCATGATGAGCTGTGTGACTACCTCCAAGATCAGTCGAGAGGCTTGGCCCGGGGGCCTGCGCAGCGGTCGGGAGGCTCGGCCCAGGGGCTATGCAGACCTAACAGCCGGCTCCAGTCCCGAGGCAGGGCAGTTGTGCTCCAGAGGGCTCCCACGGCCACACTGTTCCTCCCAGGTGGACACCCTCATGGCACATACACCCCTGCTCTCAGCCCTCTCCTTCACTGGATGGAGAGACTCAGGACCCCTAGAGATGGGTGGCAGGCAGAGGAGGTGGAGCTGGTCTGAGATGCAAGAGATGGCCCGTGGATTCTAGGAGCAAGCGGCGACTTCCGAGGTCCCCACCCACTCAACACACGTTCTCAAACCCCATTTTACAGATGAGGATGAAAGGCCCAGCACAGGGGCCCATGTCTCTGTCACCAGGCAAGGTCAGGGGGCTCTAGGGCCAGAATCTGGCTTCCCGCTCCGGCCGGGGGTCAGAGGTCTCCGGTTGGCAGCCGAGGCCAGTGGGACACAGGCTGAGGGATGGGGACAGCTGCTCTCCCAGCACAGACAAGGCTCCCCTCCTCATGCTGCAGACCCCGGCTGCCCCATCAGTCACGGCCCACCCAGGACTGTGCAATCATCCCCCACTTCTCCTAATCCTCCTGCCAGCTTCTTCCCAAGAGTCCAAGCAGTTGGATGCATTTTCTAAATTCTCAGGCCACTGCTGTTTCCTCCTCAAATTCCTTGCCCCCCACCCGCGGCCCCCTCCCAGCCATGGGAAAGGACTGCTGCGGCCTCCCCACAGGCCCATGCATGGGCGGGGCTGCGTCCAGGCAGCTGTGAGGTACTGGGACCCAGGGGTAACAGCCCCAATTACAGAGGCGTCATGGGAAAGAGGCGAGGGGAGGCCACCCAGAGCCCCCACCACAGCCCCGCTCCACGCCCTCCCTGGATCTCTGGCCCTGGAGAGAATCAGATGGGACCCCCAGCAGCAGTCACTTGAGTCCCGCTGCCACTGGCTCTGCTGAGGATGCCCACTGGGCCATGCTGTGGCCACCTGGCTTGGAATGTGGGCACCAAGGTATCGGCCCAGATTTCTACTCATCAGAGCACCAGCACAGGGCCGAGCCAGTGACACAGAGCCCCCGGGCTGCATGGACATGTGCTGCACGTACCACAAACCAGCCTGCCGGGAGGGAGGGGTGCTGCCCAGGGCTCCGTGCCCTCCCGGAAGGGGCTACAGTGGGGCTGATTGCCAGGTGGTGGCTCTGACGCATGAGAGGACAGATGGATAGAGCCCGAGGGCAGCCCTGGCCAGGTGCACACAGTGGTGGCTATGACGCCTTCTCCCACGGCTGTCGCTCTGGGTCCAGGAGTGATGATCTCCAGGCTCCAGAGAACTAGGAACAGCCGGCAGGCTTGTTGCTGATAACCGGGCCTTCTCCACCTGGTGGGGAGTGATGAGGCAAGACCGGATGGCGGGCCCCAGGCCTCCCCTCTCCTGGGACGGCCAGCTCTCCTAGCCTGTGCAGGTCTCAATACGTCCATGATTACGCAACCAGCACTTATCGCTGGATGTGAAGATCTGGAGGCCAGGCGGGGCCCTGGGGCCACAGCCTGCCCGCATGGGTGAGCGGTGAACTGTGCAATTAGCTCTCAGGCCATCATCACCAGACCCTGCCTTTGTTCCTCCACCTGCTAGGCAACATCCGCTGGCAGCCTCCCACAACCTGGCCAGCCTGCTCTTTCTCCCTCCACTCTGACCCCTTCCTCCTCGGGGTCCTGACATGAGGCTGTCCGGCACCCATTTTCAACTACTCTTTTCTTTCTTTTGAGTTTCACTCTTGTTGCCCAGGCTGGAGTGCAACGGCACAATTTCAGCTCACTGCAACCTCTGCCTCCCAGGTTCGAGCGATTCTCCTGCCTCAGTCTCCTGAGTAGCTGGGATTAGAGGCATGCACCACCACGCTCAGCTAATTTTGTATTTTTTGCAGAGACAGGGTTTCACCATATTGGTCAGACTGGTCTTGAACTCCTGACCTCAGGTGATCTGCCCGCCTCGGCCTCCAAAAATGCGGGAATTACAAGCGTGAGTCACCGCACCCGGCCTTCTTTTCTTTTCTTTTTCTTTTTTCCTGCCCTCAACTATCCTTTTCATTAAAAAATTCAGAATTCTCTCCCCTGCCTGCCAGGATGGAACCCAAAACCACGTAGCCAGTGGGCCTGCCTGAGTTGCGGCCCTGCGCCTGTCCCCGACAAGTCACCCTACGTTTTCCATTCCATCATCCTCTCTCTGCACCTCAAGCACTGTGACCCCTCTCCCGCCTGACTGACCTCGCCGTCTCCAAAGGAGACCCTTTCTTGTGCCATCCCACCCTCTCCAGGCCCGCCGTCTGCCTGGGAGCTGCCCTGGTAGCTGCGCTGTGTCTCCCACTGCTGTCCATACGTGCTGCCTGCTCTGTGCCTCAGAGGCACTGGAGCTCATGTGCACGGGGCAGGTGGCCTTTGAACACTGTGAGTCCCCACATCTTGCCCCTGGAGGCCACAGCTGCCCTGGGCCAAAGCTGGGCCGCTTCCTCTGCAGGGACCAAGGGCAGGGCTGCCTCGAGGGCTTCGGGGTAGGAGAGAGGGAACGAATCTCCTGGAGGCAGATGAGGGCCGCAGGGAGGCTGGAGGCCTTGAACCCCTCCCAGAGAGCCAGTGGAGGGATGTTGCCGGGTGGATGGGAGATGGCAGACGGGTGCTCTGGGGGGTCCTCCCTCCCTATAGCACCTTGGACATGTTTTGTTTTATCATGGTGAAAATACGTAACACAACTAGCCACTTTAACCGTTGAGCCATTTTAGCCATTGAGCCACTGAACCATTGAGACACAGACATTTTAGCCATTCAGCCATTTTAGCCACTGAGCCACTGGGCGCACACATCAGTGGCACTTAGTGCTTTCTCACTGCCGCGCAGCCATCGCCACTGTCCACCTCGGAACTCCTCCCCCTCCCAAACTGAAGCTCCCTGAAGGTGCCCAGCCGACTTGCCAGCCTCCTTGCCAGTAGATGAGACGCGGAGGCAGCCCTGCTCAACCAAGGAGGCAGAAGTCTTGACTGTTCTCCCTATGGTCCCATGGGGACCTGCAGCAGGGCCCTGGCTGGACAGACGGCCATGAGGGGTGTGGTGTAGTGATTGCGTGCCCTGGCCTGGGCAAGAGAGTGGCGCCCTTGGCCTGCCCAGCCCCTGCCCTGCAGCCCCCCTGACAGCCGAGGGGAGCTTCACCTTCCAGCCTCTGGCTGTCATTAGCTGCTCCCGATGGGAGGTGGGACGGGCAGGGGAGACTCGTCCCCGCAGCCAGTGAGGATCCAGGCTCACGTGGGACCACCTGGACCTCATTATTCTTAAGTGGTCCAGTCTGAAAGTTTGGGAAGAGGGGAGAAAAATACTGCCAATCCCCAGGCCTGGAGAGCCCCACTCCCTCTTCCAGCCAGCACTGAAACCCTGGGGGCTTCAGCCACAATGGAGAGCTGAACCGGGCCCACCCCAGGGCCCAGGAGGGGCATCTGCAGAGGGCTCAGCCCCAGAAGGACTTGGAGGTCAGGCAAGTCAAAGGGAGTTCAGAGCTTAGGAGGGGTGAGAGGTCAGACTCTGGTCCTTTCTCATAAGCTGGGGTCCCTCTGTTCTTCCAGAAGTCACCTGGGGTGTCTACAGTCAGGGCCAGTCTGACAGGTGGGATGGTGCTTCCCAGCAACCCCACCTTGGGGAGAACCCTGCTGCCTCTCCCTGCTCTCCACCTCCAGCACAGGCCCCGGCAAGCCTCCAGCTGATGACAACGCCAAGATGGTGCTGAGTGGACTCTGGGGCCAGCATCTGAAGGCACCCAGGACACCAGACCATCCAGCCACACCCCAGGCTACAAAGAGGGGGAGCTCCGGGGAGGCTGGGGTGCCTTCAAGGTGCATCCTAGCAACATCCTCGACCTGCAAGAGGGATACTCGGTCGCAGCATGGGGAGGACATGCTCAGACCCCATGGATAGGATTTGCTCAGACCCCCATGGGGAGGATTTGCTCACACCCCAGGCAGGCATCCTGAGTGTGCCTGGCCTGGACCCCAGGCTGGTAGCTCCTACCTCTCGCAGAGCAGCAGAGGCTGGCAAGAGGGACTCAGGGTCCTGGCTGGGGGCAGAGGGCCCTGCATGGCTCTGGGGTCCTGACCCAATCCTGCATTTCCACAGAGAGCTGCCTGAGCACCCATGCTGAGGGTCCCTGCACCCCCGGTGTATGGGGGACCCTTCCCCAACCCCACCCCCTATCGCCACTGAGACACCGGAATGTGCAGGATGGCTGTGAGGGGAGAGGCAGGCCCGGGGCGCGGCGGGCAGGGCTGGACGGGGCTGGGGATCTGTAGGAGGCTGGCCAGGCAGATGGGACGTGTCCGGACCCTTAGCGTCATCACCTCTGTGTTTTGACCACCGAGCAAATATACCCTAAATGAAGCACAAATTCGCCAAGGGGACAGTCAACTCTGTCCTTTCTTCTTAATCCCTCTGGCTTAGGGTTTCCCAGCCTGGACAGCCTGTCCGAGGGGAAGACCGAGGGGAAGACCGCCCAAGGGCACACGGGCATCCGTCTGGGGACATTCAGGCAGTGACCAATCCCCGGCCGCCCTGGTGTGTGCCCAGCACTGTGGGCCTTTTCCCAGCCAGCTAGTGGGGGAGCGGCCGCTGTGGCTCCCTGAGTCTTAGCGAGATGGTCAAGGATGAGAAAAAGATGGAGACCCACATGCGGCCGCATCCATGGGCAGAGGAGGCGGAATACAGGACAGCTCTGCCATCCCCTCAGCCGAACCATGAAAAGCAACCCTGTCCCCTAAGGCCCCAGCACCCACCTGGAGGCCACCATGAGCTGGAGCCCAGCACAGCTGCCACCACCATGTCTTGGCTGTCCAGCTCAGGACAGGTTGGTTCCAAGCCGTCCAGGCTGGAGCTCTGGGGGTGGAACAGCACAGCTCCTGAAGAGTCACTTGTCCAGCCCTGGCCGTGGAGGGACAGGTAAGAGCCCACCGAGGGCTCTGAGGACTCCAGGAGGGACCAGCTGAGGACACCGGTGGGGGTGATGCCTCCCCCTTCAATGGCCGCTCGCAGGAGGCAATCCCAGAGCCCCGCTCCATGGGCCACCAATTACCTGGAGCCTCATTTAGAAATGGCCATCCCTCCCCACTGGCCCCAGCTGGGATCCTGGTGCTCCGAGAGTCCTGCTGTGGTCCCAGGGAGGAGGAAACCCCCTCCCAATCAGGAAGCATCCTCAACCCCATCTAATTCCAGACGCTGCCTCCCACCTTGGCTTTTGGAGATGGAGAACAGAGCCGGCCCTTCCCCAAGGCCCCGAAGCCCAGGAGGGCGCCCCTCTGAGCAGACAAGCTCGCCCCTGCTCCCAGGACGAGGAGGCCCCTGCCGAGGCTCTGCTGCTGCTAATTGGCCCCTGGGATAAGCAGACCTGTCCAGGAAAGGACCCCCTGATCTCCCGGCCCCAACCCCATCTGGCTGGGAGTTCTGACTTAAGCAAATAATCCATCCAGGGAATTGAAGGCTCAACAGAATCGCCCGCTACGGATCCGGTCTCGGTTCCTCCACCCTCCTCCTCCCGCCTCCACCTGGGCTCTTGAGATCAACAGCAAGGCTTTGCAGTCGTGAGAGCTTCCCTCAGATGCCCTCCAGCCTCAACCCAGAAGAGATGGGTGCCTGGGCCGTGACCCCTCACACAGGAGGACCAAACCCAGAGAGGAGACAGGGAGCCATTGGCCCAGACAGCTGGGGTGTGCAATGGATTCAGTGGGGTCCGGCCCTCCTCACTCCAAGGGGAGCTGGGAGCCGACCCAGTGAGGGAGGACATCCTGGGAAAATGATAGGAATCAGGGAATGGCCCCGGGGCTCCAGACCTCTTCTGATGGAGTGATTCAAGGCCCCTTGGCAGGGTTGGGCATCCTCTGGGCCCTCGGGGGATAAGGTCCCCTCACTCCACCACAGAGCAGCATCTGGGCACCTACCTCCTGGCCATGGGCAGAGCAAAACTCTCTCCTGGACCCCAGTGCCCAGAGCCCTGGCCTTGAGAAGGAGCTGTGTGTCCTCAAGAGCCCCCCCAGACTGCCCCCCACCACCTTGCAGGCAGCTCACCCTCCCACCCCACCAGCTGCAGGGTGCAGACATGAGTCTTTTACATCCCTGAACGCTCCTTCTGCGCCTGCTTCAGGAGGGCAGCCCTGCCTGCTCACAGCCCAGCCCTGCCCAAACTCCTGGCCAGGGGACACATGGGCGTTAGAACGTGGCATCCCGGTTCTGTTCTATGTTCAGGAAGATGACACCCATTCGGCTGAGGGGATGGCAGAGCCCCTTTCCCCACAGCCCCCTCTGCAAGTGCAGCTCTCCTTTCCTCTCCCCACAAGCCTCTTCCCGAGGGCGGCCCCCTCTCTCCACCAGGATCACCCTTCCTGGGCGCATGCCTCTTCCCGAGGGCGGCCCCCTCTCTCCATCAGGATCACCCTTCCTGTGCCTCCGGGGTGCACTGCTTCCCCCAAGCCCTCCCTTCCTCCTTCAGGGTCAGGCCCTTTCCTCCAGGCCCCTCTCTGTCTCCTGGTCTCTGCCCTCTCCCAAAACTCATTCTATTTCTCTACATGTCTACCTCGTTCCCCACCCATCCCCATTCTCCCAGTCTCCCGCCTGCCAGGCTGGCCCTGGCCCCAGCCACTTGGCAGCCTCCTCCTCCTCCCAGAACCTTCTCTTTCCTTCCTGGTCCCATCTCAAACTGCAGCAAGCTGGTCAGAAGGTGAGACCAGGCTGGGAGGAGCTCTGGGCCATGGAGATGGTGGCCGGGGGAGGTGTGGGAGGTAGAAGGACAGGTGGGCCAGGTGCGGAGCAGGGTGTCTTGCCATGGGAAGGGCTGGAGGA